>NC_090937.1:890517806-890826133 GCF_040938575.1 Ambystoma mexicanum | reverse complement strand
AGTCCAAATGGCAAGTGGAAACTTTCTACTGCTAGCTGACGAAACCATTAGAGTCTCAGCCAGAGTTTCTTTAGTATCTCTGGGGTTGTGGGAACAACAGAATTTAGATGTCTATAATTCTATCCCCGATAATACTAAAGAGTATTATAAGGACAGTGTCCAGGTGAATGGCCAGGAGACTCCTGCCATTAGGGACACTGGGGCCAGCATAACTGTGGTGGATAAATCGTTTTTTCAGGCTGAGGATGTTGCTAAGGCACCCAAACGCCTCACCAAGTTAGCTGGAGGGCATGTGCAGATGCTTCCCCAATTACCAGTTCTCATCCAGTGTAACGACATGACTGTAAAGATACCTGTCAGCATACAGAGTGAGGTACCAGGACGCGTACTGTTGGGTAACGATTTGAAAACTCTCTGAGTTGTATCGCATACTCCCAGACCTCCTAGTAAATGGTTACAGGAGCTAACCAGACCCGCAAGAGAGAGGACCATGCGCGGTACTCTCCAGGAGATGATGAAGACAGAAATCACTCCTGCTCCACTAGAATTGTCGGCAGCTGTCTCCAAGAAATCAGAAGCGAAAGGGAAACCTAAGACTTCTATCCCGAAACCAGCAGCCAGCATTTCAGTGCAGCCAACATGGACTTCCCCGCGGTTGTCCAAAAGTACACCCGTAACTCCACCTCCAGCTGAGGCTGAAAGGGAGGTACACCCCTGCGTGGTAGAATTAGACTCTGAGGAAGAGCTAATGGAAGGCCAGGAACTTATTGGAGATCTGGATCCTGTTGACCATCCTGAGCTGCAGTCTTTACTGGCAGAAGGTGGACCCAGCAGGGCAGACTTCAGTAAGGGACAGAGAGAATGTCCAACTCTGGAAGGTCTTCGCCACCAGGCAGAAGCTCAGGCTGAAGGGCAAGAGCCTGTGAAATACAGGTTGCACTGGGAAGATGGCCTCTTCTACAGTGAACCGACCGAGTCTGCACCTGGAGACTACAAACGACTTGTAGTACCCCAAGAGAACAGACCACAGTTCTTGCAGTTAGCCCACGAGATTCCTTTGGCTGGTCACTTGAGTTTCAAGAAGACTAAGGAAATGCTCTCTCTCTACTTCTATTGGCCAAAGATGGGGGCCGAAGTAGAAAAACACTGCAGGAGCTGCCACACCTGCCAGACCTCTGGTAAGGTTGGTTCCAAGAATGTGGCACCTTTAGTGCCTCTCCCAGTTGTGGGAGTCCCATTTGAGAGAGTAGGGATTGACATTGTTGGTCCCCTTGATCCTCCAACCTCCTCAGGCAACAGGTTTATACTTGTTGTAGTAGAATATGCTACTAGGTATCCTGAGGCAATTCCTATGAGGACTGTTACAGCTCCGGCTGTGGCTAAGGCCCTCCTTGGTATTTTTACTAGGGTCGGGTTTCCTAAGGAAGTAATCTCTGACAGGGGGTCAAACTTTATGTCCCACTACATGAAAGCCATGTGGAAAACCTGTGAAGTTACTTACAAGTTCTCAACAGCTTACCACCCCCAAACCAATGGGTTGGTAGAACGGTTCAACTGAACCATGAAGAACATGATAGGTGCTTTAGAAGAACCCCTTAAGCGTAAGTGGGACCTTCTACTGCCATGTCTTCTCTTTGCTTATAGAGAAGTCCCTCAGGAGGGAGTAGGTTACCCTCCCTTCGAACTTCTCTATGGTCATCCCGTCAGTGGTCCATTGGCCCTGATTAAGGAGGGGTTGGAGAGTGCTCCTTCCCCCAAGCCAGTCAGAGTGACTGACTACGTGATAGGTCTCCAGAGGAGAATGTCGCACATGATGACGGAAGCAAGCGATAACTGAAAAGCTGGACAAGCATTGGTCAAGCACTGGCACGATCAAAAGGCTAACATGGTTGAGTTCGCTCAAGACTAGCTCATTCTCGTTATGATCCCAACAAGGCAGAGGGCCTTGCAAGATAAATGGATGGGACCCTTCAGAGTTGTGGGTAAACTCGGAGAGGTTAACTATCTGGTGGACTTGGGCAATCCCAAGGAGGCTCCGACCGTCTTCCACACCAACCGCCTCAAAGCGTATGTCTCACGACCTGATGTAGGAGCGTTGCTTCTAGCATCATCCGAGGAAGAAGAAGAGAGTGAAGCTCTTCCGGATCTCCTCAGAGGCTTACCCTTAGACGAACAAATTGAAGGAGTAAATCTCTCCCCCAATCTGACACCCGAGCAACAAGAAGAGTGCAAATCCATGTTGAATCAGTTTGCCTCTCTGTTCTCGCTTTCGCCAGGCTTGACTCCTTGGGGCCAGCATGACATACTCACTGGTGACTGTCTGCCAGTCAAAAGCAGAGGATACAGAATGTCAGAAAACGTACGAACCCACATCAAAGGTGAGGTCAGCAAGATGCTTGATCTCGGGGTAATAGAGCCCTCTACTAGTCCATGGTCTAGCCCAGTTGTGTTAGTACCAAAGGCCGGATCTAAAGAGCTTAGATTCTGCGTGAATTATAGAGCTCTTAATGCAGTCACCACGACTGATGCCCACCCTTTGCCAAGAACAGATGAGTTGGTGGATAAACTTGGTGCCGCCAAGTTCCTCAGCACATTTGACTTGACGTCAGGCTATTGGCAAATAGCCCTGACAGACCATGCCAAGGAGAAAACTTCATTTTCTACCCCCGTTGGCTTATACCAGTTTAAGGTAATGCCTTTCGGATTGAAGAATGCACCTGCTACGTTTCAACGGATGGTAAACCAGGTTCTGAATGGGATGGAGGACTTCTGCATGGCATACTTGGATGACATCGCAGTGTTCAGCAATTCCTGGGAAGAACATGTAACCCACCTAAGAGATGTTTTGCAGGCTCTTGGATGAGCCAATCTGACCATAAAGGCAAGTAAATGCCAAATTGGACAGAGTAAGGTAGTCTATCTTGGACATGAGGTAGGAGGTGGAGAAATAAGGCCTTTGATCAGTAAGATTGAAGCTGTGCAAAATTGGACAACACCTACTACTCAAACCCAAGTGAGAGCCTTCCTAGGCCTCACTGGTTACTACAGGAATTTCATAGAGAACTATGGGACCATAGCTTCTCCACTGAATGTCATCTCCTCGCCCAAATTTCCTAAAAAGGTTAAATGGAACGAGGAGTGCAATCAGGCTTTTGAA
This sequence comes from Ambystoma mexicanum, assembly GCF_040938575.1. Lineage (NCBI taxonomy): Eukaryota > Metazoa > Chordata > Amphibia > Caudata > Ambystomatidae > Ambystoma > Ambystoma mexicanum. Next base: position 890,822,976 of record NC_090937.1, on the reverse strand, counting down.
AACCTGAAAAAGGCTCTTTGCCAAGCCCCAGTACGCAGAGCTCCTGATTACCACCAACACTTCATTGTGCAGACAGATGCTTCCAATGTAGGGATAGGTGCCGTACTCAGTCAACTGGATGGGAAAGGTAGGGAGCACCCCGTTTGCTTCATCAGCCACAAGCTGAAGGATCCTGAAACAAGGTGGGCAACAATCGAAAGAGAGTGCTTTGCTATCGTGTGGGCTCTGAAGAAGTTTAGGCCATACTTGTATGGTTCTACTTTTGTCATTCAGACTGACCTCCAAACCTTGAGATGGTTAATGCAAATGAAAGGGGAAAACCCAAAACTATTGAGATGGTCGATCTGCCTGCAAGGGTTTGATTTCACCATTGAGCACAGGTCAGGGTGTCACCACCAAAATGCTGATGGTCTCTCTAGGATGTATGTCATCGACTAGAGGTATGAAATTCATCCAGGAGTGGATTAAATCCTCCTGTCCCTTAGTCTGGGGGGGGCGAGTGTTAGGGAGAATTCTCTGTTTAGGCTGAATTTCCTAACCTATTGAGTCCCCCAGCAGCTTTGCTGGATTTCTGGAGTTTGTTTTTTCCATCCTGCCAAGAGTGAGACTCTTTTCCTCCCACTCTTGGACATGAATCTGTGTAATTCCTTTGTATATCCATGTGGGCTATGGGCTATGGGGTCTTTTACTCCATAGGGTCTCATATGTTTTTCTATGTGTGTTACACCACACCCTACGTGCCGCAACACTGGGGCGTCCTAGCGGACCTCCACCATAGACTCCATACCCGGGGACTGACTACTGTCTCCCTGGGCATGTAAAGTCACCATTGGCTTTACTAGACCTAAATTTACTAACAGAACTAGTACCAACCATCTTATTGTGGACGTGCTAGTAGGGGTAATTCGATTACTCCTGGGTCTGTTACTCGAGGGGGCACTGTCCCGTCCCCCCTCGTCGAGTTTTGGCTGGTGGCAGTGGAAACTACTTGTTATGTTGGACCCCGGACATAACCCTATGGGATTCGTCCCATTGTTGGAGATTGATACTTTTCCTCGTTAATCTCTAACGTACCACCGGTTTACTTATCTTAAATAAGTTTATTGGATGGAATTTTCTGCCAGAACTCGGTTTTTAAAATGGCGTCTGTGTTTGTCTCTGTGACTCCTAAACCAAAGGTTGAGCCCTTTGTTCCACTTTTGGCGGGCCTCTGTACAGGGACCCTCCAAAGTGGTGCCATTCTGTCTGGGTTACCACAGTGGTGTGGGAGGGGGTTTAGGCACCCTTGACCGAGTTGCCTTGCCAACTCCGATCGCACTCTGGAGTGATTGGCCCAAGTGGTGACCCTCCCCTCTCACCACTTAGCGAGTGTTGATTGACAGCTAGGCTGAATGAATGGGGGTTTTCTGCATAAAAGCAGGGCTTTTGGGACTGGATCTTCAGAAGTCGCCACAGGACCTAAGAATCCGACGAGGGTAACGCTGAGCCAACCTGCAACGACGACACCTCCGGTGAAGCCCTGCTGAACTGACTCACCACTTCCCGACGACAGAGGAGATCTCCCTACCGGAGAGTCTCTTCCCCTGACTGGTGGGAACAACCAGTCCCCCTTGCTTTTTCTTCGCCTCAGGACGCAGTGGTCGAATTGCCCGTGCAGAGCACCCCGGCAACCGGATAGCCACTACCCCTGTACCGCGACCAAAAGGTGACGGAGAACTCCGCGGCTGGTCTCTTCGCTGGTGGTGCACCGGACTTCACTTTTCTTCAACGACGAGATCACCTCTACTCTTGGCAAAGACCCGACGTGCATCCACCACCAGGAACAACTGCTTCCGCCGGAGCTGTCTCTCCAAAACAAGGTACCGTGTCCGCCTGGCTTCCCTTTCGATCGGTTCGAGTGAGGTATCTTAATCCTCGCCTTTCCGTTGGGTCGCCTCCAAGCTTTTTCTAGCGTGTTGTTCTGAACTGGTTCAATCTGCCGATAACAATTTGCTACAAAGACTCGAACGCATTTCCACTATCGACTTTTTGGGACATATCGCCTTGCCTCTCTCCGAGTGGGCCTGGCCTCTGAACTTTATGATCTATTGTGGTTCTCGCCTTCTTGCCTTGCATTTTATCCGTGAAGTATCGAACTGTGTTGATTTCGTAACCTGCCTATTTTTCTCTCCCGTCCTAACTAATATTAGAGTGCCATCTAGGTTGAGGTATACACCTCTGTCTGAAAATAAGTGATACTGGTAGAACCTAGACTTGTCGAAATATTGTTAGGGGGATTGATCGTTTTCTTCTGCGTAGAGTAATTGTAATTGAAGTGTTTGCCGTGATAGTGCCATAGTGTTTTCTATAGATGTTCCGTTATAAATAAATACCTTAATATCTTTACACTGAAGCCTTGTTGCCTGTTTGCTTGTCTTACTGTGAAGAATTGTCCTATATTGTATACTCCACATACTGCTCAACTCTTCTTGAGAGAAGTCTGACTGCTCAGCCACAGCTACCAAGTGAATCTGTGTGGTACAGACTGCTACCAAGTGGGTTCACCTCCAAACACCTGTAGTCCTAAATCTTTTGCAGTGGTCCCAGAGGGAACTGCCAGGTTTCCGCCTAACAGCAAGCCCATGGAAACGGGAAGCAGGAGGGGTGTGTGTCTCACGAACCCAAGCATCTAACCCAAACTCAGGACAAGCCTGCATGTACCAGCCCAAAAAGAAATCAAAAATGGCCATGTGGGGGCCAGGGGGTTGGGGGTGGCCACGCAAGAGGTTCGAGGACAGGGTGCACACCAACACCCACCTGCGTGGATGTTGCGAGAAAAAAAAAAAACCTCCTTGGGCTCATGGCCTGCACGGCTATGCCATTGTGGGAGAACTGCTGTCGCTCTGCTCATCCTCTGGAGGATGCGGTGGCACTATGGGAGGCAGCCCACGCAAAGACCTGGTATGGTCCTCCATGGCAGCAATCATGCGGGTCTGAAAGGTCTGATTCTGGAGGATTAAAGTGCGGAGATCCCCTTGCAGCACATCACGGGTTGCCTGCATTGCTGCATGCATGGCCTCGCGTGATGCCCAGATCTCCTCACGTGTTACATGCAGCTCAGCTGAGAGCGAACCTGTGAGCTGATCCAGCTGCTGTTCTGCCCTTAAATTACTGGAAGCCTCAAGTGCAACCAGAGTCTGCCTGAGGTTATGTAGTTCTACCCTACATAGGGGCACCCTGCAAATCCCGGCCACGTCCCGTACCGAGCCCACCATGGCCACCTTTTGAAGGTCGGCCACCTTTGCCTCCCTTACCGCTTGGTCACCTCCCAACCATGGCACTGATGTTGTTGTGCGTATGGGAGTTGCAGTAAACAATTGTCCTGGGCAATTGGGGGTCAAAGGGGTAGGGTACTAGATGGAATTCGTACCCTAGTGCTCTAACAAAGCTGTCTGTGACCCCTGGGGGAAGATGATGGGTCACGCAACGCACAGGCAGCCCAAAATCAAAAAATAATGTGCACGCAACCCCTCGTAGACCACGTGCTTGAAAAAATGAACCTGCCCTACGCTGTGGCCGCCAGAAACACAAAAATAAGCAAACGCGTAATACACGCAGCCTACAATGACCTCTGAAGGGGTACGCGACACACGGGGCAAGCACAGGTGTTAAATACGTGTGCGACTCACCGTCTGCCTGGAAAAAGAATGTGAAAAATACGCGCATGTGCGTGGTGGCAACACCCCCGCCAAAAGAAGAATTGTACGCTGTCTGAGGAGACAGGACAAAAGAAGAAGTGAACGCTGTTTGAGGAAACAGGCCCAACAGAAAATCAGAAAAAAGCTGTCAGAGGTAACAGGGAGTACGAACTTGAAACGCTGTGAAGTAATCGCGTGTGAACCGACAAGAAGTACAGAATTCACCCACTCGCTCTCCACGAAACGCAAGTACAAGGAAATGGCATCCTACACGCAGCTATTAAACTGGCCCACACGTACACGTCACATACGCGTGTACATGAGCCCTTTCCTCCAATTACACGTGATGACACTCGGATGTGCAGTTTTTCCACATGTGCTCTGTCATTACGTACAATGAGGGAAATGCCCGCGCGCGTAATGTAACTTACGCGCTTACGCGCTAAGGGCCTTTGGTCAAATGAAATCCCGTACGTGTGTTGACCCGCTTACGCACTAAGGGCCTTTCCTCGAATTACACACTGACGTGCACTTTATCACCTGCCAGATCACTCTGTATCAAGCTGGCCACGCGAAAACACACGGAAGACCACGCTCCTGCCCTGAAGGCCATTTTTCTGCCCCCCCAGAGCCCTGAGCACGCACCCACCTGCCATCTGCTGCTGCCTGACTACCTGCTGCCCACGTGCCCTGCTATTTGGTGCCTGCACATCTGCCATCTGCAGGGGTCCAGTTGCTGTGTCCATCCCTGCAGGAAAAGAAGACTCCGGACTGGGATACCGTCGCTCCACAGCCCAGCCCCAGGATTCAGTTGTCCACCAACGCCTGCCTCGTGGGTCGCCATGTCGGGGCATACACCATCTGAGACCACTGGTGACCCCCAGCCAGAAAGGCAGAGGGCCACCAGGTTCAGTCAGAAGGAAGTTGGTGTCCTGGTGGAGCATGTCCTGGGGCATTATGATGCCCTCTTCGGAACGTCACGCGCCAACAAGGAAGGACGGGAGAGGAGCTGGGATGACGTAGTGTTTGCCATCAACGCGGAGGTGGTGGCAACCCGCGACATCAAGCACGTCAAGAAGCACTGGGAGGACTCCAGGTCCAGGACCCTCATAAAGGCCCGGCGCCTCGTGGAGGGGGGCCGGGCATGCATGAGTAACATCCAGATGAGGGTCCTGGAACGTGTAGGCTCAGCGTCCACGCCCAGATCCTGCAGAGGCAGACCTGTCTGGAGTTTAGCGGTAAGTGGCCAAGCATTGGTGTGTGAGACTGGGCATGTTGCAGTGTGATGGTAGTCTGATACTTGCCTGTATGTGTGACATAGGCCATGTATGGATGTGTATGTGCAGGGACATCATGGTCCTGCATGTGAGGCCAGTAATGTGTGAACCACATGGTTGGTGCATGAGTTACAATGCAACATGGAGAGCTGTATGCAGAATGCACACATGAAAGCATGGCAGTCTCTGTTCTTGGACATGGAAGGGGGGTGAGGGATGGGTGCTGATGTCATGAACATGTATGGTGCACATGTGTGTGTGTATCTGAGAAGTGTGTGTGTGACATTGAAACGCCATGGATGCATGTGACTTTGAAGGCAACATCTTGGTTAACAGAGTCCCTTGTACATGGATGCTGATGTTGATTGCAGGCGGCGGGACTGTTTATGCATGTGTGTTGCGTGCATTCAACCATGTGTTGTGGAGGGACAGGATGGAAGTGACATTTGACAGTGCCACTAATGTGTTTTTGCTTCCTGTGTAGGGAAATTTTGTACTGTACCCTGATGCTTGTGTTCTATATCTCCCTCTACGCAGCGTCAAGTGAAGAAGAGGGCAGAGGCGGCGCTGTGGAGCCAAGCTGCAGGGATGCCTCCACCGGGCGGCAACGCAAGGCCCAGTCACCCTCCCAGGAAGTTCCATCATCCGAGAGCGAGGGGGCTGGTGCCGCGTCTGCCACTACGGCTGTAGTGGAAGGGCCGGGTGAGCCCCCACAGGGGCTTCCAATGGCGGAAGACGGTGCGGAGACATCCAGGTTGGTGGTCTCCACAGAGGAGGAGGAGCCTGCTACTGAGCCGCACATGGGGCCTGGTGGGGGTAGTACCAGTGGTGCAGTCCAAGGCCAGGGTCAGGAGGCAGCACAGGTCACCACGGAGGGGCCTGTGCATGTCGCTGTCCTTGACCCTGTGACTGCACCACCATGCACCAGCAGGGATGCCCCGTCCCAGGCCCGTCCGCAGGTAGGGGAGAGTGCCATGTCATCTGCCTCTCCACTACCTGCGGACAAGGGGTCCCATGACCGTATGGGCTCCGTCCTGGTTGGTGTTGCGTTGCACACACTTGTCATTCGTGATGACGTGCATTCTTCCTGGGTGGAGAGCGCACGCCATTACGAAGAGCAGCGTTGTGACATGGCACTGCTGGGAGGGGCCCTGGTCGGTGGGTTCCTACATGTGTCGTGCACTCTGGCGGACCTCTCCTCCTCTGTGGAGACTATGCGCCAGTCGTTCTCCACACCGTCTTTCGGCCCAGATTCCACCAGGGCCCCCTGTGGACCTGGCCCGACCAACACAGCCAGCTTGGTGGAGCTCACATCCCGGCCACAGTCGGGAGTCGGCGGTCCGGCAGGGGTGGACATCACAACTGGAGACCAGCTGATGGAGGATGTGCAGGCACCATCAGACAGAGCACATGGACAGCAGCAGCAGCAGCAGCAGGAGCAGGCCCTTGGTGGGAGCAATGATGGCTTGGGGCCATCAACATCGGAGGGGCAGGCATCGGCCAGAGGGCAGGAGGACCCAGGAATGGGAGTGTCTTCCGTGTGGCAGCGGTTGGGCCAATGGATAGATGCAGAGCGGCAGCAGGCGGAAGAGGCACGGCTCACCATGGTCAGGGCGGTGTTCTCCATGCGTCGGGCTTTGAGGCGGGCAGAGTGCCTCGAGTCAACTCGCAGGGAATTCGAACAGGCCATGAGTGCCTCCCTGCGAGACCTCGGGGCCAGGGCAGAGGCCCGCCTCCGGGACATCGACATCAAGTTCGATGATGCCCTGGCCCGGGACACCACAGAGTGAGCCACAGGACTTGCCCACCGCCATTGTATATAGTTAGATAGTGTTAGGTTTCCTTTCTGTTTATGTTTATTTTGGGGCGCTTGGACAATGCACCACGTTTTTGTATATAGTTTTTTATCAGGTAGTCTTTTTTGTAGGTTTCATTTCATTAGTTGGGCTCATGGACCCTGGATTGTTGATTTGTACATAGTTCACCAGTGGATTATTCTCTTTTTTTTATTTCACCATGGAGCAATGGATTTCACTTTCTTTTTTCCCTTGGATTTGCTTTGTTGGACTGAGACTTTGGACACCATTTCTTTTGGATTTCTTTGGATTATGATTTCTTGTTTTTATTGTTTTACGGACATGCAGTGTTTCCTTTTTTATTCCCATTGTTATGTGTTGTATTTTCATTACATTCATGTTGTGTTTAATACATTTTTTTGCTTCATACTTCCATGTGTGGTATTATCTGATTGGTTTCATGCATGTCATGATATGGGTTTTCACATTCACTTGCACCCATTGTGTGTGCGATGGACATGTGTTCATTTACATATTTGGGGTTGTATCATGTAATTGGCATTTCTAAGTGGGTGGATGCAATACTTGGTTGGGTCTATGGGCTGGGGAGGCTGGCCATAAGGCCCATGATTGAGGATCTTCATGACATGTGGGCAGGGGGACATGAGTGGGGGCCTGCTGGCAGGTGCCCCTGACTGCTGGGGGTGGGGGTGCAGGGGGACATGAGTGGGGGACTGCTGGCAGGTGACCCTGACTGCTGGGGGGTGTGGGTGCTGGGGGACATGAGTGGGACATGAGTAGGGGCCTGCTGGCAGGTGATCCTAACTGCTGGGGGGTGGGGGTGCTGGGGGACATGAGTGGGGGCCTGCTGGCTGGTGACCCTGACTGCTGGGGGGTAGGGGTGAAGGGAGGACATGAGTGGGACATGAGTGGGGGCCTGCTGGCAGGTGACCCTGACAGCTGGGGGGTGGAGGTGCAGGGGGACATGAGTGGGACATGAGTGGGGGCCTACTGGCAGGTGACCCTGACTGCTGGGGGGTGGGGGTGCTGGGGGACATGAGTGGGGGCCTGCTGGCAGGTGACCCTGACTGCTGGGGGGTGGGGGTGCAGGGGGACATGAATGGGGGCCTGCTGGCAGGTGACCCTGTCTGCTGGGGGGTGGAGGTGCAGGGGGACATGAGTGGGACATGAGTGGGGGCCTGCTGGCAGGTGACCCTGACTGCTGGGGGGTGGGGGTGCTGGGGGACATGAGTGGGGGCCTGCTGGCAGGTGACCCTGACTGCTGGGGGGTGGATGTGCAAGGGGACATGAGTGGGGGCCTGCTGGCAGGTGACCCTGACTGCTGGGGGGTGGGGGTGCTGGGGGACATGAGTGGGGGCCTGCTGGCAGGTGACCCTGACTGCTGGTGGGTGGGGGTGCAGGGGGACATGAGTGGGGGCCTGCTGGCAGTTGACCCTGACTGCTGGGAGGTGGGGTGCTGGGGGACATGAGTGGGACATGAGTGGGGGCCTGCTGGCAGGTGACCCTGACTGCTGGGGGATGGGAGTGCTGGGGGACATGAGTGGGGGCCTGCTGGCAGGTGACCCTGACTGCTGGGGGGGAGGTGCAGGGGGACATGAGTGGGGGCCTGCTGGCAGGTGACCCTGACTGCTGGGGGTGGGGGTGCTGGGGGACATGAGTGGGGGCCTGCTGGCAGGTGACCCTGACTGCTGGTGGGTGGGGGTGCTAGGGGACATGAGTGGGGGCCTGCTGGCATGTGACCCTGACTGCTGGGGGTGGGGGTGCAGGGGATATGAGTGGGGGCCTGCTGGCAGGTGACACTGACTGCTGGGGCGTGGGGGTGCAGGGGGACATGAGTGGGACATGAGTGGGGGCCTGCTGGCAGGTTACCCTGACTGCTGGGGGATGGGGGTGCAGGGGGACATGAGTGGGGGCCTGCTGGCAGGTGACCCTGACTGCTGGGGGGTGGGGTGCAGGCGGACATGAGTCGGACATGAGTGGGGGCCTGCTGGCAGGTGACCCTGACTGCTGGGGGGTGGGGGTGCAAGGGGACATGAGTTGGTGATCAGTAGTGCAAGCTGACATGTGGCTTGGCTGGTGTGGTGTGGTGTGGCCTGCCTACAGGGGGCATGGAGGGTGTAGAGGGAACACCTGGGAGGACCCACACTGCCAATTCACGTGTAGGACTCCCTGCGCACCCCCGAAATTCACGTACCCTGCTCTGACAGCAAAATCGCATGTGAAACTTCCCGCGCACCCCAGGAATACACGTACCCTGCTCCAATAGCATGTGAGACTTCCCGCAAACCCCAGTTATACACGTACCCCACTCGCACAGGGCCAATCGTGTGTGAAACTTCCTGCGCACCCCCAAAATACACGTACCCTGGTCCAAACGCGTGTGAGACTTCCTGCGAACACCACTTATACACGTACCCCACTTGAACAGGGCCAATCACGTGTGAAACTTCCTGCACACCTCCGAAATACACGTACCCTGCTCCAAATGCGTGTGAAACTTCCCGCAATCCCCAGTATTACACGTTCCCCACTTGCTGTGTGGTCCTGTATACTGGTCCAGGGTTATCGCAGCCCTTTGCGCTGGATTGGGGATTTTGATGGCTTTTCCTTGTGCGAGGGGCGTTCTTGGGGGCATAACTGGTGCTGCTGCAGGGTCGCTGCGCCACTCTGCGCCACGACTGGTTTTGGTAGCTGAAATCCATGAATACGCTGTGCGCGGAAATGGATTTTAGTGCACGCGGCTGGTGCAGAGATTCACAAACGCACACTGTGCGCCAGCCGCGTGCGCCACTTGTGCGCTAAATTCTATGAATTACCCCCTAAGTTTTGAGGATAGAGAAGTTGAAGGAAGGGTTATATGATTTTGTTGCTGAGAATACTCTGGGATGGCTTTAAAGGTGTAAAAAATATCACAAGTCCCTTTTCACCATGCCTATTATCTACATGAAGTTAGTGTCTATGGTCTCACAGTGCCATCTAGTGGATTTTACATTAATACGATACCATCTCTTTAAACGTTCCTTCACTTCATTTTCATTTACCTACCATAATATACTTTCTACATATACCTGACATTAAAAGTACCTATTAATGCAGGGATGTCCCCTGCCACCTTCCCACATCAACCCCTTATTCCTTCCTTTAATACCTCCCATTTCTTCCTTTTATAACCCCTTTTATTTTATTTTTTAAATGTTTTTTCTAACATGTAATACTTCATTATTCCCCCCTGCAATCTGCTATTTTTACATTGAATCAATGTTTTTTACCTTTTTTATTTCTAAAATTCATTATTTGTACACCTTCAATTTTTCTGCTACGTAATCACTGGTTACCAAAGGAAGTGATGGAAGTTGGGACACAATGTTTTTGGATGAAGAAAGACATGAAGGTGAAAATGAGGAATAGGAAGGGGGCACACAAGCCTTTTGACATGCTTAACAACGTGGGAAGAGCGAATGTGGTTGGGCTTGGAAGGAGCACTTGGAATGCCAGAGCCTGCTAAAAGCTCTGGGGCTCCAAAAGTGCGATCAAAACATTTAGATGTAGGAATACCTTATGTGAATAGGTTAAGAACTTTACCAGGGCAGAAGGAAAGCTGACATAACTGGCCCCAAACCTAAGAAATGGGACTGACTGTGATCGCACGACCAACCGAGTTCATGCAATTCCCATTGTTAGAAAAGGAGGACGCATTATATACCATGGCCACAAATGACAAGGATAATTTAGACCAACTTTGACATCGGGAGCGGGCAAGTGGATTTATGAATAAGAAAGAATGACAACAGGGAAGACATTAGTGATGGGTGACATAAAATGCTTGCTTTCTGTCACCATCGAGGAGAGGAATGATGACCTTTGGAAGCAAGCAGGGTATCCTGGGGAGACAGCTCAGAATATGACTCATGATGGAGCACTGTTAATCAATTGTAGGGCAGAAGTATGGAGAGCGCTCAGAATATCCTGATACATCAGACATGGGTACAATCATGACACACATAATCCGTGATGACAACATAGTTGCTTATATTCAAGAGATTCAAGAGAGATGGCGGCATGAGATGAGGAACCTGTTGCAGAAAACTATATCTATTTTTGATCACATATTGTTTCAGGGATAACTTGAGCCATTGAAGAGACAGTTGAACAAATGAGTGGTAATGGAATAAAAACCAAGGTCAGAAATTCAATTGACTATATTTCGTCATTGTCGATTAAGGCAAGAAAAAGACAGAAAGAAATTGGAAGGAAGAAAGAATGCAGGAGGAAGCGAAGTTAGTTATGAAAAAGTTATCAACATTTTCACTGAGCAGTGTTAATGAGCGGAGAGGGAGGACAGTACAGCCAATGGCTGGATGGAACTTTGCTGGAAGACGAAAATACAATCATTGGCCACGAGGATATGGAGTGCTCCCAGAGGTAGTGGATTCAGTTTTCAGGCTTCACAGGGAGGAGGGTTCAATGGGGGACAGCCTAGGTTTGGAGGACAGCCTCAGCAGTGCTGGATGTGTGGAAAGATGGGGCACATTTCCTGAATATGTAAAAGCAGGGGATAGATGCAGCAAAAAAGGCAGGATCCAAGAGTGGGGACAGAGTATCCTCCACCGTAGAGTGCACAGCCACCTGAATATTATGCTCAAGATCACACGCAGTATGAGAAAATATTCACCGCAAATACAGCCTACACAGCAAGGAAGCCCATTGCAAATGTAACAGATACCAATGCAAGCACAACAAGCACCAATGCAAACACAGCAAGCACTGATGTAGTCACAACAAATACAGATGAATCCACAAGTACCCATCCAATAGAAAACGATGGCAACATGGGACCCAAGGTCAGGGTGGAAGACACCGACACCCGGAATAGGGAGTGTGACCTTGATGGGAGGAAATCATTTTACTGGTACATGGACAAATCTATATCGACAATAGGACAGCCCACAGAATGACTTGATGTGTTCAGTCATTCCTGTTGCACCAAACACACAAGAGCAACCAGGGGCTGGGATGACCATAGGTGATAAGCCATTTTCCTTCCTTGTCGAAAAAGGGGTGACTAGGGCCTGTGTTGGGGGGGGGGAGTACACAATGTCAGGCATTGCCATCAATATTGGGGAGGGACTTAATGAGCAAACTTAATGTGACAAAGGCGCTCATTACGGGTCAAGCGGTAACCGTGCTGGTGATACCGGTGAGTTGTCGCCGGACTGTAAATATTTACCGGTGCAACCAGGGGATTACAGACCCAGAAGCCTGGAAAGTCAGGCAATGGTAAATGTAAATCCCCATTCCCATAGAGTCCTATAGGACTCCATGGGAGTGGGGACCACGGTATCACCGGCACCGTTGCTAACGGTGCCAGTGCTTCCGTGACGGTCAGCCTTCTGTGGCCTCTGTGCCCGGCAGGGTCAGACAAGTCAGGCACGGCAGCACCAGCAGGCAGATCTGTAGTATGCCGGTCTGGAAACAACAGTGCCGATAAGCGTACTGGCACCGTTCTTTCCATACCGGCATACTTGTAATTAGCCTAAATGTCTTTTTCTGGCCAGGGGATAATATGTTTTTGGCCAGAAAGCACAGCATGTGTACTGTTAGTCCCAGAAGTATGTCTTCATGGAGTACACATAGTATCTGCATGGCTTCTCAGAATAAGCGGCAAAACACGTAGCTACCTGCAAAATGTTTGTTCAGACCAGAAGTACCTATGGATGAGGAAGAGGGACAGTGGTGATTCGAAAAGAACCAGAAGCAGTCATAGTGAGAGAAGACAGTGTGATTATTCACAGGACTGATAGAGGGGAAATCACGGAGAACAGTGATAGTTCTTGACAAAGGACACACACTGACAGATTTGATAAAAGAGGAACTGTTTAGAGATGATGACTCAGGTGACTAGGTAGTGTTTTTCGTAAGCCTCACTTACTGTTTGAAAATTGAGAGCAGAGAAGTGCCATAGAGAATGTCATTTATAAAAAAAGACACTGGGCCTCCTTATAAGTATGGCAGTAAGGTAACAACGGTGCTGGTAGCGCTACCGGCACTGTTGCTACTGTACCGCCATACTACAAACTATGCTCACGGGTGCCTGTCAGCTCGCCAGGTCTGCCCTGGCGGCCAGAGCGGCACCTGCGAGCACAGCAAGTCAGATGCACCGGCACTATTGTAAACGGTACTGGTGCATCCGACGTTCCCATTCACATTGATAGGGCTCAAATGGGAATGGGGATGTACCGTTTCCGGCACCCATGAAAGGGCAATTACCTGATCCGGCAGGGCCAGAATAACCCAGTAATTGCCCATTCATGGGTTCCGGACCCAGTTGTGAGTTTGGAGGTAGCCTTGCTGGTTTTACCGGCAAGGCTACCTCCAACCTTGTAATGAGGCTGACTGGTCCTCATTACGAGGTTGGTGGTAAACCACGGATGCTACCGGCAGGTTGCTGCCAACCCTGTAACACTGTTTCCACCATCTGAGATCCCGGTGCCACGGGACGTTACAAGTCCCAGCGACCCAGGATCTCAGGTGGCAGAAATCATAAATCCCCATTCCCATAGAGTCTAATAGGACTCTATGGGAGTGGGGAGATGGAAGCACCAAGACCATTGCTAATGAAACAGAACTCCCATTGGTCCCGAATCCAGCTATGATATTGTGCAATATTCCATCCAAAGCTACATATTTCGAAATGATTGATCGAAAGAATGCTTGCGTTTCAATTCCCCTTAATGAGGAGTGACAAGACTTTACCTCATTTTCATATAGAGGAAATAAGTGGAAACATACAAGATTCTCTCAAGGGTACTGTGAGTCACTACCGATATTCAACAGAGTCCTCCAGATGGACCTGGAAAACCTACACCTTGATAGTATAGTTATACAGATGTAGATGACATTTTGGTGTGCAGTGAAACAGTAGAACAGTGCAGAAAAGACTCAATACCGTTGATGACAGTCTTGGCAGAGAAGGGGATCAAAGTAGACAAGGAAACATTACAATATTGCCAGGAAGAGGTCTTGTACATAGGACAGTTGAAATCTCAAGAAGGAAGAAATGTGACCCCCGAGAATCATGCAATCATGAAAACAGCTAAGCCAAAGATAGTGAGGGAGATGCAACCATTTCTGGGCCTTTGCAATTACTGTAGGGCATGGGTCTTTGGTTACAGTACAGTACATCGGACTCAAAGAAGTTCATAAGGATGACAGTGACACAGTGACAAAGCCCGGACAGATGAAATGACAGAATTTTTTGTTTTGGTGAGTTAAAAATGGCAATATGCACAGCACCCTTTCTAGGGTGCCCTGATTACAGTGCAGAACAGTTCCTATTATCTCATTAAAATTGAATAGTAATGCCACCAGTCCTCACACAACAGAATACCCTCAGACATAAATCATTAGCATATTACAGTGGGATACTTGATCCAGTGATGAGTAGCCATTATCCCTGTAAACAATCCTTGTCGGCCGCATCTTTTGCAATTGAAAAGTCTGCCAGTATTACTATGGGCTATACAGTTGCATTATATGTGGAGCATACCCTGTTCACCATTATTGTAAAAACTAAAATCACATTGACTGCATCTTGATATGAGGTGATTTTCTCAAACCCAGTGATCACAATAGTCAAGTGCAAAGTAGTGTATCCAGCAACATTCATAGCAGAACCAGTGGAGGAAGGAGATTACGTGCATGATTGCACCAAGTACACTGAATACGATGATGCTATACCCCATGTTAAAGGAAATGTACTGTGGGGGGAGTTCTCATCATTGACGGTTCTTTGATGATCAACCAGAGCACAGGGGAAAGGCACACGGGGTTAAAGAAAAACTGTACGGCACCTTTGTGATAGTGGCGAGTGCAAGATTGCCTTTGCATTTTTCAGCGCAGGCAGCAGAATTAGTAGCGCTAATTTTGGCACTTCGAACGCATGATGATGAAGCAAAAGTGTATTCTGACCCACCTATGTGACTTCAACAGTAGACGCAGGACTGTCACATTGGAAAAGGCGGGGCCTCCTGCACGCAGATGGCACACAAGTGCAACATGCGCTGTTATTGAACAGGCTAATAAACGCACTAAAACTAACATTGTCCATTGCTGTGCTAAAGTGTGCAGCCCACACTAAGGGCACAGATTTAATTTCCTGCAGCAACGAAGCCTCCGACTTAGAAGCCGAAAAGCAGTGTATGTTCCGAAAGTATCTGAATTTGACACAGCACCTGATATATACACACATGCACAAAGCATGGTAATGAAAGAAGACTTTAATGCAGTGCCCATAGCACAAATCACTGAATTACAGGGACCAACCCCACCATAAGAGCAGGATTTATGGAAGCGTAAGGGGTGCTCATTGCCCCACACAAATACAATGTGGTGGCAAGACAGCACCGGAAAACCAGTTATGCCCCCTGGATCACTTACAAAGCATTAGACCAACTCCATTACCCAGCGCATAGAACATGAGAGAGTCTTGCAGCCCTAATATCAGAAGAGTGGGTGGTGTCCAACCTGATGGAGCATGTTGCTACTTTTGCACAAATTGTTTAATTTGTCAATAGTTTACTGCAGGGCACACGCTGTGAACAGTGAGAGGAGCAATACCCTGTCCTAGTGGACTTTTTCAGCATTTTCATATTGAATATGTAGATATGCTCCAAGTTTGTAATGGCTATAGATATATGCTACTAGTTGCATGTCCCTTTTCCGATGGATCATAGCCAGTCCGCGCACAAAACTTGATGCCACATGAGGTGTGAAGTTCATCATATGTGACGTCTTCCAAAGGTGGGGAGTGAGTGATGTAATTCGGTCTGATGATGGTCCACATTTTGTAAATGAAGTCTTTGAGCACATCACAATCCTATTGGGTATTTAACATTGATTCTCTTCCACATATCACCCACAGGCAAGCAGGATTTGTGAGCGCCTCAACAGTCCGCTCAAGGAGTGTGTGTGTATTCTAAAAGTAACCCTGAAAAAAATGGCTCTATGACCTACCCTTAGCCCTATTTGCAATACGCAATCAGCTCGACTCAGACCATCACCAGATTCCTCAGCTGGTAAAGGGACTCTGTATGCATATACCTCTTGCTCCTACAACTCGAGCACAAACTGATGCCCATATTGTCTCTAATGTTCTAGGTACTGAAATGCATGACTACTTGACTGTTATGACGGCGAGTCTTGCTTTTATGTCTCAACAGCTTCAAGCCCGGCAGGGGAGGTCAAATAAGAATGATGAAGAGAGCAAATAAATTAATCCTGAGACATTATTAAAGACACCCTTACTTTATCCAGGTGATATGATTTTAATCAAATATTTCACAAGTCACTGACATAAGCCACGCTTTGAGTGTCCCTGCTCTGTGGAGGAAGTCTTCCCTACAGCAGTCAAAATTCAATGAAGACGAGCTTGGCTGCACCTTGGTGACATCAAACCATACAAAGGAGAGACCCCCCTGCCGCAACTCCCTACACATGAAGGTTAAGAAGAGGTAATACGTATACAGACACGATCAGCAACCAGGAGAAGACAGCAACCACCAGATTGAGACAGACAATAAAATGATCTTTCCTAATCAGCCAACAAAAATATTGTGTGAACTTTTCTCCTAAGGATTTTACCTGCACAAAATAATCAATAGCACTTTTAGAAACATTCAATACTGCTCTTGCAGATGCAACTGTTTATGATTTTCGCTTACATAGTAGATACTTATCTTGCTTTGAGAACAAGAAACACAACTGTTACTGCTCTTCTCAGAAACCCTAAGACTTCTTTGATTCTCGAAGAATTCTCCTTGCTATAATAGTGCAATTCTTGTTGGAGACTCTAACATTTTTTTAAATATTGGGCCTTATTCCGAGTTGGGCAGTAAGGGTTAAAGGTCACTGGTAAGGAGACCGGTGCCTTTAAACCCTTATCGCCCAATTCCGAGGTCCCTTAGCGGGACCCGCAAAGGCCGTGTGGTCTGACCACACGTCCTTTATGGGTCCCGCTAAGGGACCAGGGCGCTAATAAAGGGCCTGTAATTTACGGGCCCGTAATTAGAGCCTTCCCCATTGCCATTGAGCCCCATGGGGGCTCAAATGGGAATGGGGAATGGTTGGTTGAATCAGGAATTACCGGGTCCGCACAGGTCGGAATGTCCCGGGAAGTCCCCATCAACCCAGACCGGACACGGACCCTGGTTTGGAGGCCGCCATTGTGCAAATAGTGCCAAGGCTACCTCCAAACTCGGAATGAGGCCCATTGTAAAGAAACTCAGTGAAAAGAAGAAAATTGCCCTTTTTCCATTCTGTTAGATTTTCGCTTTTGGCCCGCAGACAACCTAATGCACATGGTTATTTACAAAACGCAGATACATTGACAATAATGCTAGTAGCTACCTTTTTTTACATTTTGCAGAATTTATTTTATTAACCTTCTAGGATTACATTAGCTCGTTGTCTACAATGAACATAAGCAATGTATAATAATGTAACTCATATTACTACAGCAAACAAATTAACAACCCATACGTTTTCTGTTGCTACTAAGCAGATTAAAAGACTGAAGAGAAAAGTGATGGATGACCACCTCCAAATGCCCACCTCGCATTGCGCCCTCCTCCCCCTCCCCAGCTCTTGCATGATGCCATTCCATCATTTTTCTTCCTCCAAATAGCTTTTTCTTCACTTTCCCATTTCACATTACACAGGTAATTGCTCGAACCGAGCAAAAAAATTCTTTTTTAAATGTCGCCTTTTTCTTTTCTGAAAATCCTTGCTGCTGCATTGTGGGGCACATATATAGCTGTAATTTTGGAAGAAGGGGCATCCCCTTCTCCATCCCCCCCTTCTCCATCACATATTTTAACAACTACTGGACAGAATATCTTCATGTCCATGTAGTTTCGTACCTGGTCTAATTCTGTCCAGCAGTTTTTTCTGTGTTGTGCACTGCACAGAAATGTGAACAGGATTCTTTTAGTTTCTTAATAACTTTTTCCATTTTTAAATAAATCCTTCCCACAATTTCCTGTCTAGGGGGACCAGTGACAATCATTTAGTTTCAAAATATCAGCCAAATTAGTCTTACAAGTCAAATGTTATTAGCAATTTGATATTCAGGTTTCCTATGGAACTTGATACTGAACTGAACTATAGTGCAGAGACCATCGCACTATAATATATATATATCAGTAAAAAATATTTGTTAAAGGGACGTTATGGTTAAGTTGAGCTACTAAAAACCTATGAAATTCAGTAAAAAAACTGTGTTATAGGAATGTTATAGTTCCAAGTAAAACCGAAACCCCCCTGAAATTCGCAAGTTATGGTAAGCTAAGCAACCATTACTGTGCATTGCTAAGACTAACACCCAGGACATCAAAGATGACATCACAAATGTCATATATGACATCATTGATTATATCACATGTCTGACTTGTTAAGTGTTGTTGTGTCTTTGTGTTTTGTATGTAATAATGAAATTATGTAGTAAGTGGTTTTAATAGCTACTTATTACATGTTGCACAGTACACAAAACTCTAACAAGAACACATTTATCATTTCACTATTCAACATGGTAAGATTACGAATATTGCACCTCCATCATGTATGCTGCACACAATGCTTATACTTATACATGAGTAGCTTAGTATACCGTAAAGAACTTCATAATAGAATGCTATTTATATCAATGTATTGCCTAATGCACTACATAGCTCAAGATAGCTATTCCAATGATCTTTGACACTTTTTCTGTCAACATTATAATAAGAATCCCTTGTACAGAGTTTTCATGAAAAGTAAAAGCACATGTGATGTCATCAGTGATGTCAAAAATGACATTTGTGATGTCATCTTTGATGTCCTGTGTGTTAGTCTTAGCAATCAATGGTGGTGGTGCGAGTTATGGTTGCCTAGTTTACCATAACTGGCGAATGTCATTTTTTTTACTGAATTTCATAGGTCTTTATTAGCACAACTTAACCATGACGTCCAGTATGTTCTAGTACAGAAACTTTGCCTCCTCTATCAAAATGTAAAACAAAACAGAAAGTCATTAACAAGAATTCAGCTACCACTACTGCTAACACTGCTCCTATAAATCTTGATGTAGTGGCAAGTAACCATACCAATATTTTAGCAAAAATGTTCCACCACAGCGTCCTTCAGAATCTTATAAAAACAGGAGACAAATCATGGACAACCCTTAAAACCTACCTTAGAAGCTTTGATAGACAGTGCAATCCTTCTCAAAATGAAGTTATTTATTTTAGTGTTAAACAGAATGAAACCACTAACAAAACTAACTACTAAATTACAAAAAAGACTTCTCGATAAAAGGAGTGTCAAAGAAATAACTTCTTAAATATATGTGGAGGTGAAAGGAGTCACACCATGAGCACAGAACCATATTTCAATGAAGAAGCATACAAACAAAAGCAAACAAACACAATTGCCATACATAGCAGTCAATGAGGGTATGAAAAACGTAATAATACCATAATGCAACAAGAAATACTGCTTACAACAATATTCCCAGAAAACTCAGTATCACCTCTCCATTCAACTGAACCAGAATGTCCGGTATACAAATGGCAATGCACCCCAATGTGTAACATTGCCAAAAAATCTTTCAAATCTTTACGCCAGTTCCTCAATCAGTATGTGAAAGGCAAAGACAAAATCAAAATGAAACTACTACAAAATATGGATACCTGTCCAGTGCCTAAATACACAGCACTACAAGGACATTCATTAGCCTGCATTTCAGGACCTATTTGCAAAAGCACCTTCCATCATATCAAAATTATATCAGGACATCATTCAACTATATGAAATCTAGTGTATAAACTGTACTATGCTAAAAGTCCTGCTTTAGCACTAGCAAATTTAAATAACAATCTTCTACACGGTACAGCTAAAGATCTACTCGAAGAAATAGAGCATATCCAGAGAAAATATTTTGGAAGTGAAAGCCACTGTTTGTGCCTTCCCCGTCTTACACATGCAAAAAGAATAAAACAGACACACCCCAGATGGGGAATGAGGCAAAGAGAGCAGGCTGCGAGAGTTCAAGGCAAGGTTTATCTAATGAATGGCATTCAAAAGATCTCTGAGAGCACGCTGACACAAGTTATCATTACATTACATATTATAGGGTAAATGACGCAACTAATATAGGATACTACGTTGGTCCCGGATTGGTCAGTCCACAAGATGCCTCAGGTGTGGGTGACATCTCTTCCTCCGGGTTGGTTGCTTGGTTGGCGGGAGGATTGACGTCAGTCATCTGTGCTCCGAATGCGTGAAGGTCAGGTCGCTGGGAGGCAGGATGGTCACTATCTAAGCTAACAGAATATATTCTCAAAAATTCATGCACTAAATAACAAGTGTTCAAAGTCTTTCAGTAGTTTATCATGTCTCTATAAAAGTCACACATATATCTATACTATCAATAACATTGGATTATACAGGTCTTAGGTTAAGGGTCTTGACCACTCTAATACACTGGTTGAAGTTACGGTCTGCACTCATAAGAATCTCTGGTATGTGGCATTTGTTAGTGGTAGGCAACAATATACTGCAGCAGGGGTCTAATGTTAGTTGGGGATCTGCCGGGTGGGCATCATGGCATGGTCAGTGGTCTGGCACATGAAAGGAATATCTTGCAGGGACACAGGGTCACACTAGCAGTACGTTTCCACTGGTGTGGGTGCGGGGGAGGCAAGGACACATTTGTGGAGTTGGACAAGCTATGTGCTTAGCTCATGCTGGTTCACATGCAGGACAGTGATCTCAGAGGAAGAGTGATGTGTTACATTTATTATGTGTTGCAAGTAACTCAGGCTTCAGCATGAGAATGGAACCGCAGAGTTTTCCAGTCAGAGTGAGAACGAGGGTGGGGGCCATGTGCCCTGCGCGCCTGGCTACTGCGAGAAAGGGAGGAGAAGCGTTTTTGTACTATCGCAGTGAGGCTTAGTCACCAAGATGGAGTAGAAAGGGGGTACAAAAATGGATGCCCCGTGTCCTGCTCAGTGGTCCCATCTGCGCGAAAGTGAACCAAAGTTAACATCGCATAAGGGCGAGGGGAGAACCCACTACTGGAGGCACTTGGTCCAAGTTTTGTACTGAGAAGTAGAGGACGCGGGAGCCTGATGGCCCCTCGCTCCCACACATTCCCCCCTTTCGTTACATCTAAAGTAACCAATTATGACACTTTATTCTTTTCATTCTCCCTTCAGTAGTACTCAGCTTCAGCAACTGATTCTTCCCAGGCTGGGGTACCTTTATTGGCATCCATGCTCTGCATACACTTCTCAAGTTATTCCCTCTTCTTGCGTATTCATCTGGAGTGCATGTTAAGTATATCCCACCATCCCCGTCCAAGTCTACCCATACCTCGTTATACCATTGCAATTCTGTTGGTTCCTTGATTGTGGTGTGGTATAAATTATCAACCCTATTGCCATATTGCCTGTAGATGGCAGTCATCCTGTACTTTGGAGGGTTATGTTCCCCTGTTTGTATTTGTGCATCTATCATAGTTGCTACCGTTGTCTGTCGGCCCATTGTTACCATCATCATAGTTGAGGTAGGCTTGCTCTTTGCACAACACCAGAGTCCCAGCTGGCACACGCAGAAGAATAGTAACACAAAGACGATGATGGGGACGAGTATTTTCATCATCACATTTACCCATGATGGTATTCAGCTGAACAAGTGGTCAAACCATGTACTTTCTTCTGGTCCGCCTTCTGTTCTCATCTTCTCTCCTAGATTGTGGACTGCTGTTATCACATGTGAGAGTGTCCCATTATCTGCATCTTCGGATGGCACGAATGTGCAACAGGCCCCCCCGATTCTTTGGCAAACACCACCGTCCATCGCCGTGAGGAGGTCTAGAACATATCTGTTTTGCATTGTCATTAGGCGCAAGGCACGGAGCTCTATTTTTATAACGTTGAATCCTTCTTCTGTGTTGTTGGCCAGTTGGATGAGCTCCCAGTGCACTATTTGTAACCATTTGGCCCTTGTGCTAGGAGCGATGCGAAAAATGTCTCTGCAGATGACAACAGCTTGTATTTTTGTGGGATCTCAGCAAGGAGTTTTGACGATTAAGGCGAAATATAGTTGGATGATCTTTTGCTTCGTGACAACTTTGTTTTCAACTCGTATTCTGACAACAGTTCATAAGCTGGAAGTTCTGTGTTTTTTTGTTGGGGCGCTGTCGATGGATCAGCCGATTGCCCTGCTGCCGATTTGCCAGCCGAATCTCCTGCTGCCGATCTGCCAGGCGATTTTCCTGGCGCTCCTTGGATATGGCTTTCTGGTTTTACCATCAGGGCTGTATGGAGAGTGGCTAAGGCGCAAGCACCTTTCCATGATGCAGGTAGATGCAGGTAGGCTTGTTTGCCACAAACCCAGTACATGTCCATGAGGGCTGCAGTGGCTTTCTTCATGTCAGGTATTATCACTGTCTTGTTGCATTTCCTTACTTCCCCCATGTTCACTTTTCCTTCCCCACAGAAGCATAGTTTGTGCGGAACTTCTTTTTGTGTTTTTATAGGCTTTTCCAGCGCTGTAATCCATGTTAGCTTAGGGACATGCTGTGACCAGATGGGGGTGTACACTCCTTTTATCCATTGGAACGCATCCTCAGCTAGCCCCCCGAGTGCTTCTGCTTTGCATTCAATAGTTTCATCGTGCCATAGGTTCTCTGCATACCTCATCACTTTTATGACAAGAAATGGCTCTCTGAGGCAAATTAGTTCTTGACGCCGGCTCGTGCATATTCTCTCACTCTCCAGCCTCTCTAGGCTGACGGTGTGTGCCTGAAAGGTGTTTTTTATCCTACGTAGAACTAAATGAATTAAACATTGGGCCTCCGACAAAGGCACTTCCTGTGGTACCAACATTTTTGGTGTCCCTGATGCATGTGGTATGAGTGAACAGACATAGCAGCTTTAATTTGTTGCTTGCTTTGCCGTGGCACTCATGTCTGAATACCATTTGTTAGATTGATCAGGGTGGCGGGGGTCTTCTATTTCATCTAACCCCAGGTCATGATAAATGTCGTATCTTTTCCCTCCCGCCCCCCTTTTCCTTCTACTTTTCCCTCCCTCCTTGTAGCTTCTCACTTTTTGGTAATGTATTGGGAACATTCCATCCCAGGCAGTGTCACTGCTGTTGAATATGGCATGTGTGTACTCATTAGTAGCAGCAGCGTAATATGAGGTAAGTTCTATGGCTGTCTGTGCATGCGTACTTGTGTTAGCTAGGTTGTTCGGCCAATAATAGTCACCATAATCTTCATTCTTTTCATAATCATTACTCATATTTATGCCAGGATGTGACAAGGAGACAATTGTTGGGCCTGCAGCGGCGTGTTCTGAAGGTTGCGTTACATTTGTACCGTTAATACCAATGTTATAAGTTTCTCCCCACATTGTCTTTACCCCAGTCCATATTAGGTTGGAGCCTTCTTGTATCATATTAGCCCCGCTCCCTCCTTTGTGCAAATCATTAACCAGAGATAAGAGAGTATAGTACCAGGCCATGAAAAACAACATCACTGAAAAGAAAACTGCAGCACATTTCAAAACACATTCAATATTGCTAAATCTTTTAGCCCTAATGGTGTCCCTGTCACTATCTAACATTAATGTATTCTCTGTGATTGTACTTTGTTGGGCCATTTGTCACCTGGAGGGGCGATACAAATTTGTTAAGTCACCAAAATATGTAAATTTAATAAAAAGTACATTTATATTTACATTTCATGTTTACTCATTGATTCCGTTTACTATTTGCTTTTTATATACATTTCTCAGGCATTTGTTTCAATTATATCCTCTGTTTTAGGCATTTTTATAGTTGGAGAGAGAGATAGTGATGAAAAGAGAGTGAAAGGAAAAGGGATACGGACATAGGGCATAGCAAATCCGAGGGCACACAATCATTTTTGCTTTTTCATTAAATCACATTGTCATTGTTTCTCAACCTCATTTGTAGTACCAGTTGCACATTCCTGTTCGATCTGAGGGAGTGTACTATTGCGTGCCCTCCTCACATCTGAGAGGTGCACCCAATATTTCAGTCCCTTAACCTTAACTGCAGTGGGTGTACTATATATAACCTCGTAGGGGCCATGAAACCTAGGTGAATTCCATCTCCTCACAAAACTTCTCACATACACCTGTGCCCCTGGCATCAACGGCCCACTTGGGCTGTCTGCAGCTGGCATGGTAGTATCAGTTGCCACATTCTCAGTAAAGGGCAGTGCTATTTGTCGCGCTATGCTTCGGACTGCGTGTGTCAGCTGAGTCAAATATTCCTTAAATTCCTCCCCCAGCACTGTGGCAGCCCTGTGTGCGTCTGATGCTCTCCTAATCGGGGAGAGTGGTGTGTGTATTCGCCTCCCAGTCACAATTTCATGGGGGCTCAGATGGTGGTCTTTGGATGGTTGCGTTCTGAGTTGGAACAGTGCTAGGGGCAGGCAATATACCCAGTTTTTCTTTAATGTGTTGCGCAACTTTGATAATTTACTCTTGAGCAGGCCGTTGATCTTTTCTACCACTCCATTGGCCATCGGATGATAAATGGAACACAGTTTGTGCTTTACCCCCAAGAGTGTTGTCACTTCCTTGAAGAGGTCATTCACAAAGTGTGTGCTGTTGTCTGACCATATCACATCACATATTCCCCACCAGGAGACACTTCTCGCACTAGAAATTTTGCTGCACACTTCACGTCTGGGTGGGGATATGGGCCCGCATCCACCCACCTTGAAAAGGGACATACCACCACAATTAGATATCTTGCTCTGTTACATCTCTCTCCCATGTCGGCGTAGTCTATGTGGAGTTCCCTGAATGGCCCTGCTGGTCGTGGCAAAGTGCCTCGCAATGTCCTCAATGTCATCCCTGAATTGTATGTTTGACATGTTGTACACTCTATGACAAATTTTGACAAATGTTCCTGTAGGTTGGGGACAAACCAATGTTCCTGGATGTCTGCGCAATGTGCTGTTTTGCTACATGGGCTGGGAAGTGCAGCAGTTGGAATGCTACTTCTAGTAATTCTACCGGCATCACTACCTTTCCCGTTGTCTCCTGTCTCCAAATGAGGTCTGTAGCTGACTGTTTGCACCCACGCTTGCCCCACAGCTCTTGCTCCTCCGGTGGTGCTCTCCTCTGTAGCTCTATTGGCTGTGCTATGTGTGTGTTACTATAGGCTTCTTCTAGTGGCTCCACAGTGGTTGCCTTTACAACGCATTCGGTTATTGGTGTTATATTGAAATACAATGCTTCCTTCGCTGCTGCGTCGGCTGCCGCGTTTCCCAATGAGATCGCATCTATATTGTTGGTATGGGCCTGGCATTTCACCACTGCCACTACTGATAGTTCTGCCAACGCATCTATCAATTCATTCAATAGTGCAGCGTGCTGTACTGGTGAGCCATCTGCTCGTCTGAACCCCCTCCTACGCCAGCGCGATAGTCCTGAATGAACAGTGGTAGTTGCATATGCCGAATCTGAATATATAGTCACTGCATCCTTTGGCTGTGTGTAATGCATCAATTAATGCAGTTAGTTCAGCTGCTTGTGCGGAGTAATGTGACGGGAGGCGCTTTTGGACGATTGTTTCATAGCTATCTTCTTCCATAAGTACTACTGCCATCCCTACATGTTTCTCCCCCGTTTCTGGGTTTATTGATGCTGACCCATCTATGGAAGGTACTTCTCCTTCTTTCAGGGCGTTTCCACTTGCTTTGGGAATGTTGTCGCCCTCCCCCTCATAGGTTGCACAGTTGTGTTCCTGTACCTCCTCCATTGTACATGGTTCTGTAATGAATGTTGCTGGGTTTACTGTTTTACAACTGACCACATGCACATTGGGGCTTCAAATTATTATCTCGTATGCGGTTGCTCTCTGTGTTGTTAATGTTGATTTTGTCCACTCAAGAATAGCGAACAAGGAATGCTCTGCATACACTGTTACTGAACATCCCATTACAATCGTGACACTTTTTTCAATGGCGAAGGCTGCAGCTGCGAGGGCCTGTTTGCACGTGAAGTGACCTTGCATCACTACATCTAGTGTTCCACTGTAATAGGCCAATGGTTTGTGGCCAAAGGATGTTTTTTGTGTCAGCACTGCTGTCATCAGTGTTCCATTGCAGTGTGAGAACAAGAAAAATTCCCTTTCATAATCTGGGTTCGCGAGGACTGGGGCATCTGCAATAAGGTCTTTTAGTCTGAAGTACTGAGTCATCATGTCATGTGTCCATTTTATTGGGGCTCTACTCTTCTGTGCTTCTTTTAATGCTTGCAGTAATGGACGTGTATATGCTGCGTAATCAAGGATCCATGCTCGACAATAGTTACATATACCAAGACATTTTTGCATGTTTTTTACTGTTTTTGGCATGATTATAATACGTATGGCAGCTGCCCTATCTGGGAGTATTCGTTTTCCATCTTTTGATATTAATTGCCCAAGGTATACAACTTCGGCAAGGCAGTATTGTAGTTTCCCTTTATCCACCTTGTACCCCTTGGTAGCTAACACCTTTAATAGTGTTATGGAGTCTTCTCTGCATTTGTCTTCTGTTTTGCTGCAGACGAGTACATTGTCTACGTATTGTATAATGGTGCTCTCTACATCTATATTTCCAATATCTTCACGCAGTACCCTGTTAAAAATACTCAGGCTTTCTCAATATCCCTGCGGGAGTCTGCGATGCTCAAATCTGTTATTCCCCAGTGAATGCTGTAAGGTACTGCGATCCTGGGTCAAGAGTTATAGAGAAGAAATCATTCTTCAAGTCAACCAGAGTAAAACTTGTAGACTCTTTGGGTATGCTGAACAGTATTGATGCCGGGTTAGGCACTAACGGGAATTCTTTTTGGATGGCATCATTGAGTGGGCAGAGATCTTGGATCATTCTCCACGCCCCTACTTTTACTTTTTTGATCTGGAAGATTGCCGTATTATACCAGAAGTTTGATGGTACTATGATATCTTGGCTCAGGAGTGCATTTATTGTTTCCCTAATTCCTTCCTCTGCTTCTCTGGATATTGGGTATTGTTTCACTCTTGGCGGTATGGCACCTGGTTTGAGTTTTATCTTTATCAATGTCACTTTGTGTAGTAACCCTACATCATGGGGGCCTTTAGTCCAAATTTCTGATGCCACCTTTGCCATGTATTCCTCAAATATTGTCGGTGGGGCATTAACACTAGCCATAAGTGGGTTGTGTACCTCTCTGTACTGGATCATAATGTCACACAGTATGTTTATTTCTATTATTATTTCTCCATCATCTTCGTTATCAGTGAATAATTCTTCATCAATTATGTCTCTTAGCATTATGTTTGGATCTATGCATAACACAGTTCTCCACTCGCACCCATGCGTGTCCAGGCCTATGACCACAATACGTTTACTCGATACCTGAACTGCCTCGATGTCTATGGACATTATCGTGCCTGGCACGACATCTGTGTTTGAAATTGGGTGGAATATAAAGTCTGATGGTGTCCTCCATTCTTTTCTCGTTATCTCAGGCACTACTCGGGCTAACACCTTGATGCCATAGATGAACATGTCTATGTCAATGGGTATCCCTTGCACTACAACTTCATTCATCATTGTACTGATCATCAACATCGCTTGTACTGGGCATACTCCTCGGGTGGAACACACTATCCCCCGCTCTGTAAATTAAATGGTCATGTTCAATTTACTTAGCAAACTCTACCCAGCAAATTGATCGGCGCGTCTTTGTGGTACAGTAAGGGTACGCGCACAGTTATCCCCCCCACCGTTATATCAAGATCTTTGGTGTAAGGAACTTTTAAAATAGCCCCAGAGAACACCTGTGTTTCATAATTCCTGCCTGAGAGCGGAAACTGCCCTTCCATAAGACGTGATTTTTCCACTCCTGAGTCTGCCATAAAGATAAACTGTGTGTTTCCTATCTCTGCCCCACTAGTGGTTCCTCTTCTGCACGTAGGGTGGTGGATAGGACTGGACATGCAAGTGCTCTCTGTGGGCTGTCCTAATCTGCGTACCTTTCTTGTCCTGGCACCGAAAAGACATTATCTCCAACTACTGTTATGCCATGGAATGGTGCAGGTGCACCGTTTGCAGCTGTTGCAAAACTGTTATTGCTGGCATTCTCTACAGTGTTTTGTCTTGCCATGGGCTGTGATGCACTGTGATATGGTTGTGGGGATGGCTGTCTTTGTTGCATTTGGGGTTCGTTATAACACTGGTCCTGTGGTCTTCCACCTCCCATTGGTAATCCATAGGGGCTACCTGGGTGTGGGCAACTCAATACCTCTTCATTGTCCCTGGGTGGGTGTCCCTGAAAGTACCCTGAAGGCCGCATTCTGCAATCTCTTGAATAGTGTCCCCATCTTCCACAATTCCAACATGACCCTTGCTGTCCCCCTCTCATCCCTTATCCACCGAATCCTCTATTCTCCATACCTCCGAACGCCCCTCTATGGCAACAGTACCCACATCTTCCTCTTGCTGGTCTTTCTTGCCACTGCGGTCCTCTCTGTGGCTCCTCTCCCTTCCACGGTCCTTGTTCTCCTGCGGCCCACAGCGCTGCTATTCTGACTGGTCTGTTTCCCGCACTTTCATCCGCCTCGTTCTCTCTATCAGTGGTTACGCTGGTGTTTATGGCTGCGACCTTCACCAATTTGTTCTGGACCAGATTTGCTTCATCTGCCAACCTATTTTGTGCTATCTCCTTTTCTCTCTCTTTGATCCTCCTACAGGGGTACACAATTATACTCTGAATTTCAGGCCAACCCTGGGTTTTTATCCCAGCTATTTTTTCCAAGGCCCTCTGTACCTCCTTCGGGAGCCCTTTCTTGATGATAAAATAGAACAAGGCGGTGGATTGGTTCCACGCCGTACCAGTTCCGCTTCTCCACAAGTCTTGCACCCGCAGTATGAATTGCGTAAGATCCTAGTTCTCCTCCATCGTACATTGCATCACTAAATGTAAATCTGGGATATCTGGAAATGTGCGCCACAATGCGTCCCATACTTGTGCTCGAACATTGTTGAAGGGCGATCCATCGTGGTGGTCACAACTCATTGTTACTCCTGGGAACCCTGCTTTTTCCCACACAGCGTCTGCTTGATCACCGACAGTGGACACTAGCAAACTCTTTACATCTCCTATCGCTAATGGTACTCCTGCCATGTTTTTCTCAAACGCATGTATCCATTTTGCCGCTCCTCCCGCAAGTGGGGGGAGGAGCTTCAACAGGTTGTTTTTGTCCATTTGGGCCCACGGAATATAATGTGGCCTACCTGCTCCCTTATGTATCAGCGGCATCTGCAACTTGTGTTTCTTTCCTGTCTTACTTACCGTCCCTTTCTTTACCTTACTCACCAACATGTTCCCTACCCGCTGCCTTAATCTCCCCTGCCATTGTGGGGGCGATGGTTCGTCAAATTCATCGAGCTTAGATGGTAGCAGGGATCCCATAGCTGCTGCTCCCTCTTCATACTCATCTAGGTCACTCCACACCTCTTCTACTTCCTCTTCTTGCTCACCATTCTCATCGTGTCCTTCCCCTCGATGACTTTCTGGGGTGGCTGGTCATATAATTCTCACTGGTTTATCATTCAGATGGAACAGGAACTCTCCTGATCGCCATTCTTTTTCTCACCCTTGTGATGTAGGTCTTCCCTGAGAACGTACTGACTGTGCTGGCTCTGGCGTCGCTGGGGCTATTTCCCCTGTTGCACTTAATGGGGGTGTGAGATCTGCCACGGATAATGGTGGTACTTCCTCTCCCCCCGGCAGCATTTGGCCCTTATCACACAGTGCTCTCAGCCGTGTTATTTCCATTTGTGCATGCGCTAGCTGGCGATCTAAATCTCCGGTTAATCACGCTAAATTTACAGGTGCACGCTCGTTAGGCCATACAGGCCTCCTTTGTCATATGGCGGCGGTGTTGTGGCTATCGCTCCGTGTGAGGGAGTGGGGATGGGGCATGCCGGTATGTACAGAGGCTCGCTGTATCCCACTGCTGGTCTTGTCATTAGGGGTATATTTTGTTTGTCACTCTCAGCTGTCGTTGTTGTGTAATCGCCCTTTGGCGTTCCGCTTACCTCCTCCTGCATTTTCGGTTTTTCAATTGTTCTTTCTGTACTTACCTCTGTTGTGGGGGCAACTTCCTCGAACATTCGCCACAGGTCTAATACTTCCCTTGTGTTCTGCAACTGTTTCCCCTTATATCTTGCCAATAAGTGCGTGGACAATAAATCTAACACCCTTTTGTCAAACAACCCTCCCTCTGGCCAAATTGGTGTCACACTGTCCCCTTTTATCTCCGACACCCACTGATCGTGGTATTTTTGTATCCAATCACTATATAGTGGGAGGTGCTGGCAAATATAAGCTAATGGTGTTATTCCCCCATGATGATCTTTCCCCCTTCACATGTATGTGTGCTTGCACCTGAGCCTCCCTTCTAGTCACACCCTCCAACCACCTGTCCCCTTGTATAGATCAACAATATGTCAAGCGTTTCTGAATTATTGGCAGTTATTGTGTATCAATATTCAATGTTACCTTTGTAACTATTGCATTTCTAACTTCAATTGTTCACTTTAGCATGTATGACTTCTTACCAACAAATCACTTACAATATTTTGACATATGTGACACAAAATGGACAAAAAGAAACAACATATAACACATACCATGCACATGCACTACCTGTGTGCTTTTATTTCCCCTTTGTTCCCGTTACTGAACACTTTTTCCCTTTCCCCATTTTAACTACTCTTCTCATTCACTCCCCACCTCTTACACCCTCTTACTCTTTCCCAAGAATTCTTGCTTACACAGAAAAAGAATATTCTAAATAACTACTCCGAGTCTACTCAATATACTATTTTCTTTTATCTTCACTTATTTATCTGCACTGGACGAGACAATGCTACGCGGCGCCGCCTTCTACCCCGTTCGGGCAAGGATACCTCTTCTCTTCTTCTTCTCACTTTTCACAAAGCCTAATGGCCATATAAAGGACAGATCAGAAAAGCCTCAGCATCAATCGCACAGTCCCTACTCTTTGTTTTAACCCACTATCACCTGTTCGCTTGTTCCCTTATTTCCCCCCTTACCTTTCCTTGGTAACTTTTGCAACCGGCACTCACATGTTCAGTCAGGTAATCCGAGGGTCACCGTTCACGGTCTGACCCCAGTCAGGTTCGCACCCCAACCAAGCCGTGGCCCGCCTCGACGAGCAGCTCTTCAGTCGGGTATTTGTCAACCGGGAACCCTTGACCCTTTCTCTGAGTGCGCACAGGCTTGTCGGCCGCGGAGACAATGGTTTTGCTGGGGGGCATCCCGGATCTCACCGCACGCTGTGGTCCTCGAGGCACCTTTCCAAATCACATCGCAGGGGGTCACCAAATGTTTGTGCCCTCCCCGTCCTATACGTGCAAAAACAATAAAACAGACACACCCCGGATGAGGAATGAGGCAAAGAGAGCAGGCTGCGAGAGTTCAAGGTAAGGTTTATCTAATGAATGGCATTCAAAAAATCTCTGAGAACGCTCTGACACAAGTTATCATTACATTACATTTTATAGGGTAAATGACGCAACTAATATAGGATAGTACATTGGTCCCGGATTGGTCAGTCCACAAGATGCCTCAGGTGTGGGTGGCATCTCTTCCTCCGGGTTGGTTGCTTGGTGGGCGGGAGGATTGACGTCAGTCATCTGTGCTCCGAATGGGTGAAGGATGGTCACTATCTAAGCTAACATAATATATTCTCAAAAATGCATGCACTAAATAACAATTGTTCAAAGTCTTTCAGTAGTTTATCATGTCTCTATAAAAGTCACACATATATCTATACTATCAATAACATTGGATTATACAGGTCTTAGGTTAAGGGTCTTGACCACTATAATACACTGGTTGAAGTTAAGGTCTACACTCATATGAATCTCTGGTATCTGGCATTTGTTATTAGAAGGCAACGATATACTGCAGCAGGGGTCTAATGTTAGTTGGGGATCTGCTGGGTGGGCATCATGGCGTGGTCAGTGGTCTGGCACATGGAAGGAATATCTTGCAGGGATGCAGGGTCACACTAGCAGTAAGTTTCCACTGGCGAGGGTGCGGGGGGGCAAGGACACGTTTGTGGAGATGGACTAGATATGTGCTTAGCTCATGCTGGTTCACATGGAGGACAGTGATCTCAGAGGAAGAGTGATGTGTTACATTTATTATGTGTTGCAAGTGCCTCTGGCTTCAGCGTGATAATGGAACTGCAGAGTTTTCCAGTCAGAGTGAGAACAAGGGTGGGGGCCATGTGCCCTGCATGCCTGGCCGCTACGAGAAAGGGAGGAGAAGCGTTTTGTACTATCGCAGTGAGGCCTAGTCACCAAGATGGAGTCGAAAGGGGGTACAAAAATGGATGCCCCGTGTCCTGCTCAGTGGTCCCATCTACACGAAAGTCAACCAAAGTTAACATCACATAAGGGTGAGGGGCGAACCCACTACCGTTGGCACTTGGTCCGAGTTTTGTACTGAGAAGTAGAGGATGCGAGGGGCCTGATGGCCCCTTGCTCCCACACACCACATACAAAATGCAATAGCTTTACAACAGACTAGAAAGAATTGTACAGATGGCAACCTTCTACTACACACATATAAAAAAGAAATACTAAAATTTAAAAGTACATCCGCTGAAGTACCAAACCAAGTGTGTGTGTTGCCGCAGAATTTTTTATTAAAGTAACTCAAAAACTGTAGATGTAACATACAAAATAGAAGACAATGAAGATTCCATATTGGTTTGAATTAGCTCTCTACCTTATACTTTGCAGTTACTGCACTACAAAACTTGACAACAACCAAACTCCTCACGTGCTATCACAAATAACTTGGAATTATTCCCACTACCAAAACGCCTGCAACAACTCAATTTATATGAGAGCATCATAATTCAAACAGTACACCCATTTCAAGCAATAATACGCCTTCAACCAAAAACAGCAAAATTACCTCCCTCTGAATTAGTGAAAGGCATTTGTGGCAAAGTATTTTATTTACCATTAGATCTGAAAGAAAATGTGCACACTTTGGGAGTGCAACGTCCAATAGAGCAATCTTTAATTGTCTTATTAAATAGTGTACCTACAAAAGACAAAAAAATGTGGCAACAACTTGTAGACTTACATAAAGTTATACAAGCCTTGCAATATCTAAAAGACAATAATGAATACGACAAAGAAATTAATATTGAAGAAAAACTTGAGTGAAACCACTGAAATAACTCAAGAGTCGCCAGAAACTGGTCAATTTGAACTTCTAGATCCTGCTACAGTATCCAATATTTTAGACCATTATACAATTCATCCATTACACTCTAATGACACAATAGATGACGCACTAGAAACATACCAAATGCGACAAAACAAAGGATCACCAATCAGCATATGGGAAAAAAGTATAGAAGCACATGCTTTTCCTCTACTCTTTCCTACTGGGAAAGGAGGAAGGTACGATGATAGACCCATTCAGATAACAGCATCAGAATACCTCTCGTTACAAATGTATTCTGAAGATCCCAGATTAGACAAAATGTGGAATACATATTCCACCTACCCTTTGAAAGTGAACTAGCAACTCTATGTTACGGAGTTGCACACACATTGAAATCAGGTACCCACTTTCAAAATATGTCAGCTACGCAATTACTACAAAAAGTGCAAGAAAAGGATGAGGTTTTACAATCAAGCATTACAAATCTGTTAGCAAACATGCATGGTACTAAAGAGTACTGGTTCCAATGTCACAGAGATGTAGTTGTATGTTGTGTAATAAGAAACCTTGGTCCACCCACTTGGTTTGTTACATTAAGTTGTGCAGAATATGCATGGGAAGATTTACATGATTTCCTACGGATATCAAACAAAAACAAAACAAACATAGATATACTAACACCTGGAGAACTTTGCTCTCTAGATCCTGTCAATGTTTCAAGATATTTCCCTCATCGCTTCATTGCTATGTTACACTTTATTTGTAATAAAACTGTTCCTCCCCTCGGAGAAGTGCAACAATTCTTTTGGAGAAAAGAATACCAAGCCAGAGGAGCACCATATATCCACATGCTTTTATGGATTAAAGATGCTCCTAAATTTGGTGAAGACAGTGATGCCAATGTTTTACAGTTTATAGAAAAATATGTCAGTTGTGAAATTCCATCAGAAGCAACAAATTGTCATCTTCATGCACAAAGTGTACAATTTCAAAGACACAAATTTGGGAAATATTGTCGTTGCAAATACAAAAGCAAAGGGAAATACTACACCAAATGCCGCTTTGGTTTCCCTAGACCAGTTACAGAAACAGGTGAAGTGAACAACTTCATGTCTTCAGTAAGACATAGGCCCTCATTACGACCCTGGCGGATTTTTTCCGCCATCGACGGACTTTCCGGCCATGGCGCAAAGTCCCTTTACGCCATGGCGGATGGCGGACTTACCGCCCCATTCCGAGGTCGGCGGGGCGGTAAGTCCCCATTGACCCATTTACCCTTCCCCATTCCCATTTCGGCCCCATAGGGCTCAATGGGAGTGGGGAAGGAGTTAATTACGCCACCGTAAAATACGGTGGCGTAATTAACACCAAGGTCCCAGAGCGCCATGGATTTTTCCGCCCGCAAAAAGCGGGCGGAAAAATGACCATGGCGCTCCAGGAACTCGTAGTTGGCGGTAAGGGGTCCGCGCAGCTAACGCTGGCACAGACCCCTTAGCACCAGGGTCGTAATGAGGCCCATAGTGTTAAAGGTAAATCACCTAGGAACACATATTACATCAAAAGACCAGAAGAAGCAAAATATATCAATGATTACAATGCAATCATTGCCCTCTTATGGAATGCAAACATAGATGCGCAGTACATTGCAGACAACTCCACTGCAGTTGCACGACATGTTACAGCCTACTTAACCAAAGCAGAAAAAACAGAGCTTCAAGACCTCTGCAATGACCTATCATCGGACAAAACACTGTCTCGGAAATTGTACAGCTTAGGCATAAAAATGCTCTCACATAGAGAATGTGGCTGCTATGAAGCTGCAGATCGTTTAACCGGTACTGCTTTGTATGGAAAATCTGAAAATATAGTATGGCTATATCTTGGTCCTGCTACATCTAGAAAAGGAGTTCTCAAATCATACGACGACATAGAAACAATAGCCAAAAGATTATCCCAACAGCCAAGACATTTTGAAAAACAATTTACTGGACACATACTACCCAAACAGGAGTACCACTTTGGAAACCATGGGCCTCATTACACAGATGGCGGTAAGGATTTACCGGTACCGGTAAAATACCGGTACCGGTAAATCCTTACTGCCTTACTACGAGGTCCCTTTGTGGGTTGGGGGATTTAATGCCTGCTTTTTGCAGGTGTTAATTACGGCACCGCAAAATTGCGGTGCCGTAATTAGCGCCTTCCCCATTCCCATAGAGCCCTATGGGGCAGAAATGGGAATAGGGAAGGGTAATGGCGGAAAGGGGATTTACCGCCCCTCCAACCTTGGAATGGGGCGGTAAATCCCCTTTCCGCCAAGGCGGTGCCGGTATTTTACCGGCATGAGCCATGGCGCTAATAGCGCCATTGCTCACCGCCTACCAGGTAATGAGGCCCCATGTGTCTATACCAAATAGCCCAAAACTTCACATACAAAAAAATATATAAAACCCGATGAAAATAAAGGTAGATACAGAGGGACAAATTGTGAAGGCAGCTTAGTGAAACTTACCAAACAAAGCTTAATTAATCATATCAAATTGTCATTAAAAACTCCTCAACATAAAGAACTATATTACATGTCCCTGCTACAACTTTGTAAACCATGGAGAAAATAAGAAGATATACTAAATATCTATGACTCCTATGGAGACGCTTTCAAAGCAAATGAAAGCATTATAACAGATGTAAACTTTATACAGTACAAAACAATGTTGCACAATGAACAGCAACACGAAGAAGAACTCCAGGCCCAATTAGATAAGGACACTCCCGACAGTAGTCAACCTTCTGTAACAGGAAGGCAAGAACCACTGGGACAGCCACTAATAGCAAATGAGGCAGAATTAGCTATGACAGAAGTAGAAAACACCATGTGTCACTATGAAAAAGATACATAAGACTTAACTGTATTACAATCAAAACTGAACAAAGAGCAGCGTTCCATTTTTCAAGAAGTAACAAAAGAAATTGCACATGGTGTACAACATGAAAATAAAGAATGTACCTGCCAAAATTACAAACCTATACTACTATACGTCAGTGGTGAAGCTGGTTCAGGCAAAACATTCTTAATCAAAATCATCAGCAGGTTCCTTCAACAATTGGCAAACAACAAACTTTCAGCAGTTATAACTGCTCCTACAGGTTTAGTTGCCTACCACATAGGCGGTGTCACTTTACACTGATTACTACTCCTTCCAGTAGAACACCAAAAAAAATTAGAATATTATAAACTTTCTACAGAAGCTGCAATGGAACTACACAGGGTGTTAAAACAAATGAAAATGCTACTAATAGATGACGTGAGCATGGTCTCCAACCTAATGTTGGCTTTGATTCACCTCAGATTACAAGAAGTACTCAGGACAAACTACAAAGAGCTCTTTGGAGGAAAACACATTATTGTTTTCGGAGATCTTCTTCAATTGACACCAGTGAAAGGTGAACCTATTTTAAAACCTTAGGATACAAACTCTGCTGTAAAACTGTTGGCAGAATAGGAAATGTTAACCTTTGGCAACATTTCCAGTACAGAGAATTAACAGAAAACATGTGCCAGTCTGCAGACCTCACCTACGCCAACATTTTAAAAAGTATTACAGTTGAGGTACTATCTCAAGAAGCACAAGCAATATTAAAATCCCGGCTCATCCATGCACTTTATGGCCATAACTCATGTGCTACTGATGTCATGGAACAATTAGCACACAAAAATGTCAATTGTATGTCCTTGATGCCAGCTCTTGCAAGCTGTTCCAAATTCAATGAAACAATGTTGAAAAAATAAATGCAACCAATAATTGAAATTTGCTCCACAGACAAACAGGACATACATGGTATGACACTACCCATGTGTCAACAAGCCACAAAAAGACTAAATACCTTAGAAAACTTTATCTCCGAAACAGCTGGTTTGGAGAAAATATTAAAATTATCTTTAAACTGTAGATTAATGCTAAAACGTAACCTTGACGTGGAGCAAGGACTAGTTAATGGAGCACTTGGTACAGTAGTTGGTTTTCAAACATACCCATGTGACAACAAAATTTAGTTTGTCAATATACTCTTTGACACACTATCAGAAGTAAAAATGATAGGAAGCTCAACAGCTCGATTGCTTCTTTTCAGAGACATGTATGTACGCAGAGAACAATTCTCTCTAACTCTAGCATACACAGTCACCATTCACAAATCACAAGGTCTTACCCTAGATAAAGCATTGATAGATATTGGGAACACAGTCTTTAAATAAGGCATGAGCTACATAGCACTATCACACTTACGTACACTTGACAGTCTATTTCTAATCAACTTTGAAGCAAGTAAAGTAAATGCTGATATTCCTTGCATTTTAGAATACAATAGACTAAGTTCACTATACACCCCATCTAAAAACCTATACTGTTCCAAAAAAAGCAAAACGTTATAAAAGAAAACTACTTCAAACAGAAATGCAACAGGATCTCACTGCAAATCCTCCAAAGAGAATAAAAGAAGCTAATACTTCATCAATTACTACAGCCAAAGAAGAATGTACTACTTAAAGTAACTCAGGTACTTCTTCAAAGAAGCAACACACACTCCGAAGAAATGACTCGGACACACAACTATCTGGTCCATTCAAAGTTTCAAATATAACTGGTGTAAATTGATACGCAAATGTAGCAATACATGTTCTATTTCAATTGCCACCAATTGTTGACAACATTTACTTACAAAATACAGACCAATTGTGTTTGTAAATGTTAGTCCTTCATCGAAATGCAAGCAACAATCCTGCAACACATATAGTGTTCATGGAATAAGACAAGAATTGACCTACTGTGCTGGAATGGTGAAATTCACTATAAACTCACAAGAAGATCCACAAGAATTTCTAATGTACTTACTACAAGTACTGGAAAACAAAAACATATCTATGAATTACATCTTCCAGATTTCATACATGTGGAAACATACATGCACTCTGTGGAACAATATGGCACAGGAACAAATCCCTAATGAACGTTTCGCCCCTGCACCCAAGACTCTAGGCCCTGGTCACAACCACTGCATCATATCACACCCATAGATCACACCCATAGAATCAAACCTTTTAACCGGCTAAATGGGCTACTGTATTGCATTGTTTATGTCCGCGGACAGCCGTGGTGACCGCGGACATGATGAACACATCAGGGGTGCCTGCCACCTAAGCAAATACATCATTTGACCCATCTCTTACTCCCCCACCCTCCCCAAGCACTCTTACACACCAACACACTTGTCAAAGTTGTATTTCTCCCCCGTTCATCGCTGCGCTGACCGTGGATCCAAGATGGCGGGTGCATCGAAACAATACGACACACCTCACGCTTCATTCCAGCCAATCAGCAAACACATCGCATGTCCGCGGACATGACGCAAGCCGATTAGCCAATCGGTGTCCTGTCCGCGGATCAAACAGGGAAGTGTGTCCACGGAGCGGACATAGCTATCACACATTTTTTGTGACCTACTTTTTGTTTTTTTTAAAGAAAACTACTGGACGGATTTTCACCACATTTACAAAAGCATGCTCTCGGGACCAAGCCGCCGCTCCTGGCACACAATTGGTGAAAATCCGTCCAGCGGTTTCGGCTGTAGGCATGCACAAAGCTTTTTCCCCATTCAGTCTATGGGAAAAAAAGAAATTTGGGGAACCCCCCTATAACTTTGCCCCCCTTGACCAAACCTCACCAAACTTTGCAAAAATATCAGAGTGGGCCATATACTTTTTTTTGCAAAGTTTGGTGAGGTTTGGTCAAGGGGGGCAAAGTTATAGGGGGTTCCCCAAATAACACCAGTGTAAAACTATACACTATTCGTCCAGGGAGAGCTAAGTTATAAGCCACCCAAAAAGTGCTCTTCCTATGGGATTAGCAACTTAACCATAACTACACAGCCACTACTGTGGCTGTGTAATTTCAAGCTTTGTTATTTAGAAGAACAAGAAAAACAAGAGGAACAAAATAATTTAGAACAAAACATTACAGCAGCCATTGACAGCAAATTAAAAACAATTGGAAAATCAAGTTCATGAATTATCCATTAATTCAAATGAAATTAAACATCAAGTTGCTCAAGCACTTTAAAAATCATGTTATACAAAGTGTTGATTTATTATTGCCCGACTTGTTGTTGTAACCCTTGCCCCCAACAACCACTCCAATCACTGAAAGAGGCCACTACTGATCAACATCATCTCCTTCAATGATTCAAGAAAATGTTTATGTTTCTCTCACTGATTCTCCTATCTTAATTTCATATAAGTAAATATGTCAATTCTCTGTAATTGTTTTTAAAACCACAGTTTGATGCCAGTGCACTATATGGAAGTCTGTGTCCTCAGCAACGCACCAGAGTGACTTCACCTGGTTGTGCTGACGTTCGCAAACAGACCTCCATGTCTGTGGTGTCATGATGCACTTTTAATTGGTTTGCGATCATCCAAATGCAACCACAGTTGTGTCACCTGGGTGTGCTAGTGTTCACGTCAAGATGTTGTCGAGCCTGAGAGGCTCGATGACATATCCGCGATCGATGTCCATACTTTGTGGACATTTTGAAATCCATTTTGTGCCAATCCCACAAACTCTCAAGTTGAAATTTTACCCTTCCACAAATGCTATTAACATTCTTTGCTGTTTTCTGAACTTTGTTCAACTTTTAACACTCCTCTCTGTCCTCCAAATTCTGCAGGCAGGAGATAAAACTGCTGACAGTCCCTCCAAGGTTATCCACCCATTTATCATTGTCATTAGCAATCTGACAGAGCAGAGAGTAGCTGTACTCTTGCCAGTTGGCAGAGGAGAAGCCTTAAGGCTGCAATGGCATCAGTCGTGGCCATACCTCCATCTAATAGGCCAAAATAACTGCCACCTAGAGGACCTGGAGATGAGAACAGGGGCACTACAACAGATGAACTGCAGGAGGAAGAGAAGGATGATGATTCTGTGGAATATATATCTTCTATGTCCAGCAGTCAGATGGAATCCTGGTAGTGGCAGTGTTTTACCACCATTCGGGGAGTGCCAATGGCTCAGGTAGCCTGTGTGAGCTGCAGTGAGTGTGGTGTCACACTCAGTCATGGCCAGAAGGGGCAGTACTCCTTCAGCAACACCTCCATGCACCACCACACAAGAGCATTTCACATGACTATCATCAGAAAGGCAGTTTGTTTCTAGGAGCATATACCAATCTCTTCCACAGCACCATTCTTTTCCACTCCTGCCCATACTCATGCCACCTTAGTTGAGCAGTGGATTCCTCCTTCTGCATCACAGGCTATTCAACAGGCAGTTTACACCTACCTACACTGGACAACTGTTCTCGGTGCATACTGCAATGTGCTGATCTACCGGGGGGAGCAATTCCACTGCACCTTGGAGGCTGTTGTGAATGCACATGAAAAGGATTGCCGCCTCCCCTAGTTACATCAGCAGTGCTCAACATCTTCCCTCCCTTCTCCACCTGTCCCTCCTTCATAGTGGTTGGTGCAAAAACTTCCCCCATCTTCCCTCGTGCTGTAAAAAAACAAAAAAAAAATTACATGAAAAACACCATGTTCCATGGTTTCAAAGTATAAAAATAGAATAAAAAAAATACAAATGTCTACAATAGATCACTATAGTGTACACCTGCTCCATGCTGATGCATTAGGAGGCAGACTCCATAAGAATCACCAACATTTGTGCCGGCATGAAAATCCATAGTCGCACAAATACTGGTGCATTTGTATGGCACAGAGGAAAAAAGGTGTAGGAAATGCAAGCTGCATTCCATCCCTCTTCTCCGTCATACAAATAATTGAAAATGCAGTGTGGCATGACTGGACGGTGTTAAAGCCTTGCCCAAGGCTTTAATGCCTTCCATTCACATTACGCCACCAACGAACAATAGCTTCATTTTAGGTATTTCCACCCATCATGTCTGTGGATATGAGACTATGCCTGCGGACTGTCCAATGAAAAAACGAGGCATGGAAACTGTATCAAGTGTGATCTTAACATGTACACATACAATATATAGTCTTACACTTTTTCATTACATACTGGTGTTCTTACGATGTAATTTCTTTCACACAAAAATATTCACTGCATTTTGAAAATTGGAAAGAAAATGCCAATTTCCGAGATTTGTATGATGTACTCCATTGTTTCTAAAAATGTTTAATCCATGATGTCGTATATTGTCATTTTGAAAAAATGACATTCGAAAATCTGGTAGCAATGCACAGACAAATTTATTTACATTCCGCTTTGCTTTTTGTATTTGTGTAAAAAACTGCTTGGATCGTTTGCACATTTCTCTCTGCGTAATTTGTGAAAAAATGTGTGTGTAATTCTTGAAAATATAAACATGATTCGTGAGAAAAGATTCATCAGACTTGTGATTGTATATTTCATAGCAAATTGCAAAAATAATCCAGTTACATACTTTAAACTGTTACCACCACAATGTACAATAATCATTTCTGGATGTTTCAAATGCACCATATTACACAAGGTTAACAGTTGATTCCACATCATATCACAAACTCCATACCACCTCCAATTTATCAAACCAAGATGATGTGAAATATAAACTGATCTGTATATATCTGCAGCTAATGCAGCCACAAATCTCCTATAATCCAAGAAGTCTTCCTGTTGAACTCCATATAATCTATTTTTAACTTCCTCATCCCATTGCTGCAATCACACTCTTTCCATTACACCCACAATACTTTTCCTCATCCTATAACTGCACCACTCTGCATCCTATAACACTACAAATATTGTAGTCATTCATTCAGTCAGTCATTCTTTCATTGATTCATTTTGTCACTTGTTGTAGTGCCTTTTACTATAATTATGGCCTCAGCTTGAGAATGCAGAGGTGGAAGACTGTGTTTATTTGAAGGGATAGGGTCAGGTCTGAGCTAAACGTGCATCCTAGGTTTTTGAAAGAGGGGGCAAGACATAATGAATACAGCCAAGGGATAGGTTAGGGATGGAGAGCTGTTTTGCCACAGACTAAGATTTTGTTTTTTTCTGGGGTTGAGGAGCAAACAGTTGTGTGTCATCCAGAGATCACTGTCTGAGAGGCAGGATGCAAGGTCTGTGTGGGGTGAGGAGGGGGAGTTGGAAATATGGAGGATGATCTGGGTGTCATCCGCATAGTTGTAAAAGGTGAGATTGTGGGAATGGATGATCTTGGGGAGGGGCGATAGGTAGAGGTTGAAAAGGAGGGGGAGAGGCAGGCTCCCTGGAGGACTGCGTGCGGGACTCAGCAGGGGCAAAGGAGAAAGGAGCAAGAGAGATGATTTGGGAGTGGTCAGAGAGGAATGAAGATATCCA
The DNA here is from genome assembly GCF_040938575.1 of Ambystoma mexicanum. Taxonomy (NCBI): domain Eukaryota; kingdom Metazoa; phylum Chordata; class Amphibia; order Caudata; family Ambystomatidae; genus Ambystoma; species Ambystoma mexicanum. The sequence continues at coordinate 890,780,513 of NC_090937.1, read as the reverse complement.
TCTGAGGGCAGAGTTGCTTATGCCGAGGTAAAAGAGTCTGTGAGGTTGGAGTGGTTAATCGTGTCAAAGGCTGCTAAGAGGTCAAGGAGGATGAGAGCTGTGCAGCCCTCAGAATCTTTTGGTCTTTTAAGGTCATCACAGATAGAGACCAGGGAGGATTTAATTCCATGGAGGGGTCTGAAGCCAGACTGGGCAGGGTGCAGAAGGCTGAAGGCTTCATGAAGAGGCTGAGCTGGGAGTAGACTGTACAGTCTAGCAATTTGGCTATGAATCGGTTGCTCGAGATGGGGTGTTAGTTAGAGGGGAGGATGGGGTCAAGAGAGGGTATTCTAGGAGTGGTTTGACATGCAAGGTTGTATATTCTATTGGGAAGATTCCTGTTGTCAGGGAGTGGTTGATATGGATCTGGCAAGGGGGTCTGCAGGAGAGAATGTTTTTGAGGAGAGCCGGTGGGCACGGGTCTCCTGGGGAACCAGAGGGGAGGTTATTGGAGAGAAGCTTTGAGAACTCAGGAGGGGATATGCCAGAGAAGGATTTGACAAGGGTCAGAGTTGGGGCCTGAGGAAGGGGGGCTGTTGTTATAGGCAGGGACAGGGTTGCTACTTTGGTAGAATGGCAATGTTCCTCTCGATGGGTGCTTTGAGGTAATGGTCGGAGAGGGTGCCACACAGTGCCTGGGAGATGATGGGCAGAGAGCAAGAGCAGAGGGGTGTCTTGAACTCAGATGTAAACTTGTGGAGTTCTTTTCAGGGCTTGTTTGCATTAGCGATGTGGGAGGTGTAGAAAGCATGTTTGGCTTTCCTGATTTTGAATCAATATTCTCTCATCTGTCTAGCCAGAATGGCTTTGTTTTAGGGGGAAGGGTTGGACCGGTAGTATCATTCAGTCATTGGTTGATGGTTTTGAGGAAATTGAGGTAAGGGTTGAACCACCTGGGGGAAGGGCATGTGTGGTTGGATGGTGGTTTTGTGGGGGTTAGGGGAGACAGAGCATCTGAGAGCCATTAGTCAAAGAGGTCTGTGGTGGGCTTCCCTCCCTGGAGGGGGGATTGGGTAGGTAGGAGAGTAGGGCAGAGGAAATATCTGAGTAGATGGTTACCTTGTTCTAGAGCAGGATCCTCGACGCACCGGGTGGCTGGAATGCGGGGAGGGAAAGGGGTCATGGGAGTCAGGTCCGAGAAGAAGATAGCAGAGTGATCAGCCCAGATGAGGGGGTGGGTGAGAGTGAAGGAGATCAAGCGGACAAGATGAACACTACATCTAGTTTGTGATCTGCAAAGTGAATGGGGCCTAATATGAGTTGGGTAAGGTTGATGGCTTCCATATTGTCAATGAAATGGCAGGTCATGGGGCTCAAGGGGGTGTTGAACCAGATATTTAGATTTCCAAGAAGGTGAGAGTTGTTTGATAAAGGAGTATGGCTGATACAAAGACACTTAGGGAGTCTGTGGAAGTACTGTCATAGCCTGGGGGTCTGTAAAGGAGGAGAAAGCTTAGGGATAAAGTAGGAGAGGATTGGAATTGTACTAATAGGGATTCAAAATCATCTTTACATGGTTATTTCTCAACCTGTAAGGGTGTGATGTGGGGTTTACACAAATAGGGTAAATGACCACAAATCTCTGATTGGCTATACAACACTCTTCCACAAACCATTTCCCAATTACAAACCATATAATTTCCCCAAAATGCATCTTTCTCATCTCAGTAACTGAGAGTTCTACAACCTCTCACTCTACACAATTTTTAATCCTCAGCTCCCATTATCTATACACTCCTCTTACACATCCTACTTCCCAATTATAATATATATCAATGCACACATACTCCTCTTCTTCGTCCTACTACACCAGAGGTCTACAATTTGTCAAAGTAAAAGTGGTTTGGCCTACAGCTCCCATTACATATACATCCTTCTTCCTCTTGCTACTTCCCAATTATAACCCATATCATTACTCCAACACCCTCCTATTCATCCCGCACTCAATATTAATCCATATCACTATCCAGATACCACTCTTCTTCATTCCAGTACAATACCAATCCAAACCATTATTTCCACATTCATCTTCATCATTCTATTACTCAATAATAATCCAAATCACTATCTCAACTTCCATATTCTTTATCCCACTATCTCTACTAAAACATATATTTATCAACACAGCCCTCTTACAATATTAATGTACACATTTTCATTTCTCCTACAGAGGCCAAAGAATGCCTACTAAAACTCAGCTCCTTAGAAAACAAATTAAAATATCAAACATATAAAAAGAAGGGACAGTCATATATTCACCCTACACTAAAACAATTTAAAGAAAACATGCAGGCAAGAGGACAAGTAAGTCTGCTTTTGCAAAGTACACCAACAGTCACCACTAACCAAAGTATTGCTCATTCTCATAAAAGAAAAGTTATCAAATATGTGGTAAAACAATTAAAACCAACAATGAACCCCAAAGTATCTAGCAATGTCTATGTAGTCACAAAAAAACATTCCAATACAAGAGTTTTCCAAAAAAATGTTCTGTCGCATAGTCCTTAGCAATCTCAAGAAGAAACCAGAGAAGTCATGTTCCTCACTTAAAAATTACCAAAGTAAAATGCTACTTGAGACATTTGTTGACAGCAGACTCAAACTAAAAAGAAAACTATATTAGTTGTAAACATAATTTAGTCACAAATTTATTAGAAAACTGAAACACAACTTCAAAAAATGTGCAATGTCAACATAGATAAAGTTTGCACTTTTGTGTTGTCGAATGGTTCTGAGATCCGTACTTCATTGAAGACTCATACAGCAAACTACCAAAAACCCAATTGCCGTAGATATTCACATAAGAGGCTTAGAAATAGTAGGAGACACCAACATGGCCAAAGAAGCATAATTGAAAGAGTTTCCCCATCACATTTTCAACCAAATGTTCCTCATTCCCACACAACTTGTCCAGTGTACAAATGGACGTGTAGCTAATATGCAATGTCTGCCAACAGTCGTTAATATGTGTATGACAATTTCTCAAAAGTGGAATCAACATTTTACAAAACATTGATTCCTGTTCAGTGCGCATCCACACTGGACTAGGAGGACATTCGTTAGCCTGCATTTCAGGAGCATTTGCAAAAGGGCCCGTTGATCATATGACAATGTTAGCAATAAACCATTCTACAATGTGCAACCTTGTGCATAAATTATATAGTGCTAAATATCCTGGACTAGAACTAACAAAACTCAATGATATTCTGCTACATGGAACAGCCTAAGAAGTGCTGAGACAAATAGAAGACACAAAAAGTAAGTATTTTATACCTGTTGAAGAATTCAGGAACACAATTAACTTTGATAATATGACCCAACATCTTTTGAAAACACTAATTTTCTTACAAACACATACAAAAAAGAAATAGCGGTTTGAAAACACTTCTGCTGAAATTTCATACAAAGTATGTGTATGTTGTTGCAGTCATTTCTGTAAGACAAGTACGCAAATCGTAGATTTGTCCTACATAATAGAAGACAATGAGGAATCACATTGGTTCCATATGTACTTGTATCTAACAGCAGAAAAGAAAATACAGCGTAACCGATCCCTTAATCATTTGCACATACTGCAATAATAAGCTTGATGATACCAAATGCCATCTCAAGCTATAAATAATAACTTACAAATATTGCCTCTTCCAAATGCTCTCCAAGAACCTAATCTAAATAAGAGTATTATAATTCAAACAGAGCACCAATTCCAAGCTATAATACAACTGCAGCAAAATAGTTGCAAATTTCCTCCATCAGAATTACTCAAAGGTATTTGTAGAAAGGTAGTATATTTAGCATTAGAACTTAATGTAAAAGTGGAAAAACTAGCAGTAGGGTGACCAGTACATCAATCTTTGACTGTACAAGTTTATTCTTTTCCAACAAAAGACAAAGGGCCTCATTCCGAGGCTGGCGGTAAGGGTTAACGGTCACCGTTAATGGCAACGGTGCCCGTTAACACTTACCACCATATTCCGAGTTCCCTTTTGCGGGTTGGCATTTAACGCCTGCTTTTAGCAGGCGTTAAAAATCCAACCCGCAAAGGGACCTTGGAGTAAATTACGGCACCGTAATTTACGGTGCCGTAATTTACTCCTTCCCCATTCCCATTGAGCCCTATGGGGGCAGGAATGGGGATGGGGAACCGGTATGGTGAATGGGGAATTACCGGTCTCTCCAACCTTGGAATGGACCGGTAATTACTCCATTCACCATGCCGGATTTCCATGGAGTAAATAGCTCCATGGTTGCTTACCATGGTGCTATTTACTCCATGGATAGCGCCAGCCTCGGAATGAGGCCCAAAATAAATTGGCAGCAACTTGTTGACATGAACAAAGTTAAAGAAGCCCTAGAACATCTCAAACAGAACAATGAATACTACAAATATGTAACCATAGAAGTGAATTTTAATGAAACAACACAAATATATGAAAATACACCACAAACTGGTCCATCTGAACATGTTGTTCCTATCACTATGGGCAGCATGCTTGACCAATTAACAATGCAATCATTACATTCCAGAAACACCATGGAAGATGCATTAGACATATATCAATTTTATCAAGCCAAAGGGTCTACAATGAGTATATGGAAACAAGTTCAGAAGCACTTTGTTTTCCACTAGTCTTGCCTACAGGAAAAAGAGGAATGCACAATTGAAGGCCTATAAAAGCCAGTGCCTCAGAATATCATTTTCTAAGAATGTATTCTGCAGTTCCAAGATGCAGGAAAAATGCTGAATACATTTTCCATCTCTTGTTTGAAAGTGAGCTAGCAACTCTATAATATGAAGTTGGAGACACCGTAAAAACAGGAAGCCACTTTATTATACATGTCAGCTTGTGAACTTCGCCTATGATTACGTGTTGGAGTAAGTCATTACAAATCTCTGTGCAAAAATGTGTGGAACAAAAGACTACTGGTTGCAATGTTAAGAAACCTAGCCCCCCCCCGCATGGTTTGCTATTCTCAGTTGTGCAGAATATGCATGGGCTGGCTGACATTACTTATTAAGCATGTCAAACCAAAATAAAGAAGGAATAGAAATAAAAAGTTCAGGAGAACTCTGTTCTCCCGATCCTGTAAATGTCTCAAGATACTTTCACCATTGTTTTATTGCTATGTTTCACTTTATCTGTAATACAATGTGCCATCCACTTGGAGAAGTAGAACTCTTCTTTTGGAGGAAATAATATTGGTTTAGAAAAGCATCACATAACCACACACTTGTGGATTCGGAATGCTCTTACATGTGGCCACGACAGGGAGTACACTGTTTTCAAATATATTGAAAAGTACATTTCCTATGACATCCCTTTAGCAGTTATACATAATGAACCACACACACAAATCATACATTTCCGACTGCATAGTTGTGGTGAATGCTGCTGACGTTGATACAGAAACAAAAGGAAACCAAATGTCTTTTTGGAGTCCGTAGGACAATTTGCAGTAGATAGTGTCATGTCTTCTGTTAGGCACAGTATAAAAAACACATACATCTCCCAAAAAAACAGACAACATTAAAAGAGATGAAGCATCCTAGTACATAAATGATTACACTCCTATCATTGCACTCTTGTGGAATAATGATGTAGACATTCAATACATTTGAGATAATTCAACTGCAGTTGCAGGATATGGCATAGCCTATCTTGCCAAAGCTGAGAAAACTGAGCTGGGATGGCATATCATCTGACAGAACTCATTCACAAATATTGTACAGCTTTGGCATGAAACTGATTTCACACATAGATTGCAGGTCTTAGAAAACTGCAGATGATTGTTTAAGAGGTAAAACCTTGTATTGGAAATTTGAAAACATGCTCCGGCTCAACCATGCACCAGCTTCATCACAAAAAAGAGTACTAGCATTCCGCTAGGAAATGAAATATATAGCTACACAAAATCCCAACAGCCAAGACTCTTAAACATAATCTGACAGACACATACTATCCAAACATAAGTACTGCTTTGAGAAACATGTGTTTGTATGGCATAGCTCAAAACCATGCATACAACAATAGTGTCATGCCAAATGAGACAGCTGGCATATACTCAGTACTAAATTGTGAAGGAAGTCTTGTGAGACTTTCAAAAACCAGTCTAATTAACCATGTAAACATATACTGTAAATCTACAGAGCATAGACAACGTTATTACATGTCCCTACTGCAACTATTCAAACATTCGAAAATAAAAGAAGAATTGTTAGATGACCACAACACCTTTGAAGGTGTATTCAAGGCAAATGAAAGCAGTATTACAAATGACAATTTTAAACAGTACAAAGACATTTTAGACAATGAACGTCAACAAGAAAAATAAAATAGAAAGACAACTAGATAAAGAGAGTCAACCATATCTTACAGAAAGCCAAGAACCACCTATTCAAATGAAGCAGAAATAGCAATGCATGAAGTAGAAAATGCCATGTATCAATCGAATCTATGAAGATTTGTCAGTGCTATAATCACAGTTAAATGTTGAACAACGCACCATTAACATAGAAGCAACTAAAGAAATTGAACATGGAATAAAACATGAACATAATACTTGCAGTTGTGAAAATTACAAACCTCTGCTATTGTATTTAAGTGGGGAATCTGTTTCTGACAAAACCTCTTAGTTAAAACAATCCAAACATATTTAGAAGACAAAACCAATAACACCTTACCACTGTTTTAACAGCCCCCACAGGTCTAGCTGTCTTCAATATAGGAGGTGGAACTTTACACCGACTCTGACTCCTCCTAGTCGAACACCAATACCAAAAAGACCCAAGAATATTACAATTGGTCAGCAGAAGCTACAACTGAAGTATGCAGAATTCTACTACAAATGAAAGTCCTCCTAGTAGATGAAGTAAGCATGGTTCTGAACCTAACGCTTGCTTTAATTCAACTCAGAATGTAGGACGTCCTAAAAACTGGATGTGAAGAACTGTTTGGAGAAAACAATGTAATTGTCTTTAGTGACATCCTGTAGTTAACACCAGTAAAAGGGCAACCCATATTCATAACATTAGCTTACAAATAATACTGTGCTACACTCAACAGCACAGACAATGTGAATCTATGGCATCATTTTTGCTACAGACAATTTGCAAAAACATGAGTCAGTCTTCAGATCAAATATATGCTCACATTTTAAAGTGCATTAGAATGTATGTGTCCACTGAACACACAAAGTTGTCCTTGAAAAGTAGACTAATGAATGAGCTGTGTAGACAAAACACATGTGCCCCTGACGTAATAGAACAATTAACATGACAAAATCAACAATGCATGTGTTTAATGCCAACCCTTGCAAACTGTGACCAATTTAATGAAACAATGCTCAGAAAACAAATGCAACTCACAGTCAAAATGAGATACATAGACAAACTCAAAGTGCACTCCCTAAGTATCAACAAACAACAGCATGACTAAATTACATAGTGAACTCATTCTCAAACAGAGCTGGATTTGAAAAAATATTAGCTCTCTGACAAAACTGCAGAGTGATACTAAGAAGCAGCCTAGATGTAGAACAACGTTAGTCAATTGAGAAATTGGAACCGTTATTGGCTTTTATACATATCCAAACAAAAATAATGTGGGGTTTGTCATCATCAAGTTTGACAATCTTGAACAAACTAAAGACAAATTCCTGCACCACAAGACATGTATGGTATGCAGAGAACAATTGTCTCTTGCATACATTGTTACCATTCACAAGTCACAAGGTCTAACCCTGGACTGCACATTTGTAGACATTGACAGCGGTATGAATTAGGTAGTACTCTTCATGCACTTGCTGGTCTGTTTTTAGTAAACTTTGAAGCAAACAAATTCAACATTGACATTCCTTGCATCTTAGCATACAATAGAATGTGTGCACTTTACAATCCACATCTTGAGGTGTACCCTGTACCTCGAAAAAGAAAATCTATGAAAAGACAACTATTACAAAAAGAAACTATTACTGATCTCCCCATAATATTTTTTTTTAAAACAAACAAAAACAGTGGCAGGACCTTCAAAGCAAACAGAAACCACAACCTCTGGTCCTTTTAAACTGAACACTAGAACTGGAGTAAATTGCTATGCAAATGTAGCAATCAGTCTTCTATTCCAATTGCTGTCCATTGTGGAAAATATTCACTTACATGTCTCAGAACAGCTATATTTAGAACTCCCCACCCTGCACAGAAATGTCACTTACAACCCTGAAACTATATACAATGTTTCAGGGCTAAGACAGGAATAGGACCACTGGCAAGAATTGTTAAACTCACAATAAACACACCAGAGGATCCACAAGAATTTCTAATGAACTTATTAGAAGAACTAGAGAGAGAAAACATTCCTATGAATTACATCCTCCAGATGGCACACATTTGGAAACATGTATGCAGTGTCTCCAAACATGTTTCTGAAGAGCATTTTCCCAATGCATTATTTGTGTATGTATCTATACCAAATTGTAATATAATTCCATTTTAACAGCATCTCCAAAATGCAAATCATTGCATATTATGCTAATTTTGTGATTCAGACAATCTTTCAAACATACAAATAGATTCACAAGCTTAGTATGCAATATTAGTACCTGGCGAGAGTCAAGCAGAATCCAACACACATTCTGATTGGCTCTCGGCAGGTCCTTAACCGGCCGAGAATCCTTTGATTCCTTCCATCGTCCCTCGCCAGGGACGCAGGTACGTATGTTTATTTTTTTTTACTTTTTCTATTTTCTTCTTTTTTTCCCACCCCTCTCCTGCCATCCCAACCCCACTTACCTTCTTTTGGTCCTTTTTCAGGAGGGGACGCAGCAGCATTTCGGGACAGAAATAAATGCTTTTAGTGCCCCGGTCATGCAGATATTGCAGGCCGGGGTACTAATAGCAATATGGCTTCACTCGGGCCTATAAATATGGGCCCCGGGGCATTACCTGAGTCGGTAATGCCTCTGCCGCTCGGGCCATATTGCTTAATTAATGCTTTTAAGATGCAATGCAGGTGGCACTAAAATGACTGTAAACTTACTAACTTTACACATGCCCAACTAGCTCTTGGCAAAAATACATTCACAAAAGTAGGCATCATTATCCCACACTGGTGACTAAACCACTTCAGGACACTATACTGCATATGTGAAAAAAAGTGGTTGGTTTAAATGTAACAACACTTCAGTTACTCAAAAACAAGGGTTACCAGCAGATCTAACATACGCCTATTTAACATTCCTTAAATCCAAATTGTCATTAAATAATACTTTACATTCACATTTACATTAACATACAGTCAGAAAATATCAACGGGTATTTAACTACTTTAAACATAAACAAACACATGACACACACAAAACAAATATGCCGTAATTATACTAAACTTAAAACATGCCATCACCTATCTAATTACTTAATCCATCCATACTACCATACTACGACTATTCTTTGTTCTATGCACACAAAATATGTCTCCTTTTCATAAATATCAGTCTGAAAAAAATTGAGAAAAAGTTGAACAAAATGTAAATGGTATTAACTGTAAATGTACAAAATGTTTTTTTTTTCAATCCATCTTGGATTTTTTCCCATAACCCACTGATTACAAAATGTTAATACAACAACATTGTATCGCGTACACATGTTGTACAAAACATAGCAGATACAAGTTGAATGTACATATAGAACTTAAAATATGTATATCCCCCATACCATGTCCTAAAACTAAATATGTTATTTTTACCTTTCAGACAAAGAAACACAGATGCACCCTTGTTACTATGTGCACTACTTCCTCATCAAATAATCCACTATTTGCCACAACAATACTTACTGTGACTATTACTTCATTGATTTTGCTCACAGCCAGGGATCAAATTGTTCAAACTACAAAACTATTAAACCAAATGTAAGCATACTGTGGTCATGGGCAGGGGCTACATTGTCTGGGGTATAGCCTTTGGCCATGCCCAAACAATCTGGCCACTGGCCATGGCTACAACAATACATACTGTGACTTCTACTATTACTATACTCACACTCCAAAAGTCCCAAGATGTCTGTGGGCATGGCCAATGGTCAAATTGTGCAACCTATATAACTATTAAACACAAATTAAGAGTACTGTTCTTGCCATGATCACTGGCAATATTGTTGAGGGCAATTAACGCAAAGTACATGTACTGTTGTGGCCATGCCCATGGCCCGATTCTTTGGGGAATGGCCTTTGGCTATGTCCTGAACAATCTGGCCACAACCATAAGTACTGTAACTACCACTTCTATTACTATACCCGCACACCAAAAATCTCCTTTTGGCTGTAGTCAGGGCAAACATGGTTCAAACTACATAATTATTAAACCCAAATAAGCATACTGTTCATGGCCAATGGCTGGAGTTTTCTGGCCATGCTGCAAACAATCTGGCCACTGGCCATGGCCAAAACAATATGTACTATGCCCACACTCTATGCAGCCCCTGTATGCCGACAGAGGCCGCCATTAGCTGGGCCAGCCTGCATGTGCGGACTTATATTGACTCATATTGCATAGGATGACTATGATTGCACATCATGTGTGGGGGAGTTGTTAGGGGAGTTGTGGGGGAGGTGGGAGGGGGTGTGTGGGGGAGTTGTAGGGGGCAGGGGGAGGGTGTGTGTGAGGTGGAGGGTCAATGCACTTAGTATATATCACCTGTTTAATACATTCATTGTGTAAAAAAAACACATGACTGGACATTGCTTATTGTGTATGTGTGCTTTATTGGTTTACAGTGCACAGTGTCCATGTACCCCCACATCCATGGCACACTCTGCATCCATGTGTCTTAGAAATATTGGCCTATCACAGACTGGTGCACAGCACGTCCCTCATGTGCATCACCACCTGGCTGATGTGCAACCCCTTCTTCTTCATCATCTTCACCCTCAACTGGTGGTTGCTGGTCAATGTCAGGCGGCAGAGGCATGTTCCATCGGATGCACATGTTGTGCAGCATGGCACATACCATGATGATCTTGGCCACCTTCTCATGCCCGTACAGGAGTGCCCCGCCCGACCTGCTGAGGCAGCGAATTCGTGCCTTCAACAGATCAAAGGTCTGCTCGATCACCACACGGGTACGGGTATGGGCCCGATTGTAGTCCTCTTCATGCCTGCTCTGCGGGTTCCTGTTAGGAAACATTTCATGATTGTAGGTAATTTTCCTTCCATGTGGCAACCCCCAAACTTTTTGCTGTTGTTTTACACCCTGATCTAGACTTTGCTGGAGAAGCGCAGCCTTCCGCCGTACTTTCTTACGGGGAAACTGACATGCCCTTAAGACAGTCAGTACCGGGAGACTTTGTTTCCCTTAGTCCTTTCCTCATGTTGCAGCATTTGAGCAACATGAAACAAGACTGCACCGTAACTTACATTACCGCGCTCTTGGGTCTCTAGTCATTCCAATGGCTCTAGAAACTCTTGCTGGACTTATCATGAAATGTGCAAGTGTGTCACAGACGGGACTGGTGGCAGCTATCGTTTCTTTGTGTTTTGAACCCCTTTTTGCAATGTTAACGGCGCTTCCCGCTTTTGGCCCAAATGGGTGGCCTGGCCTCCAAAATGGCCATGCCACGAGGTTCTTTGTCCTGTCCGCTGACCATCTTGCCCCTTCACCTTCCCCAGATCGAGCTAACTGGGGCAGTCCTTATTTGGTCATGCATTTTCCTGCGAAACACAACGCTTTTGCGGGCTTCTGCATGCCTTGTGTGTGCCTCCAGGATGATGGCTGGGATGTCTGTTCTCAATACACATCCTGGGAGTCTAGAGTGTCTTGCCTGGGACCACCGTGGTCCGTGATAGGTCCACGTATGGTGTGAGTGTTTTGTGAGCAGATCTCCCATTGGGTCCTCTCTGTTTTGGCACAAAGGGAACTCTGGATAAGAGGAGGCTGGAAACACCACTACCCGGTCGATCTCCTGAGTTCTCACGAACAAAGGATACGGAGCCAAGTATCCTGCAACTAAGAAGCTGAGTCGAGGAATCGCTGGTGACCCGCTGAAGGTTTGGCACCCTGCACTGCTGTCGTCCTGTGAGAACCCTCTGCCTCTGATCGAACGAGAAGGCTTGTACTGGTGCTTCAACCCTTTAGAATAGTGGGAACAACTATTCTCAGCATCTTCACCAAATCCTCTACGGAAGCCTTCGGAAGCGTCCCTGGGCCATCCAGTGGACTGACCAGCCTACACAGGAACCTTGCTCTGTCACCGCCATCTGGCTTACTGCTAATCCCGTGTCCTCGGCACTCTCACACGATTCGTACACTTGGCATTCCCAGGTCTGAATTGAGACGTGAGCTTTGGGACCGGAATACCTGTGGTTGCCGAGTTGCCCTGCTGTGGTAACAAACCTGTAACAAAACTGTGCGTGTTCGCTGCATTTGGGACACCCTTGACCCTGACTCCTGCTGTCGCGGAATCTACAGAGCGTCGAGACATCCTGCTGATAGCATCTGAACCTGCCAGTACCGAAACAGAACCGGCGAAGCCTGGGTCTGCCTGCATCGGAGACCGGTGAGTAGTCAATACCCTAACCGGTCGCCCTCCCGCAGGAGCCTGTGGCTTTCCATCGCTGCTGTAAACAGCAACCCTTTTCCGCACTCGTGCCCTGCTTCTGCCCACAAGTGGAGGCCGCGCTTGAGTAGCGGGGAACTGTTCTTCATCGTTTTGTTCACCTCTCTGAACTGCCTGATTTACCTGAAGAGACTCTCCTTTGCCCGTTGGAACCCGCGTGTGCAGGTACTTTTGAGCACAAGGCTCCACTCTTCGTAGGGCTCGGACTTCCTTCTAGTTAGGTGGCCTCTGATGTCGAACTGGGTCTAACGATTACTTGCACTGCCTGTTTTCCTCCCCATCTAGGTGGTCTGCATATTTCGTGCTTCTAACTCTTTAGACACCTTAGTCTTGTATATATATAGTATTGCTTGTGATGTGTTGGCTTATTGGAGTTTTACCGTGGTTCTATACTATGGTCGATGTTACAAAGGACTTGTAATAAATGTGTCTATATTTTTAATATAACACCTGTCTGGAGTCATTGTAAGCGCCCTTGCTGTGTGTGCTCATTTCAGGCTTTCAGTCACCCTCACCCCTCTTGAGACCTAGTCTTTACCGCCGCCATCGCTACCCTGATTGGTCTGGCTTGTCCAGAGGTTACCCTGTTCCATGAAACTAGGCTGGCCTTCTGAACCTCTGCCCCTCCAGGACAGAGTTCAGAAATCCATCTTAACACTTCCTAACAGGGGTGAGGAGCCACGGCTTCAAGGGATAGCCAGCATCAACGGCATGGGAGCAAAATGAGGTATGTGTGAGTCCATTTCTACCATGGCACCTGGACCTATCACTCTCATGCCTGCAGATATTTGTTGTTCACATGCACATGTCCCTGGATGTCTGCACACATGTTTTTTTGCCAAAATGTGTGCTGTTCCATGGTCTACAGGTGTGGGTTGTGTTGTCCAGATGATGCAGGGTGTCCACTTCCATGCTGGTGCTCATGTACTGTGGATGCCTACCGCTGTATTTGCAATCATATAGGTGATGTGGAGTGATTGGTATGTATTTTGACTAGCAGGATTGGCACAAGTTTCATCATGATTTCTCAGTCATCGGTTATTATTGCAATGGTGACATGCAGCGCTACTGTGGTGGTGGGCCAGTGACAATCATTGTATTCCCTTGGTGGGTTTGATTTGTGCGCACTCATGGATGCATGTCCTGTGTTGTGCTTTTCTGCAGTCATTTACATTGTGCATACTCGCTGCATGTTGCTGCATTGTGTTACAGAGGGTACGTTCTAATGATGTGCAGTGGACGTGTTGAGGGATGTGGGCTGGTTGCAAGTCTGGCATATTGGCATTGGTGTGCAGCATCCATCGTTTCTATGACGTTTAGATGTCATGTTCAGGTTGGGATGTTTTAGGGCACAGTGTTTTGAAGTATGTGTATTGTCCAGTCACCACCCCAATCTCACCCAGGTGGTGTGTGCATCTCCCCACCCCCATTACACTGCCATGTGCCTATCATGCAACTTAACATGCAGCCAGGCACATCGGCCAGCATGTCGCTCCATGTAGCGTGATATCGTGGAGTTCCGTAGGACCATTGAGTCATGAGTTGATCTGGGATATCGGACACAACAATGTGTGATAAACTTGCAGGAGTCACATACCATCTGCACATTGACGGAGTGGTATAGTTTACGATTGCGGTACGCCACCTCCATGGCATGTGGGACCACCAATTCCACACGGGTGCAGTCGAGGGCACCAATACAATTTGGCATGCCTGCCAGTGCATGGAAGCCAATTTTAGTGTCAAAGATCTCCTGGGCAGTCAGTGTTAGAGATATGTAGTCACTTGCGTGCTTCAGGGGGCATCCAGCACTTGGTTCAGCATGCGTGAAAAAAAGGTTGTGATATGGCATGCATCTGCCGCACTATGTGCTGGTAGGTTCCTGTGGCCAGGAAGTGGAATGTAGACACTACCTTCAGTATAGGGGGGATGGCGGTGCAGATTTCAATCAGGCTGACAATGTCGTCGTGTATCATGTCCGCTATGGTGGTGATGGTGTCCCAGTCCAGGCGGTAGAGTGTGTGGATCTGCACAGGAGTTAGGTTGAAAGGACTAGATCTGATGCGAGGGATTGGTGGCTGCCTGCGTGGTATCACTAGCTGCACTGGTGGGACTTGCTGGGCCTGTCTCACCCTCCTTCTCCTCCTGTGTCTACTCTGTAGTGCCTGTTGTTTTTGTTGCTCATGTAGTTGCAATGCCTGCATGTCCTCCAGCCCCATTATCAAAACAACAAGTGGGATCATTTTGGTGTGGGAAGGGGTGTGGTGTGTGGGTGTGCTCCATTTGTGTTGGGCCAGACTCCATTGCTATTAGCGGGTGATCTGCGATGCTGGTAATGCCGGCATTGCGGTATCCCTAATTACTGAATTTGAGATGCCGGTAGGTGCAGGTACGCATGACTTGTGATGTCCTCCTGTTAGCGGCATCCCAGTATTGCCGGCCCAAAGGGGCGCGTGCCCATGCACATGCCAGTACGTAGGGGCACCGTCTCAGCGGTGAAGCTGATACCGGGATGGCTACTCGTAATAGGCCGGAGCAGTAAGCGGTGCCGGTATTCCCTTACCAGCATTGTTTTTCCATTACCGCAAATCTCGTAATGAGACCCAATGTATCATGAAATAAATATTTACAAGACTACTGCCCACATATATATGCACATATGATTTTTTTAAAACAGTTGTATAGCTGCAGCTACCAAAGATGCATGTGAAACTAAATTCGCCAATGATTGAGGAGTTTTAAATATTCGCCTTAACTCCAAGGAAGCATCAGTGTGCCCAGAAAACAGCTGGCAATATTTCCGTGTCAAGTAGCATTGGAGAAAGAAAGACATTAAAAAAGTTATGTGTGTTTCCTATTGTAAGTTATTGCTGATCGAAGCTTCCAATAAACCATCCCAAACATTTGGAACCTTTACTTTGATTAATCACCTCATCCAGTTCCTTTACATAAATATAGAGGAACCCTATACAAAGTTTAATTTACATTGAAATGTACAAACCCATGGTGTATAATCTGCGCACAGGTATCCATATTATTAAAAAAAACAACACTGCTGCTGCTGTTCTCATGGTTAGACATGTTCAAATGTCCAACTGGTGAGGAAAATATAAAATAACAAAAAAGACAACTCTGAAAAGACAGTGCCACAAAAAATAAAGCCTGCTCTATGAACCTCACTAGCATTTCTAATGACTCTTTGAATAGAGTGTTCCAGTACTGCCAGTATTAGAAGACACTGGCTGTTGCTTTCAGCACCTTTAATTGGTGGATGTTAATTCTGCACAACCACCGCTCACAGCTACAGTGAAGATATAAGGACCACATATAAGCCAAAAAAGGCTTTAGCACAGCATGGGACGGTCCATCTCCTTCAATTTCCAATATGCATAATCCACATCATTCCAGAAGACTTGCAGCAGATGATTTATCATGATTGACGTTCCCAAGCTGTCTTATAGATGATAAGAAGGGCCACATCTTAGTGTTATCTTGAACAACATTAGACATGATCAAATGTCCAACTGGTAAGCAAAACATTTAAAAAAAATGACAACTCTAAAATGACAATGCCACAAAAAATGAAGCCTCCTCTCTAGTATTTCTAATGACTTTTTCAAATAGAGTGTTCCAGTGGTGAAGGTGTTTGAAGACGCTGGCTGTTGATTGCAGCACCTTTGATGGGTGGGGGTTGATTCTAAAAACCACCGCTCACAGATACAGCAAAGATATAACACCACATATGAGCCAAAAAGGCTGTAGCCCAGTATGGGTCAGACCATCTTGTACAATTTCAAATATGCATCATTCACATCATCCCAGGAGACTTGCACCAGATGATTTATCATGAGTGATTTTCCCAAGCGTTCTGATGAACGAAGTGCCATGTCTGAATGTTTTCTTGCACAATGTTAGATATGTTCAAATGGCCAACTGGTGAGAAAAACATAAAATAAAGAAAATTACAACTCTAAAAAGACAATGGGCCTCATTACAAGCCAGCTGGTCTGGAAAGAACGGTGGTGGTAAATCAGCCACCACTGTTCTTTCCGGACCGGCTGATTAAGAGTCCTGCAGGTGGGAGGTGTCACTCCCTCCAGGTCTGACCTGGCGGGTTTAACACCAACCACCTGCAGGTGGACATGGAAACACTGGCACCATTTCAGCATGGTGCCGGTGTTTCCACTTCCCCCTTCCCATGGAGTCTAATGGAACTCCATGGGAATGGGGATTAACAGAATTCCGCCTCCGGAATTACCGGGTCACCGGGGTTGTAATGCCCTTGTGATTCCGGGAATCATGGAGGCAGAATGGTAATACGAGTCCGGCGGTAACCTGCCAGAATTTCTGGCACGGTTACCTCCGGACTCGTAATGAGGCCCAATGTCACCACAAAAATGAAGCCTCCACTCTGAACCTCTCTAGCATTTATAATTACTCTTCTAATAGAATGTAACAGTGCTGCAGGTGTTTGAAGACTCTGGCTGTTGCTGGCAGCACCTTTAATGGGTGGAGGTCGATTCTGCACAACTACTCACAACTACAGTTAAGATATAAATGACACATAAGACAAAAAAGGCTGCAGCCCGAGTAAAATAATTATTAAGGTATTAACTTGTCCAAATCTTTACTTACACCACCTCCCACAGATAGCCATTGGTGCCATAGATCACAGATAACTCTCATAACTTAGACATTGTCAGACGGTAAAACTGGAACATGTGGAGTTGACACTGCTGCCAAAGTTTGTTTGTTTGTTTGTTTACTTTATTTATATAGCGCGCCTGATCCAAAGGTATCTGGGCGCTTTAGGTAAAGGAAGTGGTTATGTGATACAGTTATACAGTGGTTACATGATACGGTTATACAGACAGATTACAGATAATGAATTTAAATAACAAATGAAAAGCAAGGGTGGGTAGGGAGCATAGGAGAGTATGTAATACAAGATAGGGAAAGATATGTACATGAGGTAAGGGGAGTACAGTGTAGTGTCAGGTGTAGGGTAATTGGTGTTAGTTATTATTCAGTAGATATGTGATGACGTGACTTCTGAATTTTTTAAAGGTTTGAATAGTTTTAATGTCCTGTGGAAGGGTGTTCCATAATTGGGCAGCTAGAACTGGGAAACTAGTTCCACCAGCTCTTTTTAGGTGGTACCTGGGCACCAGCAGGCAAGATATGTTTGTAGATCTTGTGGTTCTAGTTGACAATTTCATAGTGAATTTGTCTGTGAGATATGGTGGAGCTTAGTAGTTCAAAGCTTTGTAGGAAAGGCAGATGATTTTTCAGTCAATTTTTTCTTGTATGGAATGCCATTTGTAAAGCTTTCTGGTTGGTGAGATGTGCTCTCTTCTAGGAATGTTTAGTGCAGCTCCGAGCGCATTTTTTTGTAGAACCTGTAGCTTGTTAAGTATGGATTTCTTTTTGGCACCTAAGTATAGGCCATTGCAGTAGTCCAATGTGGACTGTATAAGTGCTCTGGCCAGTATGAGTCAGCTGTTAGGTGACCATAGGGGTCTGCAAGCCCTGATCAGCTTGCCCTTGTAGGCAGTGGCTGAGGCAGTCATATTAACCTGTTTGTTTAGATTAGTATTGGCATTGAGGTAGAAACCCAGGGTTTTTACATCTTTGGCAATGGGTATGTTGTTCCCATCAATGCAAATGCTACTGTAGTTAGGACTAAGTTTCTGAAGGTTGTTGGGTGAGCCAACTAAGAGCAGCTTAGTCTTATCATCATTCAGGCAGAGGCCATGTGTGGCCATCCATGCCTGAATGATGGTGTATACTTCATTAATCCGACAGACGTCTATGTCGTAGGTGCCTGATAATGTTAGGAGTATCTAGGTGTCTTCTGCATAGTTAGTGTAGGGACACCCAGGCAGTCCAATTTGTCAAATAAGGGCTTTGTAAAGATATTGTACAACATGGGTGATATGCAGGAGCCTTGTGGGACACTGCAGCTGCGGGTGAGAAGACACGCATGGTTCTATTTGCGAGGAAAGATTGAATCCACGTGACAGCAGAGTTGGAGAAGTGTGCTGCCAATGACAGGTGGTTGCATAATATGTTATGGTCAACCAGATCAAAGGCTGCTGATAAGTCTAAGAGAAGTATGATGGCAACTCTAGCTTTGTCTTTTGTTTCATCGATCTGGCTTTTGAGGTCAACAAGGACAGTTTCCGTTCCATGTAGGGGTCTAAAGCCAGATTGACGGGTTCCTAGTAGTTGATTAGTCTCTAGATAGTTTTGAATTTGCAAGTATGCAACTCTATCTAAGATTTTCACAAAAAGGGGACTGTGGTAATCAGTCTATAATTAGTAGGTATAGACGGATCTATGTTTGGTTCTTGAGTAATGGGAGAACCCAAGATTGTTTCAGGTTACTTGGGACTGAGTTGCTGTGAATGAAGCATTTATTAGTTTTGGTAATAAAAGGAGATCATCTCTGGCTGCATCTTTTATGATCTATGTACCTCAGGTATGGATACGTTGTTGAATTTAAATCCTGAGTTAAGGTGTGCGGATAATGGCAAGATTGGGCCAGTGGGATTGTCAGCGGCAAGTTGGAGTTGTTTGTCAGCAATTTTGGCCTGGAGCCCTGTGATTTTGTTGCAGAGAGCATTTGTAATGCTATTGCACCAAGGTTTATCCATGGTGCAGATATCTACAGGTGGATTTGGGTTTTCCAATTCTTTTTGGATGCTAAATAATCTTTAGTGCTGGATCCTACCTGGTTTATTCTGACGTTGAAGGTTTCTTTTTTGGTGGAGTGTATCTTGCTTTTTTATGTGGCAGTGATGTTGGTTTGGTTCATTTTATTTTCTGTAGAGAGGTTATTTTCCAGAGTGTCTTTTTCTGTACGTAATAATTTAAGTTCAGGGGTGAACCAGGAGTTCAAATGTGCTCTAGGTTTGCCTTTGCACAGTTTAAGCGGGGCAATGGTGTCTAAAACTTTGGTCATATAGGCATTGTAGGTGTCAACCATCAGATTCAGGTAATTTGTGGCAGGCAGTGCATTGAGTACGGGGACTACCAAAGGTATTATAGTCTCAGCTGTGATGTTGCATTTGTTCCTAGTCAGACAAGGTGGTGCAATAGCAGGTTTCTTTGGCTCTGGGTTGTTGACATTGATTTCTAGGGATAGAGATGATGATCAGTCCATACGAGTGGTAAGGAGTCCTTTAGGGTAATGTTGCAGTTGAGGTCTGCTACCCAATCAAGTGTCCTGCCTTTCTCATGAGTGGGTTTGGTACTTATTTGTACGAAGCCTTGTTCTGAGTGCATTGGCTAAGGGGTGGCTGGAAGGTCATTGGGTTGTTATAGCCAAGGTTGAAGTGTCCTAGGATAATGTTTTGTGCTATGGGTTTGGTATTCTCAGCTACTAGTGACATGATATCGTCTTCGAAAGATCTGGGAGGACCTGGAGGCCTATATATTAGGTGGATAGTGACAGTATTTTTAGGGGATGTTGGGAACTTGACTGAGAGGAGTTCATAGGATGTCAGAGGAGAGAAGGTGGCTAATCTCATGTCTAGTGTAGATTTGAAGATGATGGCTATTCCTCCTCCTCGAGCATTGGGCCTGTCATCTCTGAGGATGGAATAGTTATCCGGGATAGCTAAAGTTAGAGACGGACCTGCTGCGTCATGCAGCCAGGTTTCTGTCATGGCTAGAAAGTCAAAGTTATTAGTCAAAATGACAGCTGCGATTTCAATTGCATGGGCAACAAGGGAGTTGACATTTAGTAGTGCCTCTTTTATAGGGTGTTCTTCTGGAACCCTTCTGCATGTGGCTGGAGTTGCTGTCATCTATGTTCTTTGTTATATTGGTGTGGGAGTTTTTGCGCATGTGATTTGGATAGTTGGAGGCTGTGCACAGTTTACTGGTGGTTTTAGTGTTGATTTTGGCTGGTGGGTTAATGTTCATGGGTAATCTAGTGCCTATTCTGTTGTTTCGCTCTGTTATGTCAGGGTTGGTGGTAGGTGTGCCCATATGCAAGTTAATTGCAGTGGGTGCGAGTATAGGCATGCCATGATTAGGAGTGGGTATGGCGTCATGAGCATGACATAGTGTGCAAGATCTTAGACGGTGATACCTGGTCATGCCTGAGATGGGATAGGAGAGGTTATTTCCAGTGTTAGAGTGGAGCCGGGCATGCTCTGTTATGTGTGGCCTGGTGCATATTATAGTAGAGTGGTTGGTGTCTAGTGGAAATGCTGGCATGGAAGAAAGGATTGGTGTGGGGCACGTGATAGGGTGATGCCGGGAGCAGGCATGTTTAGACAGACCATTTTCGTAAGCTACATAGTGGTTGCCAAGGCATGGTACATTATCTTGCATAATACAATACGGGAACATGATTAATATAAAGCCGAGTTGCATAGTGACAATAGCAAGGTGGGCTATTCCAGCAGTATGTGAGAGGGCCAACAACAGCAGGGTAGGCTATATAAATATTAGGGCATTGGGCATACAACTGCAGGGTAGGCTGTACCAATATTAGTGCATTGGGCATTTAATAGCAGTGTAGGCTATTTCAGCATTAGAGCAATCCATTGTCTGACAGTTTATTCTGCTATCAGGATAGCTGCCGGTCATTCAACATAGGGGCAAGGATTTTCAAGTATGTTTGCAATAAGATAATAGAGCAGGTAATAGGCTATAGCGGCAGGGCTTGAACACAAGAGCAAAGAGGTCAACATGCAGTCATGACAAGGGGCACCATTGTACCATAAGTGGTTGCGGTTGCGGGGTTGTCCTTGCGAGTGGTATCAGCTTCGAATGACTCTGTGTGTTGAAGAATTATGGGTCCATAGTGGTCCATGTGAGTGTCAGTTGTGCACTGGACGTGATGAATAGGATAAGATGAGCATAGAAGGAAGGTATGGGACTTTGCCTTCCGGCCTCCAACGCCTAACAAAGCAAACACGGCCTTATATTGGTCTTGCAGTGGCCACCGGCTCTTCTGCCTGCCGGCGGATGTATCTCTTTAAGAAGCTAGTGTCGCTTAGCAACGAGGGGAAGTCGAGCCTCGCTCTGGTGCCACATGTCACAAAATGCAGGTCGGCGCGTTACGGTTCTGGTTGGGCTTAGGCAGCTGAATTAAATTCAGATGGTGAATGGGTATCAAAAGGGGGCCCAGGCAAGGCTGGTAGGGTCTCCTCACCCAATATGAAGTGGGCAGCTGATTTCCGGCGTCGTGAAAAACCAACGCATCACGGCAGGAACGTTACTCATATCGCCCTCTGTAGTTTCACAGGACATACTCCACAGCTTCTGGTACATCAGATACTTAGAATGCAGTAACCTTTTCCGATGCACACATTTGCTGGCATTTTTTTTTTCATTTTCGCTCAGTTAGCCTTCCTGCCTTCCTGTTAATCTCTCCCTCATCACTGAAAGAACGTGAACGCAGGCAGGCAGGTTCTTTCTTCTAAATGTCCCGTTGTGGACAAAGTGCCAGAGGTGTTATGCTCATGGCCAGCACCAAGCATTCTAACTGGTCACCATCTCCTTCCAGCCCCAATGCTAAATCATCATTAGAGAAACTGCAATCACACGCAACAGAGCTCCCATTAGATGACAGTTTTCTCCTCACATGGCTGGGTAGAACAACGTTTACCATCTTACTTCGAAATGGCTAACCCCTCTTACCCGCCTTACCCAGATCCGCATGGCTACGCAATGCCAATCAGCAGGTAATTGCACAAAAATCTTAAAAGCAGACTTCCCTTTACAGGCACTGTCAAGGTGCATGCACAGAACTGTTATGAGTAGCTCCGCTCCATGGCTTCAAATGATGTGCCTGTTTCACCATGATTCTGTGGCTACTGCAGGGACCCTTCTACAACTCTGGGCTGAACTTCACTTTTACTGTTCTCAACTTGGGTTACCATTTCCTCCGAATTTAGCCTCCCTTCCTTTTTCCTCGGGCAGTGCACAGGTGCTTCTCCTTCTTAGAGTTCACCCTGCTTTTCTTCTTCTAAAATGGGTTATACTTCCCAATCTCTTCCCCTGGGAACTGCACTGGGGTTTATGCTTCCTTTCTCCTTTTTCTCTGGGTACCTTTCAGGGGTCTCTGGGTTCTTTCTCCATGGGGACTGCACTGCAGCTTATGCTTCCCCTTCCTTTCTCCCCATGGGAACTGAGCTGGGGCTTATGCTTCCTTTCTCTGCTAGAACTTATCTTCCCCTTCCTTTTCTCCCTCAGTGATGGGACTTAGTTCTCTTAGGGGCAGTGGATCCTCTCCTTCTCTGCTGCTCCCACCTCTGCAGACTGCTCATCTTCATCTCTTCTTTTCTCTGTCTTTGCACGCAAGTTCTTTTGTACTACTTAGCAGAATTCCTCATCGCCAATGTAGTAAAGCTATATTCTGGACACTCTTGTAGGTTCTCTAGTTATCTTTATTGTAAGTGTCTTTAAGATGTTACAAAGTGAACCACTGGGTTCCATCACCCAGGCTGACTTCTCTCAACTGCCTGAAGCTAGAGCCTTGACAAACACTCACACCCAAACATTCCACTGTAGCACATAGACATTCTCTCAGCTCATGCATACCTTGCAAGCACAATACAACACATATCGCTTTCTTCCAAAGACACCATACACGTAAAGCACATTACAACAATCTGCATATAGACATCTACTGTAAAAAAGCATCACTACTGCTGCTGTTCTCCAACCAAATAAAGACACTATTACTACTCCAGTCTCATGAGACACAATCCTAATAGCAATAAGCCCATCACCTAGGGGGCATTACTACGTCAGATAATGCCCTAAAGTCTGTATTTCATCCCTCAAGTTGGTTGGAACTGTAACTATTTGCATTCTAAATATTCAACTTAACTCCATGGAAGAACCAATGTGCCCAGTAAACTGCCATTGACAGCTGCCACTGTTTCTGTACCAAGCAGCAGTAGAGTAACAAAAACATTTTTTTAAAAATCAGTGTGTTTCCTATTGTAAACTGTTGCACATGGAAACGTCCAATAAATCATGACAAAATGTTACAACCTCTAATTTGTGCACTACAATTGGTTTGCAGAGCAAATACTGCAGCTGGATTTATTGGGACAACTTGCACCAGAAAATCCATGTACCTCACTGAAATTCATTGTCTTTCCTAATAAACAACTTTTAACAATTATTCACACCCAGTTTCTACATATGCAGCAGGACCACTTAATTGTTAACAAATACAGTAAAAAATTAAAAACACAGAGCCCCATTATCAACATATTGTCAAATAAAACTTTCAACAAAACAATGATAAACAACTGATTATTGCCATACATATTTTGCCACGGGTAACATGAACTGCACATTGTGAGATATGCAGTTAATATGAAAAAAATAGATAAAATGGGGAGTTTCATACTTTCCAAAATCAAAACCAGAAAAAGAGGACTATTTTCTAAGAAAACTAATAACATAGCCTACACGTAGTCACTGCAAGCTATCATAAAGAAGTACAAATTTACAACATTAACACCAGCCAATTAGAAACACAAAACCCTGCCCAGAAAAACTAGTAGCTGCATATATTAAACACGGCTACAAAACGTACTTTTAGTCGCGGCTACACATACATTTTTTACAAACTAAAAACCAAACTAAGCCAACCTTCAAAATTCAAATAAGTCAAGACAAAATAAGCATACAAAATAATACACACAGATCGAATTTTGTGCTGTTTCAGCCACATAACAATGTGATTATTGCACAGAAAATGTATGTTTATAGACGTGGCTATTAATATAACCATGCCTACGGACACAACCAATAAAATGATGAAAAGCATTGTCGTATCTACGCACATGCTTTTTCTACACACGGTTATACAAAAGTCTTTCATGGATGTTTGCTGTTAGCTGCGGCAATTCGCAAAAACAATGAATACAAAAATGTGTTTCCATTCCCCCAAACTCCGAACAAGTGTCCCTAACACACATAACAGCCCCTCTCCACTCCCCATGGTCCTCCTCCACTCCATTGGCCTCTCCTAATCCCCTGAAACGCTCAATTCATCTATAATGCTACTTCACCCAAAATGTCAGATACCCGCGGCTACCACAAGTCCAAAAACACACAATGGTTCATTTGCTCTAATATAGCCGAGGCTGCACATAGGACCATATCTACCCACGGGTAGCAACACTGCGCACTGGATGGCTGCTGGATAGCCGCAGACAATGACAACAGTACCATCAACCAATTACAAACTCCAAAACACACACATCATACGTACCCTGCTCATACAAACTACTAGAAATTCAAACTAGTAATCATTTTCCTGGAAACAGAGAAAACCTGCTGATATCATAGCTTGTTTGAAAACTGTGTGGCTGATCAGAGACAGTTGGCTGTTTTGGTTACTGGCTTTTTTTTGAGAAACTAAATATTAACATGGACCTTGGTTTGGCAGCTTTTACAATTAAATGGTTTGGCCTGCAGAATATTTATTGCAAGTTAGTCCAAAATTGTTCAGTCCGAGAAGTACAGGGCAGCCAGACATCATACTAATTCTTTGTGGATGCAATGATGTGGGGAATGTACGAGGTGTGTCATTTACTTTAATGATGAAACAAGACATGGAAAAAGTAATGGAACTATTTCCTCACACCATCTTTATCTTCTCCAATTTGATTCAGAGGAAAACATGGAGATGGACCGCCAGATTTAATGGTAACATTGAGAAATCAAGTAGAAATGTTGATAAAGTAGGAGCATTCATGAGAGACCACAAACAATTATGGATTTCAAACAGCAACATACAGTTCTACATGGTCAATTTCTATAGACATGATGGGGTACACCTACCAGATGAAGGAAATGCATTGTTCCTTCATAACATCAAAACAGTAGTCTTTTGATTTTTTATATAACTGCATTTGTAAATTGTAAGTTAACTCCTTAACTGCTGAAGGGTTTCCTCCCAGTGCTGAGCCCTTTTTTGGAGATTTCAGTATTTTGTATTCAATCCCTGGTAACTTTTTTGTTAAAAGAGATAAAGGAGCCAATTTTGACCCCTTTTCTTCTTACATAACACCAAGGAATCCTAGTTTGCTTTAGGGGGTGTGAGGAAATAACAAAAGTAAGAGCAAATGTGTTTTTTCAGAAAATGCCTATAAAATGATGTTCAAGGAAGCCTGTGTTTTTTTTTTTTGTAATAGCTAGGAACAAATGGTTTGCAGTTCCGAATTTGCCATTTTCCAAGCTTCCATGAACAGGTTGAGTGGTAACAAAAACACATTTTTTCATAAGGTTAGCATCAGTTTTGTGCGAGGTAGGTGATTTTCTTTTTTTATAGGACCTGCTTGGAAGGAATGGAAGGCGAGGGTAGGAAAGCTCGATGGGAACCCATGGACGCATACATTTCCGAAAAGTAGACACACTTCTAGGTTCAGGAAGGGGTGATTTGCACATGTAAGGCAACAACTATGTACCTAAAATGTCTACAATTTGGGAACAAATCGGGAAAATTCATGAAAAAAGTATGTGCTGGACATGTTTGTACTGGTAACGTAATGGCTTCTGTCAATATTGAGAAATTGCAATGCAGGGCTACAATTCCCCAGACTCATCTAGTTAAGATATATCACATTTTTGGTAATTTTTCACAAAACAAGCAATACCACTAGCCAAAAACATAGCCATAGTACAAAGGATTTTTATGCTGATGGACTAAACAGACGAATTTAGCATTTGAAAATAAGTAAAACGAATGTGGTGAAGAATGGTAAGCCCACATTTCCTGAAAAAGAACAGGTAAACCTTTGAAGGATAGGTGACGTGTGCAGGTTACAAAAGCACAGTTTGCCTAAAGCAGCAACTAAATGTAGGTCACATTTGGGAAATTAAAGGGCTGTGTAACAAAGTGCAGCAGGAAATGTGTGAAAACGTTCTGAAAACCAAGAGAAAACAACAAATGTCCTACCTTCCCAGGTTCCATTAGGTGTTGCGTCAAAAACGGTACCTCACATTTGTGGGTGAACTGACCGGAGCGCAAAGGGAATAGGCTAAACCACTGGTACATCAGACACCCTAGGGAATACTGGTTTTGGCACTCAGGACACCCCATAGATTTGGGCCTGGGTTGTCACAGCCACCAAGGAAAATGGGGAACCCCATACATTTCTGAAAACAAGACACCCGGGGGAATCTAAAGAGCTCTGACTTTTGCCAATCCTGCTAGAATGTATTACCCACAAGGCCTAGCAAACTCCAAAAGGTGGCAAAATAAACACAATTGTCAGACATTTGCCATCAGGAAACCACCAAAACACACTGGCAACATCACATGTCTTACCTTCTCACATTGCCACAGATGTCCCGACAAAAATGGTACCTCACATGTGTCTGTGAACTTACCTGGGTGCAAAGGGAAAAAGCTAAACCCTTGGTACACCAAAGGGACTAGGAAGAGGACATTCTTATAGTGTTTGGTGTTGTGGACAACCCAAGATATGGGCCTGGGGTGTCACAGCCACCAAGGAAAATGGGAAGCCAAATACATGTCTAAAAAGAAGACACATGGGGGAATCCAACTAGGTCTGACTTTTGCCAATTGCCCTAGAATTTATCATCTTCAAGGCACGGCAGACTCCAAAAAGAGGAGAAAAACACACAATTCTCATTCATTAGCCACCAGGAAACCACTGAAACACACCGGCAGCAACACATGTACTAGCTTCCCTTTTTCCCACAGGTGTACCAACGAAAACAGTAGCTCACATGTGTGGGTGCACTTACCTAGGCTCAAAGGAAAAAGGCTAAACCACTGGTACACCAAAGGGCCTAGGAAGAGGACATTATTATGGTCAGGGGTGATGTCTCTGGCCTTGGGTGGCCCCCTTCTATGTGGGTCCACCATCCCCAAGGGCAGCCTGGAGCTCTGGCTGGGCTGTGTTACAGCGTTTCCCTCTGGGAAATGACAGGGACCCTGCTGGGGCTCCCTGGGACTGCTGCTGTGCTTGGGACATGGGACACAGCCACCCAAGGCCAAGGACATTACCCCGACCATCCTGGAGTTCTGGCTGGGCTGCGCTACAGCTTTTCCCTCTGGAGCGGTTTTGGCACACTGACAAGGCTACCTGGTGGAGATAAGCTGTAACACAGGACAGCCAGAGCTCTAGGATGGTCGGGGTGATGTCCCTGGCATTGGGCGGCTGAGTACCATGTGGGTTGATCATGCCCAAGCCCAGGGGTGGTTGCAGGGAGCCCCTGCGGCTCCCCATTGTTTGCCAGAGGAAGAAGCTCCACGATGGTCGGGGGTCATGTCCCTTGGCTTGTGCGGCAGATTCCCATGTGGGTCGACCATCTCCAAGTGCAGCTGCATTACCATGCAACCCTAACAGGAAATTCTGTAACGCAAACCAGCAAGAGCTCCAGGATGGTTGGGGGTGATGTCCCCGGCCTTGAGTGGCTGTCTCCTATGTGGGTTGAATGTCCCCAAGCCAAGCAGAGGTTCTAGGGGGGCCCTGCAGGGTCCCCATCCTTTTCCAGAGGGAGAAGCTCTAACACAGGACAGCCAGTGCTCCAGGATGGTAGGGGGTGATGTCCCTGCCCCTCTGCGTCTGTCTTCAATACTATTCTCTTCTGTTTTTCTCCACACTCTCACATGCATCAAAGTCTGAAAAGCACACAGTCAAAATAGATAAGACTCCCAAATACCCACTGTGTCAATGACTTTTGAGTGACTTTTCACTCCTGACGTCATTCTAACTATAAAAATAACTTTCAAAAACAAATAGAACACAGTCACCCCAAAATGTATAGCCACGGGCACAGAACTAATCTTACTCACGGATATATATATAGTCCTTTATAGCCCAGGATATGGCCGTGAATATGGGCAAAACGGCCGAAAAGAAAAAATGCTTTCCTTCCCCCAAGGCACTCACCAAGTGCCCCACCCTTTTCTGCAGGCTCCCCCTCACTCCCCAGATGGCTTCCTCACCTCCCCGACCCTCTCCCTTTCCCCCACAACACTCGCTGTTTCTGTGACGCAGTTTGCTTTCAGATTCTGGCTATTCTAAGCTATAGCCGAGGCAATAGAATAGCTTTGTGTTGCAAACTCAGTCCCTAGAGCACCTCTAAACCCTATTGCTCACCCAGTGCCCTCTAGCTACCTCCCACCTCTATCCTGATGGCATTTGAATGTTTTCTGACCCGCAAATAACCTTTTCCCTGCGTTTCATTTTCCTATATCTTTGGCTATAGCAGTGGATATTACTTGCATCAAGAGAAAAACAAGATGGCGGTCGTTTCATTTCTATAAAACCATGGTTTGGGGTCAATCCCCAAGATACTGCTATCTGTTTTTGAGAAGGAGGCACCCAAGTTGTTTCAGACCTGGTCCAAATACGTACAGCGGTTTGGGCTGTGTGCTTTGACAAAAAGTTACCTTGTTTGTCTATGGGAAAATGAATGGGAAGTAGGCCACACTTTTGGAAAAAATATTTTCTTTCCACTTAATACATTTTTTATTTATTAACAAATATTTACAAAACTTTGCAGTCTGGGGTTTGGGGCATGGGTTTCTAATCACTTGCAAAATCTCGGCCAAAACCATTGCTTGAATCAAATGTTATTAAAGATAGACTTTTGAGGGATTCCTATGGGAGTCTGACTCACCTTAACTATAGTGCGGCTATCGCCATCCTAATTATATATATATTCAGTAAAAAAACTTTTAAAGGACCATTATGGTTAAGTTGCGCTACTAAAAACCTATGAAATTCAGTAAAAAACTTTGTTAAAGGGACGTTATGGTTCCAGGTAAAACCGAAAACCCCCAGAAATTTGCCAGTTATGGTAAGCTAAGCAACCATAACTCGAGCCACCACCCTGCATTGCTAAAACTAACACCCAGGACATCAAAAATTACATCACAAATGACATTGATGACATCACTGATGACATCACATGTCTGACTCGCTGTTTTTTCCTTTAGTGATATATCTTAGATAGTAATAGTTTGGAACAAAGAAATCAAAAAGTACTATATTTGTAGACTTATTCTTCAAATATGTTCTTACAATAATTCACTTAGGGTCCACTCACAGCATATAAAACATGTACATTGGAAAAATACACACTTAAAAGATAGCAATGCTTTCTTTGTATGAAGACAATCAGTAAGGTTATCAACAATTTCTTATTGTTCTGCTGTTTTTTTATTACTGTACTTTCTCTGGGTGTGCTCATATTTGTATTTACATTACTTTTTTAGGGTGCAGTCACATCATACGATAGTTGTACATAGGGAAGGAGTAGGTTTGAAGCAGAGCAATCCTTTCTGTGCATAAAGATAATCAGTTAGGTTGTGAACACTTTCTGCTTCTTTTTTGCGTACTTCACTTTCTCTATATATACTCATATTTGTATGTGTTGTTGTGTCTTTGTGTTTAGTATGTAATAATGAAAATATGTAGTAAGCAGAGTATATTAGCTACTTATTACATGTTGCACAGTACACAAAACTCTAATAAGAAATCATTTATCATTTCACTATTCAACATTGAAGATTATGAATATTGCCCCTCCATCATGAATGCTGCACACAATGCTTATATGCATACATGAGTAGCTTAGTATACTGTAAACACTTCATAATAGAATGCTATTTATATCAATGCATTGCCTAATGCACTACATAGCCCTGAACATATTAAAAGTACTTTTTTAGACAATCCAAAGTATTTTACAGTACAAATTAACCATTGCACATGTTCCAGACAATGACACTGGCTTTCTACATACTTTTTGGAACTTTTTGAGCCTTTTTGGGGTGTTCGATCTGTCCACAGACAGCGCGGCTGTCTGCGGAGCGCGCACCAGCACCCCTATTAAAGGCCATACCCCAGAGCTGATCTTCATTGTGCTTCTGGCTATTGCAGAATGACTTTTGCTGCCTTTGCTGCTCTTGCTGAGATTATCTCATCAACCCTGATGGCATCCATGGCTGCTGCTGCTCCAGCTGGTGCTACATCTGCCTCAGCACCACCTCCAACCTCTCCGCCACCACCACCTTCCCAAGGGCCTGCAGAGGGGAACAGGCGTGTGGATGTAGAGGAGGAGGATGAAGAGGATGAAGAGGATGAGGTAGTGGAAGTCCCTACTACCAGCACTCGCCGTGAGTCTTGCGTGTGGCAGTTGTTTACAATTCATGGTGACGTACCAAAAGAACGTGCAAACAAGGTCACATGCAACCAGTGGAAAATGGTGCTGAGCCGTGGGAGGCCTGGTTTGTACAGCTTTGGTACAACATCCATGAAGCGACAACCAAGGTCGTTCCACTGTGGGGCCATTCGCAAGGTTGTACGGTTTTCGCTCCTCTCAACACAAGAGACACTCCTGTGGGAGAGCGCTTCCCTCCAGCTGCCTCACAGGCCATTCATGATGCTGTTGACCCTTACCTTTTGAGGGTCACATTATTGTGTATGTACTGCGACGCAGTACTCTGCAGTGGGAAGAATCTTCAAAGTGCTTTCGAGACTGTGGTCACGGAGCACCAGAAAAACTGCTACCTACCTAAGTAAGGCCCTCCCTACATCTACCTCTCTCCACCTGCCCTTTCTTATCTACGTTGTTGGTGTCCCTTCCTTACCCTCCTTTCCCCTCCTTTCCTTGTGTGTCGTGTGTAAAAAAACAAAAAAATATAAAACAACAAAAAACAAAAAAATAAAAGGCTCTTTTCAGAGCCGCCTTTCACAGTTTAAAAATAGAAGTGGCAAATAAATGGTGCAGGGCCCTTTGCATTTTTTAGAAGTCCACAGACAGTTAGCGGACATCTAACATTTTAGGGTGCTTCCCTATCAAAACCATTGCACTATTCTCTGGGAGGAAGTGGTGGCTCTGAAAAGAGCCTTTTGGTGGTGTTTTTTTGTGTTTGAAAAACTTGAAATGGTCAACACCTACTGCAAAATGGATGGCTGTAATTCCAAAAAAGGTCGCAATGCATTTTGTACATTTCTCAGAAAAATCTGATTGCCAGCATAAGTAAAATGGACTCCATCTCTGCGAAAAATATATGTGCTACGAAACATAATATTTTCATTGTGAAAAGAGGGAATGCCAACATCTCTTAGAAAGGCACAAACAGCCTTATTGACATTGCACCTCGCTTTCTCCATTTGTGGACCAAATGAAGAAGAACGCAGCCACATTTGTCTCTGCGCAATACGAGAAAAAATTACTTGGGAATTTGGAAACATGTCCATAACTTTCCCAAATCCTTCTTTCATTGAAAATTGCAATGAAATTCCAGACACATGTCCTACACTGTTCCCTCCACAATGAATTATAAATATGTCTGGATGATGCTCTGTCTCCAAACTAGCACAGAGAGGTACCAAGTCCAGCCACTTCATTCAACGCACTCCATGCCAGTGCACTTCTGCATGAGGGAATCCAAGATCTGCAGCTACTCCACAGCGTTCTGCATGCACCTCGAACCAATGTATCCATGAGTCTCCCAAAATCCAGATAATCTGTTTTCTGAAACACACACCCATAGTTATCTGTTCTTCTCTCAGGAAAATGACTTTCTGTCAAACTATCTCCTTACACAACACACCCAGTAAACTTTACTGACCAATCCCTTGCTCTGCTCAGTCTCATTTGCATGCCTCTCCACCCCAAAATCCCTGTATGTAATACGTGATGTCCGCAGACTACCGCCATGTCTGCGGACATATCAAAAATCTGAGCGTGGTGAGGTTGGCTCCGAAACAAGTGTTTTTTTTGTTGCTTTTTTGCAGATGCTTGACAGACACCTGTTATCTTGTATTATTTTTTCTTTTTTTTCTTACTTTACTCCTAAAATCTTCACATATCCTTCTCCAAAGCAACCCTTACATTCAAGAACAGCATGGCATTTCCCATAAAAGATGAAGAAATGCCATCTTCTTTAAAATAAACAGCATTACTGGAATCAATATTCTCATTATTACAGAAGAACATACCAGCTCTAATCATGAAAGCACACATGCCTCAGTTGATTGCACACCTAGCAATGTTTTTCTGAGGACAAAAGCAGAACTATTGTCCCATATTGCCCTAGATACTAATCCAGAAAAAAATAATTTTGGCATTTGGAAGGATGTTCATTACTGCTTGAACCAAGTGTTCCAAATCTGCCAACAAAGTAGGGGCACCGAAATAGCCCAAATGGAAAGCACCACAGTGCAAAAATACCACATGGGGACTGTTCATCCTGCCATATCTTCACAAACTTGTACAATTCCCTGTACATTGCAATCAGGCACAGTGCTCCACACCACCTCCACTCCGTTAACATCAAAATCGTTTGCCACATGCCTGCATTGAGCATACTGCTGTAAACCATGCCCAACATATCTCCAAACACCAACACCCTGACTTTCTCCACCTCTGCCATATTCACTACACACAGCCTTTTTTAACACAAATCCACAACCTCAACATCTGATTGGCTGATCCATACAGTCCCCTTTCCATGCTGGATTTGCTGGAAAACCCCAGATGTGGCAGCCCTGTCCGCGGATAGCCGTGGTGTGTGCGGACTGCGTAACTCTTAGGCAGCCTTTCTACCCTTTCCACTTCACTCTCTCTGCCATTCCCTCATTGGATACAGCTAAGCAGTCACAAAACCATCCACCAATCACATCCAAGAACTCTACATATAACTCCATCATCAGAGTTCAGCACTTCAAATGTACTGTTGATCACCCTGAGTACTAGTCTCATATAATTGAAAAGCACCTACTACACAAACTACTGTACAAGTCTCCAAGATTTATACTTGCAGCTGCATGCATGTTCAGTACAAACTACAGGTATGCATATTTTGTGCACAGTACATGTACAACTCTTATGAATGCATATAAACAGAGTACCAGACACTTAACCTGCATAACCTATAACATGAACTGTCATTTTTCCCATCTGCTATAATCAACTGTCACTTCCAAACCTGTCTGCTATCCACATTGTTTTTACACACACAGCTATCTAACAAATTATAATATTAAAAGATGGGAGAAATAACAGAATAATTGTAGAAAAAAACTTAGCAGTGTATTATAAAATTACACACAGCCAGGATAAGGTCATGCATCTTTATACACTCACACAGATAGACACTATCATTGAAAAGCTCCCCGCTAAAATAACACCACTGCCTATAAATCACATCCTTCTGCTTTATTACCCACACCTTCACAAATGCATATATTCCATGCTTTTTGATACAGTTGCTTCCATTTACCACATAAATATTGCAAAATAAGTATATCATGATTTCTTCTATCTCCTAACATTCAATAACACTGCCTTAAGAAACCAAGTGAGTTTCATACACTTAGTATTCTACTCATTTGCAAAGCATGTTGAACTAACATATTGTAAGTAAAATATAAAGGCTGCACATAGTCAAAGAAAACTGCATGCACACACTATGTTCAGATATCAAACACGAATACTACTACAAAAACATATAAATCAACGTCTATATTAACATCAGTGCTATAAACACACAATATTACTAACTTCTTTCTTTTACTATTGCAGTGAAGACCACTCTCCTAAAAATCAGCAGCATCTGAAGTACAAACAACAACTCAGAAGAAACCTGCTCATTCCACACAAAAAAGTAAGTACAATACTACCATAATATTCTTACTGTCACTCAAACAACTGTGGGGTTGAATCATGGAATTTGTGCGCTGAAAAACAGAGATTTGTGCACCATTCTGCCCACAAATCCCCATGTGTTAAACAGGGATTTGCAGGCAGAATGGCTCACAAAACCCAGTTTTTTGGCACACAAATGACATAACTCAGCCCCTAGAATGTTAGTATTGAAGAACAAAGAACTGTTTTAATTCTATACCATTAGATTTAGTATTAGTGCTTCTCCTCACCACTAGCTTACTTTGTACTGTCATCTGAACCCCAGTATAGTAACACACAAATACAAGAATAGTCTTCCCAACTAGTTGTAGCTGCCCAATGCACAATCACACACCACCACATACATCCTTACCATCATACTCAGACACTCATGCACACAGCACACATACATTGCAGAACAGCCCAACCCATACTTTTTTTTTCAACAGACCCTAAAGAATGCCTACCAAAAAGCAAGTCCATAATAGAAATCAATGCAGAAGTAGAGCAAATGAAAATAAAAGTGTCCAAAATAAGCAGGTGTACAAAAAATGTGTACAAAAAGTTCGAACAAAAGATCTAATAGAGTGATTAAGCAAAGCAAAACAAGCTTCTTATACAAAAACTTTCCCTCCTCTTTCAAAATGTAAAATGAAATAGAAAGTGATTAACAAGAATTCAGCTACCACTACTGCTAACACTGCTCCTTTAAATCTTGATGTAGTGGCAAGTAACCATACCAAAAGAAGTATTTTAGAAGAAAGGTTCTGCCACAGAGTCCTTCAGAATCTTATAAAAACAGGAGAGAAATCATGCACAACTCTTAAAACCTACAGTAGAAAATTAATCTTAGAAGCTTCGATAGACAGTGCAATCCTTCTCAAAGGAAAGTTATTCATTTTAGTGTTAAACAGAATGAAACCACTAACAAAACTAACTACTAAATTACAAAAAAAGACTTCTCAATAAACGTAATGTCAACAAAAATAACTTCTTAAATATCTGTGTGTACTTCAATGAAGAAGCACACAAACAAAAGCAAACACACACAATTGCCATGCATAGCAGTGGACAAGGGTAGGAAATACTTAATAATACCATATTAGAACAGAAATACTGCTTACAAAAATATCCCCAGAAAACTCAGTATCACCACTCCATTCAAATGAATCGGAACGTCCAGGATACAAATGGCCGTGCACGTCAATCTGTAACATTGCCAAAAAATCGTTCAAATCTGTACGCCAGTTCCTCAATCAGTATGTGAAAGGCAAAGACAAAATCAAAATGAAACTACTACAAAACATAGATACCTGCCCAGTGCGCAAATACAGAGGACTGCAAGGAGGTTCATTAGTCTGCATTTCAGGAACTATTTGCAAAAGCACCTTCCATCATATCAAAATGATATCAACACATTATTCAACTATAATAAACCTAGTCTATAAAATGTACTATGCTAAAAGTCCTGCTTTAGCACTAGCCAATTCAAATAACAATCTTCCACATGGTACAGCCAAAGACCTACTTGAAGAAATAGAGCATATCCAGAGAAAATAATTCAGAAGTGAAAGCCACTTACAAAATGCAATAGCTTTACCACAGACTAGCAACAATTGTACAGATGGCAACCTTCTACTACACACATAAAAAAAAGAAATACTAACATTTATAAGTACATTAACTGAAGTACCAAACCATGTGTGTGTGTGTTGCCGCAGAACGTTTTATAAAAGTAACACATAAACTGTAGACTTAACATACAAAACATAAGACAATGAAGGTTCCAAATGGTTTGAATTAGCTCTCTACCTTATAGCAGAAAACAAATACGAAATAGCTGACCCCTTAATAGTTTGCAGTTACTGCACTACAAAACCCAACAACCAAACTCCTTCACGTGCTATCACAAATAACTTTTAATTATTCCCACTATCAAAACGCCTGCAACAACTCAATGTATATGAGAGCATCATAATTCAAACAGTGCACACATTTCAAGCAACAATACGCCTTCAACCAAAAACAACAAAATTACCTCCCTCTGAATTAGTGAAAGGCATTTGTGGCAAAGTAGTTTATTTACCATTAGATATGAAAGAAAATGTGCACACTATGCAACGTCCAATAGAGCAATCTTGAATTGTCTTAGTAAATGGTGTACCTACTAAAGGCAAAAAAATGTGGCAACAACTCGTAGACTTACATAAAGTTAGACAAGCCTTGCAATATCTAAAAGACAATAATGAATACTACAAAGAAATGAATATTGAAGAAAACCAGAGGGAAACCACTGAAATAATTCAAGAGTCACCATAAACTGGTCAATTTGAACTTCTAGATCCTGCTACAGTATCCAATATTTTAGACCATTATACAATTCATCCATTACA
This sequence comes from Ambystoma mexicanum, assembly GCF_040938575.1. Classification (NCBI taxonomy): domain Eukaryota; kingdom Metazoa; phylum Chordata; class Amphibia; order Caudata; family Ambystomatidae; genus Ambystoma; species Ambystoma mexicanum. The sequence goes on along the minus strand of NC_090937.1, from coordinate 890,743,813 downwards.
CTCTAAGGACACCATAGATGATGCACTAGAAACGTACCAAATGCGATAAACCAAAGGATCACCAATCAGCATATGGAAAAAAGTATAGAAGCGCGTGCCTTTCCTCTACTCTTTCCTACTGGGAAAGGAGGAAGGTACGATGATAGACCCACTCATATAACAGCATCAGAATACCGCTCGTTACGAATGTATTCTGAAGATCACAGATTTAGAAAAAATGTGGAATACATATTCCACCTACTCTTTGAAAGTGAACTAGCAACTCTATACTACAGAAATGCACACACATTGAAATCAGGTACTCACTTTCAAAATATGTCAGCTGCGCAATTACTACAAAAAGTGCAAGAAAAAGATGAGGTTTTACAATCAAGCATTACAAATCTGTTAGCAAACATGCATGGGACAAGTTCCGACATCACGCAGATGTACGTTGTATGATAAGAAACCTTGGCTCACCCACTTGGTTTGTTACATTAAGTTGTGCAGAATATGCATGGGAAGATTTACATGATTTCCTACGCATATCAAACAAAAACAAAACAAACATATATATACTAACACCTGGAGAACTTTGCTCTCTAGATCCTGTTAATGTTTCAAGATATTTCCATCATCGCTTCATTGCTATGCTACACGTGAGTTGTAATAAAACTGTTCCTCCCCCCTGAGAAGTGCAACACTTCTTTTGGAGAAAAGAATACCAAGTCAGAGGAGCACCACATATCCACATGCTTTTATTGATTAACGATGCTCCTAAATTTGGTCAAGACAGTGATGCCACTGTTTTACAGTTTATCAAAAAATATGCCACTCATGAAATTCCATCAGAAGCAACAACTAGCGATCTTCATGCACAAATTGTACAATTTCAAAGATACAAATGTGGATAATATTGTCGTTGCAAATACAAATAAAAAGGGAAATACTACACCAAATGCCACTTTGGTTTCCCTAGACCAGTTACAGAAACAGGTGAAGTGAACAACTTCATGGCTTCAGTTAGACATAGTTTTAAAGGTAAATCACCTAAGAACACATGTTACATAAAAAGAACAGAAGAAGGAAAATATATCAATGATAACAATGCAATCATTGCCCTCTTATGTAATGCAAACATAGATGTGCAGTTCATTGCAGACAATTCCACTGCAGTTGCACAATATGTTACAGCCTACTTAACCAAAGCAGACAAAACAGAGCTTTAAGACCTCTGGAATGACATATCATTGGAAAAACCACTGTTTCAGAAATTGTACAGCTTAGGCATAAAAATGCTCTCTCATAGAGAATGTGGTTGTTATGAAGCTGCAGATCGTTTAACCGGTACTGCTTTGTATGGAAAATCTGAAAATATAGTATGGCTAAGTCTTGGTCCTGCTAAATCTAGGAAAAGAGGTCTCAAATCATTCGACGACATAGAAACAATAGCCACAAATGATCCCAACAGCCAAGACATTGTGAAAAACAATTTACCAGACACATTCTACAAAAACAGGAGCACCACTATGGAAACCAGGTGTCTATACCACATAGCCCAAAACTTCAAATACAAAAAAAAATATAAAACCCAACGAAAATAAAGGTAGACAAATTGAGAAGGCAGCTTAGTGAAACTCACCAAACATAGCTCAATTGATCATATCAAATTGTCATTAAAAACTCCTCAACATAAAAAACGTTATTACATGTCCCTGCTACAACTTTTTAAACCATGGAGAAAAGAAGAAGAGTTACTAGATATCTATGACTCCTATGAAGACGCTTTCAAAGCAAATGAAAGCACTATAACCAATATAAGCTTTACACAGTACAAAACAATGTTGCACAAAGAACAGCAACACGAAGAAGAACTCTAGGTCCAACTAGATAAGGACACTCCCGACAGTAGTCAACCATCTGTAACAGGAAGCCTAGAACCACTGGGTCAGCCACTAATAGCAAATGAGGTAGAATTAGCTATGACAGAAGTAGAAAACACAATGTCTCACTTTGAAGAAGATACAGAAGACTTAACTGTACTGTAACAAAAGAAATTGCACATGGTGTACAACATGCAAATAAATAATGTACCTGCAAAATTACAAACCTATTCTACTATACGTCAGTGGTCATGCTGGTTCAAGCAAAAATTCTTAATCAAAATCATCAGCAAGTTCCTTCAACAATTGACAAACAACAAACTGTAAGCTGTTGTAAGTGCCCCCACATGTTTAGCTGTCTACAACATAGGTGGTGTCACTTTACACCGATTACTACTTCTTCCAATAGAACAGCAAAACAAATTAGAATATTACAAACTTTCTACAGAAGCTGCAATGGAACTAAGCAGAGTGTTAAAACAAATGAAAATGCTACTAATAGATGAAGTGAGCATGGTCTCCAACCTAATGTTGGCTTTGATTCACCTCAGATTACAAGAGGTACTCAAAAGAAACTAGAAAGAGCTCTTTGGAGGAAAAAACATTATTATTTTCGGAGATCTTCTTCAATTGACACCTGTTAAAGGTGAACCTATTTTTAAAACCTTAGGACACAAACTCTGTCATAAAACTGTTGGCAGCATAGGAAATGTGAACCTTTGGCAACATTTCCAATACAGAGAATTAACAGAAAACATGCGCCAGACTGCAGACTTCACATACACCAACATTTTTAAAAGTATTATAGTTGGTGTACTAACTCAAGAAGCACAATCAATATTAAAAACACGGTCCATCCATGCACTGTATGACCATAGTTCATGTGCTTCTGATGTCATGGAAAAATTATCACACAGAAATGTCAACGTATGTCCTTGATGCCAACTCTTGAAAGCTGTTCAAAATTCAATGAAACAATGTTGAAAAAGATGCAACCAATAATTGAAATTTGCTCCGCAGACAAACTGGACGTACGAGGTATGACACTACCCATGTGACAACAAGCCACAACAAGACTAAATACCTTGGAAAACTTTATCTCCGAAACAGCTGGTTTGGAGAAAATATTAAAATTATCTTTAAACTGTAGATTAATGCTAAAACGTAACCTTGACGTGGAGCAAGGACTAGTTAATGGAGCACTTGGTACAGTAGTTGGTTTTCAAACATACCCATGTGACAACAAAATTTAGTTTGTCAATATACTCTTTGACAAACTATCAGAAGTAAAAATGATAGGAAGTTCAACAGCTCGATTGCTTCTTTTCAGAGACATGTATGTACGCAGAGAGCAATTTTATCTAACTCTAGCATAAGCAGTCACCATTCACAAATCACAAGGTCTTACCCTATATAAAGCATTGATAGATATTGGGAACATAGTCTTTAAAGAAGGCATGAGTTACATAGCACTATCACGCTTACGTACACTTGACGGTCTGTTTCTAATAAACTTTGATGCAAGTAAAGGAAATGCTGATATTCCTTGAATTTTAGAATACAATAGACTATGTTCACTGTACACCCCCCATCTAAAAACGTACCCTGTTTCACAGAAAGGAAAACGTTGTAAAAGAAAACTACTTCAAACAGAAATGCAAAAGGATCTCACTGCAAATCCTCCAAAGAGAGTAAATGAAGGTAATACTTCATCAATTAGTACAAGCAAAGAAGAATCTACTGCTCAAAGTAACTCAGGTACTTCTTCAAAGAAGCAATACACACTCCGAAGAAATGACTTGGACACAGAACTATCTGGTCCATTCAAATTTTCAATAAATACGCACATGTACCAATAAATATTCTATTCCAATTGCCACCAATTGTTGACAACATTTACCTACACAATACAGACCAATTGTGTTTGCAAATGGTAGTCCTTCATAGAAATGCAAGCAACAATCCTGACAATACATACAGTGTTCATGGAATAAGACAATAATTGGACTACTGTGCTGGGATGGTGAAATTCACTATAAACTCACAAGAAGATCCACAGGAATTTCTAATGTACTTACTACAAGTACTGGAAAACAAAAACATACCTATAAATGAAATCTTGCAGACTTCATACATGTGGAAACATACATGCACTCTCTGCAACAATGTGGCACAGGAACACATCTCTAATGAACACTTTGTGTATGTATCCATACCTAACTGTGAATCCGTTCAATTTCAGAAACTTGTACAAAATGCAAACCATGGCAGATTATGTATTACCTGCAATTCAGATAATCGCTCCACCTTACAAGTCCAAACACATAGTAAATATGTAATACTAATGCTTTTACGTTACAATGCAGATGGTACCAAAAACAACTGCAAGCTGACTGGATTCACACATGGTCAAATATCACTTGGTAAGAAATCCTTCACAACAATAGGTATAATATACCATGCAGGAGCCACAACCAATGCAGGTCATTACACTGCATACATAAAAAAGAATTCTGGCTGGTTCGAATGTAATGATAGTACCATTTCTCTAAAGCAGAGATTACCAGCACATCCTATAAACGCTTATTTAATCTTCTTAAAACCAAATTTAATAACTAATCTGTACATAAACATTAACAAAACTTCAATTAGAAAACTATACACAGTTAGAATACGCCAACGGGTATCTTACTGCCCCAAGATTCTGCAACAACCAAACAAATAAATCAATACCTCTAAATTATAAGAAGAAATGAACAGTTAGAATATGCCAACAGGTATCTAACTGCCCCAAGATTTTCCAACAACCAAAAAAATAAATCAATACCACTAATAAATAATCTGTGCATAAAGATTAATAAAACTTCAATTAGAAAACTATAAACAGTTAGAATACACCAACAGGTATCTAACTGCCCCAAGATTCTGCAACAACCAAACAGATAAATCAATACCACTAAATTATAAGAAGAAATAAACAGTTAGAATACGACAACAGGTATCTAACTGCTCCAAGATTTTGCAACAACCACACAAATAAATCAATACCACTAAAATATAACAAGAAATAAATAGTTATACTAGGCTAACATGTATCTAACTGGCCCAAAAATCTGCAACAACCCGACAGATAGATCAGCAACTTGAGAATATAAATAAAAATCTATAACCAGTTACAATTCAACAACAGGTATCTAACAATCTGCAAAAAGCCAACAGATAGAACATTAGCCAGAAACAACAAATAAACACTGAAAACAAAGAAAGAAATGTACTGTACCCTAACAAAAAACGTTTTTCTTTAATCCAACATGGATTTTCTTTCCCCACAGACCCAATGATTTAAGAAACAAACACATAAACTGAGCAAATTGCACAGTACACTGGTTTGTAAACTACTAAATATGAGGGTCAAAATAAAGAACGCATGTCTATTATGCAATGTAATAAGTCTTTATAAACTACATACACTTACATGATCTTTTCTTTTATTACAGAAATTCAAAAAGAATATCTGCTCGGTTACCCAAGTCATGAAAAAAATATATCCAATCACAGAAAATCAAACAGTAATTATATTATAATACAACTCATAAATACTGCTTCATAGCACAACCATTGAAGCAACATCTAACCATACACCACAATACAAAATGTTTACTTCCATGGATATGTTATACTGCATTGCTTGTTACCAAACTCTACAATCTTAATGACATGATGTAGCCAAAACTTCACATACAAACTATACAAATCAACCAGTACATAAACTGTAGATGTGCAAATATTTGACAGATATTCGATTCTATGGGTGTGATCTATGGGTGTGAAATGCTGCAGTGGTTGTGGCGAGGGCCTAGAGTCTTGGGTGCATGGCCTATGGCCTTCCGGGCATGCACCCAAGACTCTAGGCCCTGGCCACAACCACTGTATCATATCACACCCATAGATCACACCCATAGAATCAAACATTTTAACTGGCTATATGGGCTACTGCATTGCATTTTTTATGTCCGCAGACAGCCACGGTGACCGTGGACATGACAAACACATCAGGGGTGCCTGCCACCTAAACAATACAGCATTTGACCCATCTCTCTCTCCCCCACCCTCCCCAAGCACTCTTACACACCAACACACTTGCCAAAGTTGTATTTCTCCACCGTTCATTGCCGCACTGTCCGCGGATGTCCGCAGATCCAAGATGGCGGGCGCATCAAAACAATACGACGCACCTCACGCTTCATTCCAGCCAATCAGTGAACACATTGCATGTCCGCAGACATGACGCAAGCCGATTAGCCAATTGGTGTCCTGTCCACGGAGCGAACAAGGAAGTGTGTCCGCGGTGCGGACATAGGTATCACTAATTTTTGTGATTTTGTGACCTACGTTTTTGGTCTTTTTTTTAAAGAAACGACTGGATGGATTTTCACCAGATTTAGAAAAGCACACTTTTGGGACCAAGCCGCCGCTCCTGACCCAAATTTGGTGAAAATTTGGTGAAAATCTGTCCAGCGGTTTGGGCTGTAGGCGTGAGCAAATTTCTTTCCCCATTCAAGCTATGGGAAAAAAATACATTTTGGAACCCCCTTACAAGTTTGCCCTTCCTGGACCAAACTTTGCAAAGAAATTCAGAGTGGGCCACATACTTGTTTTAATAAAGTTTGGTGAGGATTCCTCCAGAGGGAGCAAAGTTATAAGCCACCCAGTGTATAATATATATATATATATATATATAAAAAGGAAGGGTGGCAGGGGTGCTACTCTGAGTCCCAGCTGCAGTAAGCTCAAACAGTCCATAGATGTTCTCCTCCTAGCGCGCTTTCATGCCTCAGCAATCTTCAGGGAGGCTGATTGGATTGAGGTGTTGAGTGTTGACGCCCTCTGGTAAGTTCCAGGATGTGGCAGCAGGGCATTCTGGTAATTGTAGTGTAGAGCCAGCCAGGATCCAACTCTCCCCCATATTTCAATATTAGCCCTCAGTGCGGAGCGGGGTGTTATCATCAGTATGTCAGACAAAGTCTGACATGTGTAGCACCGGTGCAGCCCCACTGGAGCCCCAGTCTCCAGTTATGTATGCAAATAAAAAGGCAGAGTGGCAGGGGAGCTACTCTGGGTCCCAGCTGCAGTAAGCTCAAGCAGTCCAAAGATGTTCTCCTCCTAGCGCGTTTTCATGCCTCAGCAATCTTCAGGGAGGCTGATTGGATTCAGGTTTTCAGGGTTGACTCCCTCTCATAAGTACCAGGTTGTGGCAGCAGGGAATTCTGGTGAGGATGTACAATACTCACAGTTATGATCTAGGCCTCAACTGTCAAGAAGAGTGGCTACAATGTATTCCATGACATCCTCCATAAGATACCCTTAGGTAGGCCAGGTTAATATGCTTATCCATTTGTCCCCATTGAGTTATGGAATTGTATTAGCCATTCCTTTCTCCCCCCCTTCCTCTCTTTCTTCCTTCTATTTCTCTTATTTCTTTCAATAATTTTTGGGATTTTTGGTTTCACGCATGTTTTTTTAGACCCTACGGTCTGTGTTATTTATTTTTGCCATGGAGGGATTTATTACATCTATGTCCATTGGCTTTGTTGTTTCTGCTATATTTGTTGTTTTTTCTATATATTTTTCTTCATTCATCATTCAACATTTCCCAATAATGAAAATAAACATAAATTGCATTTGCATCTCTTATATATTTTCTGGCTATTTTCCGAGACTAATGGCTGAAGGTGATATACAGGCCGATTCATGGAATTCATGTGCGCCGAAAATGGCAGCGCAAGCGTGAAAATCGCAGCGCAAGTGTGAAAATCGCAGCACAAGCGTGCCAAAGCTGCGCACATCGATTCATGGAAATCAGTGCGTGTATAAATCCTGGGATGTGTGCTAAAATCGTAGGTGGCGCATGCAGGCGCACACGTCATCAAACGGCGTGCGCTACGCGCACAGCGAATGCGCACTTAGCGCAGAGCACACAACAAAAGTGGGCGGAACACAGGGCGTAACACGCGGAATGCGGAACAACGCGTGAAAATGTGGGCGTTACGGGGGAAGTACAGGAGGTAAATGCTCGCAACGCCCACACACGTGCCTACAACACGTATTCATGGAATCGAACAGGGGAAACTCATGCGCCAAAAAAACGCGCTAATCCGGAAACACGTATGCCAGCAGGAAGCAGGCGTACATGGCCCCGCTCAGCATAAAAGTGCGTGCAAACAACAAACAAGCTCAAACACTATGATGAATATACCGTTCCTCGCAGCAGTGGTCGTGGGACACCGCAGGAGGAGGAGGATAGCCAGGCCCCGAATTTTTACACCCAGGACCAGCCTTTTTGGGATGCCTGATGACCAGGTGTATGGGAGGTACCCACCACACATAATACTGACCTGTTGAGTGAGTCAGAGGATGACCTCACATCACCCACCCTGTGCACCCAAGCACTGAGTCCCTTGGAAAAGGTGCTCAATGTACTGCACTTCTTGGCCAGTGGTTCATTTCAGCGGACAAGTGCCGTAGTGGGGGAGGGGGTCACAGACCACGCAGTCACGCTGCCTACACCAGGTGTTGGCCATCATGACTGCACGCTCCTCAGTCCGCAGGCACATATACATGCCCAGAAAGGTAGGCTGCCTTCCAGGACTTTTACAGGGTGGCACACTTTCCCAAAGTTCTAGGTGCCATTGATTGCACCCATGTGGCTCTACGCCCTCCCAGGGCAACTGAGCACACCTATAGAAACCGCAAGCACTGGCATTCCATCAACGTGCAGGTAGTATGTGATGCCAAGGGATTCATCACCTCAGAATATGCCAACTATCCAGGGTCCACCCATGATAGTTTCATTTTCAGAATGTCACCCCTAAACCGGGACCTAGAAGCTGGGTGGCATCGCGATACATGGCTGCTTGGTGAGTATAAATGCCTCTGCACATGCATGCATGTCAGATACTGAGTAATGTGACAACCCCACTAATGATACACATCATCACCTCCCCAGGGGACAGTGCCTACCCTCTGAGCACCCACATGATGACGCCAATTCGGAACCCCAACACACCACCTGAGGTAAGATACAAAACAGCCCATATTGCAACCCGGGGCATAGTGGAGCGTACATTCGGAGTGCTCAAGTCATGCTTTCGCTCCCTTGACCGCTCTGGTGGGCAGCTGCTATATGCGTCCCCAGTAGTGTGCAGGATCATAGTGGCAGCATGTGTCTTGCACAACGTTGTGACCCGGCGGTGCCTGCGGGTGGACATGGTGGTGCCCCCACATCACCAACCACATGCACGGCTGCTGCGCATGGGAGGTGAAAGGGCACGTGGTGAGGCAGCCCGTACACAGCTTGTGGCTAATGACTTCACCTAAAATCCTACTCCTGTGGAGTGCATACAGCCCTGGCACATACCAGCTGACAATCAATGATGATGACATAAGGGACAGTCAACTGTCACAACCATACCAGCCTGAGATTGGTCACCTGGAAGTGTTACATTTTATGCATGCCTACCTACTTAAAGACAACAATGCTGTGTGACAAAAAGACACACATTCATGCTGCATGAATGACTACCCCCTTGAAAGATACAACATGAAAATGCAATGTGAAAGCAACAAAATGAATGCACAACACATGGCACAAGTGTCACAAAGTGCACTGTCCCAAATGTAAACAGGCCACAGACAATATGCTCCCAGTAATCAATAAGAAACAGCACACATGGACAAATACTTACCAGCAACACAGAACAGCAACACAGGATGAAACAGTGTCAAAATATGATAGTACAAAATCAAAGTAGTGCAAGTCTCACAACCTGACTAAGCCAGCACATTGACCCCTTCCAACTGCAGAGTGTTGCTGTCAGGCAAATGTGTCAGTGTACTGCATACAACACGAACTGCATCTGCAAAGGAGACGGCCTTGAGAAGACATGAAGAAGGTACATGTGAATAAGGAGAAAGACATGGATGCACAAGCATATATCAATACACCATGCAGTGTTGAATCCAACAACAATCCCCACTAGGGATGTACACACAGTTTTGACTACAGACTGCCCAATGTCACTGTGTAAGTTACTGTCACTTGGTCATACCCTTTGCAAGCCCATGGAAAGGGGAAGCAGGAGGGGTGTGTGTGTCAGGAACCCAAGCATCTATCCCAAAGACAGGACAAGCCTGCATGTGCCCAGCTGGAATACACAGTGGATGCCCACGGGAGCCACACAAGGCAAAACACTGTAAAAAAAAATAAATGGCCATGTGTGGACCAGGGAGGGGGGGGAAGGCCACCCAGGAGGTTCTAGGACAGGGTGCACCTCAACACCCAACTGCGTGCATGTTGAGAAAAAAAAATACCTCCATGGGGTCATGGCCTGCACGGCTACGCTACTGTGTGAGAACTACTGTCGCTCTCTTCACCCTCTGCTGTTACATCAGGAGGTGGCCGTGCTATGGGAGGCAGCCCACGCAAAGCCCTGGTATGGTCCTCCATGGCAGCAAGCATGCGGGCATGGAAGGTTTCGTTCTGGAGGATGATGGTGCAGAGATCCCCATGCAGCACCTCACGGGTAGCCCGCATTTCTACCTGCATGACCTCGCGTGATGCCCGGATCTCCGCACGGGTTGCCTGGAGTTCTGCTGAGAGTGAACATGTGAGCTGCTCCAGCTGCTGTTCTTCCTAAAATTTCAGGACGCCTCAAGTCCACCCAGAGTCTCCCTGAGGAAATTCCCTGTGACTCTACAGATATGGCTTTGCACAGAGTCTCTAGTGCCGCCCAACATGTCCTCCCTGTGTGATTGGCAAATGGAGTCTGTTGCCTGCTGTTGGAGCTCCATCTGCCTTTCAGGGGGGAGAATGGAAGTGGCCACCCTATCCATTGCCTGAGCCATCATTTCACACGATGCTCACTGTTGTGCTGCTATACCGTACATGGAGTTTTCCCATGCAATATTGCCTGGTGGCGCATGGCCACTGCGTCGGCAGGCACCACACCTGTTTGGGGCATGGCGATCTGCACCTTGCTGTGCTGGCACTGACTGAGGCTGCAGGACTGCATTCACCCTTTGATCTGCTGGACCAGGAACAGGATCAAATGTTGCAGGTGGGTTGGACAGAACAGCATCCCTGCCAGAAACACTCACCTACGACGGCACATGTGTCTCACTGTCCGATTCAGCACCTGAATCATAGAGGTCTGGGGAGGTGCACCCAGAGACACCCGTGGACAGTATGGTCTGCAGGAGGATTGGGTTTTTACCCACCACCACCCCACGCCCTCCACTGGTGCTCAGTTGTGGCTGAGATTCCTCCTGCAGACCATACTGGGTCTGCACCATCTCCTCTACCTCAACAGCATCAAGTGCGTCATCACCTGCAAAAACATGAAAGACAACAAATGGAAACAGGCACGAGCACCATAGAACACTCATAGGCCTGACAAGCCAGAGATCCAGTACATGAATTACACATGTCACACATGACTATAACCCTGGCATGCATGCACTGTCAATGAGTTGGAAGGAGAGGCAAAAAGCAGACACTGAGGACTCCAATATGGAAAAGCAACACATTTGCTGCATGCTGGATAGCACTGGCATCACACATTAGCCTGTGAGTGGCATGTCCAATACACATACATGACACATGCCAGCACACAGATGCCACGTAGCATAGCCATGGTACTTTTGACAAGTACAGCCATATGTTAATGAATGAGTACTGTCACCCATCCATGTGAGATGGACATGCTGAGATGAAAAATGCAAAATAGTGTGACAAAATACGCATGTGCCACACACTGCAACACATCCAGTGTACAATTATACAGTGATGGAAGGCAGATGGATACATCAATGGTTGGTCACTTCAACATGACAGGAAACAACACTTATGTTCAACATTCAAACAGGCCCCAAAAATTAATGTGAGCAGGCCCTTACCCAATCAGCATGAATGGTCAAATCATTCCCATAACAAGGTAAAAAATGTGGGCCATTGTGGGGTGTAATCTATGACAGAAGCATGTCACATATGTGGCATTAGGGCAGAAAAATGCGTTGCAAAAATGGGAGGATTGAAACAATCAGGCTGAATGAACACTGAAAATGTTGAACAATGTTGTTGCAAGATGACAGTTCAAGGGCAACTGCAGTAATGTGGTTCTAATTGGCTACTGTGGTCAGAAGGGATACTGTCATACCCAAATCCAAGGCCGATGGATGGTTTGGAGGAAGCACATGGGTGACCCATACCACTCATGAGTACACACCCTCAGCTGGCAATCAATCAGAACACATCACCCAAGCAACATACACATGGATTACACACACATGCATGGGCACTCACCGGACAATGCTTCATAATCTGGTAGATCCCCCACACCTTGGATCTCTTTCTCTGTGACGAAGGTTCCAGCAACAGTTCAGTTAGTTGGTCGTCCTCTGGTGGAGACCCACCACCAGTCACCAGAGTAGTGGCATGATTATAAGCCAGCTTGTTCTTTGCTCTGCGTTTCAGGTCATTCCACCGCTTCTACAATCATCAGCTGTGCGCCTCACAAATCCAAGGGCACTAATGTGGTCCGCGATGGTCTGCCAGTGGGCCCTACCTTGAGCAGGCGTAGTCTTGCAGCCTGCAGTCACCACCATTTCGCGGCTATGTGCCAACACATAGGCCACAAGTGCATCAAGTTTGGCGTCATTGAAGCTAGGCTTCCTTGACGTGCAGGAGTGTGTAGCCGTGTCTGGGGTATCAGCCTGTAGTGCAAGAGCACCCTTCTTCTTCTTCTTGGAAGGTGGTGCAGATCCTGAGTGGCTTACGCCGCTCTGGTCAGTAGGGGCAGAAGTGCAGGTGGACTGGGTACTTGAAGCCCGTAAAGGCACAATGACCAAAGGTCTTGGTGCAGGCATTGGCTGCAGGGTGATGTTGGCAGTGCCAACGTCAGTGTGATGGACCTGGACCGACATTGCCCCGGCTGGGGGACTCGGAGCTGGGGCGGATTGAGCTGCAGCTGACCCTGCATCCTCCCCACCGTGGCTACTTGGGGCAGCAGATGACATTGCTGCCCCAGATCCACGTGGCCTGGTGACAGGAACTTTCACCGCCACACGTGGCTTAGACTTAGTGACCTGGAAGTCAGCCTGGGAGTCATCCTGTGCTGGTTCAGTTGACAGAATGGGCCAGTTCAACAAGGGCTGAGCTGGGATGGTGTCAGCTACATTTCCCACAACCATTGGGGGGGGGGCATAGGTGGCCCTGATTGGTCCTCCACACACTTGGCTCTAGGGACACCCTGCAAATCCTGGCCATGACCTCTACCGTGCCCACAATGCCAACTTCTTTGAGTTCGGCCACCTTTGCCTCCCTTACTGCTTGTTTGCCTCCCAACCATGACAGTGATGTTGTTGTGCGTATGGGAGTTGCAGTAAACAATTGTCCTGGGCAATTGGGGTGGAAGGGGTAGGGTACTAGATGGAATTCGTACCCTAGTGCTCTAGCAAGGCTGTCTGTGACACCTAGGGGAAGATGACGGGTCACGCAACGCACAGGCACCCCAAAAACAAAAGTACACATCCACACAACCCCTGGTAGAACACGTGCGTGGAAAAATGAACCTGCACTATGCTGTGGCACCCAGAAGCACAAAAATAAGCGTACGCGTGTTACACGCAGCCTACAATGACCTCTGAAGGGGTACGCGACACACGGGGGCAACCACATTTGGAAAATACATGCACAACTCACTGTCTGCCTTGAAAAAGAACGTGAAAAAGACGCACGTGTGCGCATTGGCAACACCCCCACCAAAAGAAGAAAAGAACGCAGTCTGAGGAAACAGGGAATACGAACTGGAAACTTCGTGAAGTAATCGCGTGTGAACCGACAAGAAGTACAAGAATCACCCGCTCACTCTCCACAAAAAGCACGTACAAGAAAATAGCGTCATACTCGTACCTTTTAAGCCAGCCCACACGTGCAACGTCACTTATGTGCTTACACGCTAAGGCCCTTTCCTCCAATAGCACAGTGACATGCTGTTTCCTCACATGCTGATTCACTATGCACCTGTATTGTGGGGGAGGCCCGCGCGTGTAACGTCACTTACGTGCTTACACACTAAGGGGCTTTCCTCGAATTGCACGCTGACGTGCACTTTTTTCATGTGCCAAATCACTCTGTATCAAGCTGGCCACGCAAAAACACACGGAAGACCACGCTCCTGCCCAAAAGGCCATTTTCCTGCCCCCAAGAGCCCTGAGCATGCTCCCACCTGCCATCTGCTGCTGCCTGCCTGCTGCCCATGTGCCCTGCTATTTGGTGCCTGCACGTCAGCCATCAGCAGGGGTCCAGTTGCTGTGTCCACCCCTGCTGGAACAGAAGACTCCCGACTGGGATACCATCGCTCCACAGCCCAGCAGCAGGACCCAGTTGCCCACCCACACCTGCCTCGGGTGTCACCATGTCGGGGCAAACACCACCTGAGACCACTGGCCACCCCCTGGCAGAGAGGCAGAGGGCCAGCAGCTTCAGTGAGAAGGAAGTTGGTTTCCTGGTGGAGCATGTCCTGGGGCATTATGATGCCCTTTTCACACCATTGCGCGACTACAAGGAAGGACGGGAGAGGATCTGAGAGGACGTCATGGTTGCCATCAATGCGGAAAGGGTGGCAACCCGCGACATCAAGCACATCCTGAAGCGCTGGGAGGACTTCAGGTCCAGGACCCTCAACAAGGCCCTCGTGAAGGCAGAAGATGCAGAGGGGTGCCGGGTCCACCTGAGCAACATCCAGATGAGGGTCCTGGAACGCATAAGCCCAGCACTCCACGCCTAGATACTTCGAGGAAGACCCGTCCAGAGTCAAGCGGTAAGTGGCCATGCATTGCTGTGTGAAACAGAGCATGTTGCAGTGTGCTGGTAGTCAGCTACTTGCCTGTATGTGTAACTTAGACCATGTATGGATATGTGTGCACCGGGACATCATGGTAATGCATGTGAGAACAGTAATGCGTGAACCACATGGATGGTGCATGTGTTCCATTGAGACATGGGGAGATGCATGCGGAATGCACACATGAATTCATGCCAGTCCCTGTTCTTGGACATGGATGGGGGTGAGGGATGGGTGCTGCTCTCATGTACATGTATGGTGTGCATGTCTGTGTGTCTGAGAAGTGTGTGTGTGACTTTGACACACAATGGATGCATGACACATGTCCATGACGATGTGTAGATTCACTCATACAGTGCGGTCACCGTTGTATCCACTGTGTCTGTGGTGTACGAGCCGTGATGCATGACCCTCCGGTGATGTGTGTGCATGGGATCAGTATGAGCCGTGATGCATGTGAGTTTTAAGGTAACATTTTTGTTAACAGAGGCCCTTGTACATGGATGCTGATGTTGATTGCATGCGCCGTGCCTGTTTCTGCATGTGTGTTGCATGCATTGACCAATGTTTTTTGGAAGGATAGGATGGAAGTGACGTTTGACAGTGCCACTCATGTGTTATTGCTTCCTGTCTAGGGGAATATTGTACAGTATCCTGATGCTTGTGTTCTATGTCTCCCTCTATGCAGCGTCGAGTGAAGAAGAGGGCGGAGACGGCGCTGTGGAGCTAAGCGGCAGGGATGCTTCCACCGGGCGGCAACGCAAGGCCCAGCCACCCTCCCAGGAATTGCCATCATCCGGGAGAGAGATGACTGGTGCCGCGTCTGCTACTATGGCTGTAGTGGAAGGGCCGGGTGAGCCCCTACAGGGGCTTTCAATGGCGGAAGACGGTGCAGAGACATCCAGGTTGGTGGTCTCCACAGAGGAGGAGGAGCCCACTACTGAGCCGCACATGGGGCCTGGTGAGTGTAGTACCACTGGTGCAAGTGGTGCAGTCCAGGGCCAGGGTCAGGAGGCAGCACAGGTCGCCGCGGAGGGGCCTATGCATGTCACTGTCCTGACCCTGTGACTGCATCACCATGCACCAGCAGGGATGCCCCGTCCCAAGCCGGTCCGCAGGTAGGGAGGAGGCCCACATCATCTGCCTCTCCACTACCTGCGGACGAGGAGTCCCTTGACCGTATGGGCTCCGTCCTGATTGGTGTCACGTTGCGCATGCCGCATGCGTGTCATTCGTGATGACGTGCGTGCTTCCTGGGGGGAGCACGCACGCCATCACGAAGAGCTGCGTGGCAACGTGACACAGTTGGGAAGGGCCATGGTTGGTGGGTTCCTACATGTGTCGCGCACTCTGGCGGACCTCTCCTCCTCTGTGGAGACTATGCACCAGTCGTTCTCCCTGCCGTCTTCCGGCCCAGATTCCACCAGGGCCCCCTGTGGACCTGGCCTGACCAACACAGCCAGCTTGGTGGAGATCCCATCCCTGCCACAGTTGGGAGTCGGTGGTCCAGCAGGGGTGGACACTCCAACAACTGGAGACCAGCAGATGGAGGATGAGCAGGCATCATCGGACAGGGAACATGGACAGCAGCAGTAGCAGGCTCTAGGTAGAAAGCAATGATGGCTCGGGGCCATCAACATCAGAGGGGCAGGCATCGGCCAGAGGGCAGGAGGACCCTGGAATGGGATTGTCTTCCTTGTGGCTGTGGTTGGGCCAGCGGATAGATGCGGAGCGGCAGCAGGTGGAAGAGGCGCAGCCCACCCTGGTCAGGGCGGAGTACTCCATGCGTTGGGCGTTGAGGCGGGCTGAGTGCTTCGAGGCAACTCGCAGGGAGTTGGAACAGGCCATGGATGCATCCCTGTGAGACCTCGGGGGCAGGGCAGAGGCCCGCCTACAGGAGATAGACATGGAGTTCGATGATGCCATGGCCCACAACATCACAGAGTGAGCCGCAGGTCTTGCCCGCTGCCATTGTATATAGTTAGTTAGTGATAGGTTTCCTTTCTTTATTTATTCTTTTGGGACGCTTGGACAATGCCCCACGTTTTTGTATATAGTTGTAAATTAGGTAGGGTTTTTTTTATATAGGTTTCATTTCATTTGTTGGGCTCATGGACCCTTGTTGCAATATTTGTACATAGTTGGACAGTGGATTTTAAAAAAAATATAATTTACCCTCATCATGGATCAATGGATTTTTGAATTTTGATTTCCTTTGGATTTACTTTGTTGGACAAGGATTTTTGACAAACTTTATTTTGGATTCATTTGGATTGTGTCATCATTATTATTTTTTTTGTTTTGGACCTGCCTTTTTTTCTTGTTTCTGATTCTTTACATGCTTTGAAATTGTTTTGATATTTTTGTGCACAATACATTTTGATTGCTTACTTATATGTGTGGTATTTGCTCTTTGGGTTACTGCATGTCACAATGTGGGTTTACACAATCACTTGCACCCAGTGTGTGTGTGTGTGACGGACATGTGTTGATGTGCATATTTGCCTTTTGGTTAGTGACAAGTAATAGGCCTTTCAGTGTGGGGTGGATGGGAAACTTGGTTGTGTCTGAAGACTGGGGTGGCGTGCAGTGGGATTTTGTTGGACATGAGGCCCATGAATGTGCATCTTTATGACATGTTGGGTGGGGACCTGAGTCGGGGCCTGCTGGCAGGTGCCCGTCAATGCTGGGTGGGTGGAGGTGCTGGGGGACATGAGTTGGGGCCTGCTGGCAGGTGCCGTCAATGCTGGGTGGGTGGGGGTGCTGGGGGACATGAGTCGGGGCCTGACCCTCAATGCTGGGTGGGTGGGGGTGCTGGGGGACATGAGTCGGGGCCTGACCCTCAATGCTGGGTGGGTGGGGGTGCTGGGGGACATGGGTCGGGGCCTGATCCTCAATGCTGGGTGGGTGGGGGTGCTGGGGGACATGAGTCGGGGCCTGCTGGCAGGTGCCCGACAATGCTGGGTGGGTGGGGGTGCTGGGGGACATGAGTCGGGGCCTGCTGGCAGGTGCCCGTCAATGCTGGGTGGGTGGGGGTGCTGGGGGACATGAGTCGGGCCTGACCCTCAATGTTGGGTGGGTGGGGGTGTTGGGGGACATGAGTCGAGGCTGCTGGCAGGTGCCCGTCAATTCTGGGTGGGTGGGGGTGCTAGGGGACATGAGTCGCGGCCTGCTGGCAGGTGCCCGGCAATGTGGAGGGGGGCGGAGGTGCATGGGGACATGTGTCAGTGCTCACTTGTGCGTGGTGACATGTGGGATGGCTGGGGGGCTTCGACAGGGTGGATGGGCTGCCCGTGGGGCATGGCCAGTGGTGCAGTATATTCCCCTGTGTTGTGGTCTGCCTGCAGGCACTGGGGAGGGGGCACACCTGGGAGGACATACAGTGGGAATTTGTTGGGGCACCTCCGAAATACATGTGCCCCACTCGCACAAGGCCAATTGCGTGTAGAACTTCCTGCACACCCCCGAAAATACACGTACACCACTCGCACAGGGTCTATCGCGTGTGGTTCTCCACGCGCCCCCGATATACATGTGCCCCGCTCGCACAGGGCCAATCGTGTGTGAAACTTCCCGTGCACCCCCGAAGACACGTACCCCGCTTACACAAGGCCAATTGCGTGTAGAACTTCACGCGCACCCCCGTAATACACGTACCCCGCTCGCACAGGGCCAATCACATGTGAAACTTCCTGCGCACCCCCAAAATACATGTACACTGCTCACACAGGGCCTATCACATGTGGTTCTCCCCGCACACCCCTGTAATACACGTATCCCGCTCGCACAGGGCCAATCGCGTGTGAAACTTCCCACGCACCCCCGAAATACATGTACCCCGCTCTCACAAGGCCAATCGCGTGTAGAACTTCCTGCGCACCCCCGATATACACGTACCCCACTCGCACTGGGCCAATTGCGTGTGAAACTTCCCACGCACTCCGATATACACGTACCCCGCTCACACAGGGCCAATTGTGTGTATAACTTCCCACGCACCCCTGAAATACACTTAGCCCTATCGCACAAGGCCAATCGCGTGTAGAACTTCCCGTGCACCCCCGAAATACACGTACACCGCTCGCACAGGGCCTATCGCGTGTGGTTCTCCCAGCGCACCCCCGTTATACACGTACCCCGCTCGCACAGGGCCAATCACGTGTGAAATTTCCCGCGCAACCCTGAAATACACGTACCCCGCTTGCACAAGGCCAATCGCATGTAGAACTTCCCGCGCACCCATGTTATACACGTACCCCGCTCGCACAGTGCGAATCTCGTGTGAAACTTCCCGCGCACCCCCGAAATACACGTACACCACTCGCACAGGGCCTATCGCGTGTTGTTCTCCCCGCGCACCCCCGTAATACACATACCACGCTCGCGCAGGGCCAATCGCGTGTGAAACTTCCCGTGCACCCCGAAATACACGTACCCCATTCGCACAAGGCCACTCGCGTGTAGAACTTCGCGCGCTCCCCCGATATACACGTACCCCGCTCGCACAGGGCCAATCGTGTGTAGAACTTCCTGCACACCCCGATATGCACGTACCCTGCTCGCATAAGGCCAATCGCGTGTAGAACTTCCTGCGTACCCCCGATATACACGTACCCCACTCGCACAGGGCCAATCGCTTTTGAAACTTCCCACTCACCCCCGAAATACACGTACCCCGCTTGCACAAGGCCAATCGCGTGTAGAACTTCCAGCGCACCTCCGATATACACGTACCCTGCTCGCACAGGGCCAATTGCGTGTATAACTTCCCACTCAACCCCGAAATACATGTAGCCCACTTGCACAAGGCCAATCACATGTAGAACTTCCTGCACACCCCTGTAATACACGTACCCCGCTCACACAAGGCCAATCCGTTTAGAACTTCCCGCGCATCCCTGTAATACACGTACACCGCTCGCACAGGGCCTATCGCGTGTGGTTCTCCCAGCGCACCCCCGTTATACACGTACCCCGCTCGCACAGGGCCAATCACGTGTGAAATTTCCAGCGCAACCCTGAAATACACGTACCCCGCTTGCACATTGCCAATCGCATGTAGAACTTCCTGCGCACCCCTGTAATACACATACCCTGCTCGCGCAGGCCCAATCGCGTGTGAAACTTCCCGCGCACCCCCGAAATACACCTACCCCGCTCGCACAAGGCCACTCGCGTGTAGAACTTCCCGCGCTCCCCCGATATACACATACCCCGCTCGCACAGGGCCAATCGCATGTAGAACTTCCCGCGCACCCCCGTAATACATGTACCCCGCTCGCACAAGGCCAATCGCGTGTAGAACTTCCCGCGCACCCCCAAAATACACGTACCCCGCTCGCACAAGGCCAATCACGTGTAGAACTTCCCGCACACCCCGATATGCACGTACCCTGCTCACATAAGGCCAATCGCGTGTAGAACTTCATGCGCACCCTCGTAATACACGTACCCCGCTCGCACAGGGCCAATTGCATGTGAAACTTCCCACGCACCCCTGAAATACACGTACACCCCTCACACAGGGCCTATCATGTGTGGTTCTTCCCGCGCACCCCCGATATACACGTACCCCGCTCGCACAGGGCCAATCATGTGTGAAACTTCCCGCGCACCCCCGAAATACATGTACCCCGCTCACATAAGGCCAATCGCGTGTAGAACTTCCCGCGCACCCCCGTAATACTCGTACCCAGCTTGCACAGGGCCAATCGCATGTGAAACTTCCCACACACCCCCGAAATACACGTACACCGCTCGCACAGAGCCTATCGCGTGTGGTTCTCCCCGGGCACCCCTGTAATACACGTACCCCGCTCACACAGGGCCAATCGTGTGTGAAAATTCCCGCGCACCCCTGAAATACACGTACTCCGCTCGCACAAGGCCAATCGCGTGTAAAACTTCCCGCGTACCCCCGTGGTTGGGGGGCTGTATGCTGGTCCACTGGCCTGTGCGCCATGTATGGGATATGTGCGCTGTTCATGGCGCACGGGGAGGGGCTGAGGCGTAACTGGCGCTGCTTCAGGGTCGCTGCGCCACTCCTGGTTATGGATGTTAAAATCCATGAATACGCTGTGCGCGGAAATTGATTTTGGCGCATGCCGATGGCGCAGACTGCCTCACGCGCACACTGTGCGCCAGCCGCATGCACCACTTGTGCGCTGAATTCTGTGAATTACCCCCATAGTCTTCTGTTCACCTTTATTCCTATGTCCAGGAGTTGACGTTCAGTCCTCTTTCTGTGTTTATTATCTCGTGTTTACTGGAACGAACCACGTATAATTTGCGAGCTCCTGTTTCACTTACAACAGCCTGAAGACGGCTGACAGTAAACTTACAGACGCTACGCAACACTTTTTCATTGGGCTCTGTGCCCATGAATTGAATAAATGCATCCGCTTTTTCACGCTGTAAGTTTCCCAAGTGCTTATGTTGTTGCCCGATTCCATCTAGATGCCGTGTGTTTCGATTTGGCACGCTTGTGCTGCCTCGTTTTCCTTTGTTGTGAGCAGCACTCGTGTGTTGTATTGCTATCTCGTTTCTCTTTGCTACGAGTTGGCACTCGTGTGCTGAATTGGAATACATCCACGGGCCGGTTGAATTGAATTTTAGGAAGGGGCATACAATATTATCTTATTGGGGCTAGCCCCCCTTGAATTCCTCTTGGACAGCTGCTGATTACATCTATTTAGATGCAGCTTTCATACATACCTGCCTACATTTGAAAATCAAAATTCCTGAGATTTATGCCCTGCCCACATCCACAAAAGTTTCTGCCCATTTGCACACGGCTCCGCTCACCTGTCAAAAAGGTAAACTCGGTTGTTGTAGCCTTTAGTTTGCTTACTATAGCATTGAAAATAATTTAATGCTATATAGTAAGCAAAATGAAAGGGGCGCCGCCGCCGAAATAATAGTGCTTTCAATCCATGTCATTGGATTGAAAGCACTATTATTGCGGCGGCGGCGCCCTCGGTGTGCTTACTATAACATTGAATGAATGATTTTCAGTGCTATTTTAAGTAAAATGAAGGCGGCGCCGCAGCCGAAATAGTAGTGCTCTCAGTTGCATTGAAAAGCAGCATTATTTCGGCAGCGCCGCCACCGCCTTCATTTTGCTCAAAATAGCACTGAAAATCATTCATTCAATGCTATAGTAAGCACACCGAGGGCGCCGCCGTAGCAATAATAATGCTTTCAATCCAATGACGTGGATTGAAAGCAGCATTATTTCGGCTGCGGCGCCGACTTCATTTTGCTTACTATAGCATTGAATGAATTATTTTCAAAGTTATGGTAAGCAAAATGAAGGTGGCACCGCCGCCGTAATAATAGTGCTTTCAATCCAATGACATGGATTGAAAGCACTATTATTATAGTGATGCAGGCAGTGGGCACGTACATTTCGCGCCTGGTTGCAGCCAATCAGGTAGAGAATATGACGGACCGGAAAGAATCTCAAAATTCCTGAGATTCCAGGACCTTTTTTTCTGGAGACCCGGGGAAATGCTTGAAATTCCACAGTCTCCGGAAAAATTGCGGAGGTTAGGCAGGTATGCTTTCATATAATTGATACTTTTCTTTTACTTGTTTCCCATTCGAGTTGTGGGCTTCCCCTGTTTGACACGTGGCGGTCATTTAGCATTGTAAGCGTTGCTTACTTTGCATGTCTGTGCTTCTACTACGGCCTTTTTTACATGCACCTGCCTTTGTTTTTCCATTGAGAGGTGGCACCTGTGGCCGTATCTTTACATTCCAGTTTGGGCATTTACTTCTTTGATCTACTTTAGGGCATTCCAACTCTACATACTTGGTATATCAGACGGACATATGTTTGATCATCTGGTTTATGGACACGCTTCCATCTGTTGTCTTTCCAAGGTTAGTGTGTGTTTTTTTTCAAATGCAGCCCCTGCACGTTCTTTGTCAGTTACTAAGGATAATTAGGTCAGAAATATGGATAATGGTCTAAAGTCCTTTTTATGTTCTATTTTTTTTCTCTCCACAAATGAATTAAAATTGTTATCATCAGTGTATTTATGGGCAGCGCGAATGAAGTAATTACTTTCTGCACCCCCTACATACCCATCAAGGTGAATTTGGTCCACTTGAGTTTGGTAGTCCTATAAATTGAACTTTAATGGGTGTTGGGTGTGTGCTGAGTCACAGGTTCAATCAGTTTTTTTTTTAACAAAAGATTTGTTATATGTTTTTTATTCTGTGCATTAGCATTCCACTAGAGGTCCAGATCTTCAATCAAAACTGAAACCCAGTATATCTGTTATTATGCTACCTACTGGTGTACTGTTATTTTATATGATAAACATGTTGTGGGCTTTCTAAAGATTATTTGTTATGTCATTTGTGTGCCCTGATGAAGACGACTATCCATTTTTTTCTTCTCTTTTTCAACTTTTTTTGACTGAATTAGATTGTTTTTTTGGTTGTCGAAACTACACTTATGATGATAATTTGTAATGATATACTCGTAGTAGGCACTAAGCACTTTTGACAATTCCTTTGCACTGACTATCACACAGTTCTAGATAAACAGTGGGTAATGAATTATATTTAGCAGTGTCTATAGGTAGTTTTTAGATCTTTTCTAGAACTTTTTGATAATTATATACATTTATATACATTTTAAAATGTTATTATGTGGATTAAATTCTTTTATTCTATTGCGATTTGTGCATAATTAATAAAAGATGTGGATTCAATTGTTTACCTGACTAAGCCTCTTATCATCCCCATACCTACCTGAGTCAATTACTTATTGAATAATTGTTGTATTAATCCGTGTGACCTCCAGTTCTGTTCTTGTGTTACATATAGTTCCCCTGTTCCACAGGATAGGGGATACCCATCCTTTTTGTTTCTTTTGTAGTGTAGAGCCAGCCAGGATCCAAATCTCCCCCAGATTTCAATATAAAACCTCAGTGCAGAAGGGGGTGGAGGTTACCATCAGTATGGCACTCCAAAGTCAGGCATGTGTAGCCCCGGTGCAGCCCCCCTGCATTGTTTTCTCTGTAATATTTATTAAATAAGTACATAAATAAAATACTTATATAGCTTTTACTCCCCAAATGTGTTATATGTGTTATATTGTTATATCGTAAGTGATGATTAGTACAACCTATTGAGATAAAAATGTATAGAACGAGTAAAGAACATATGGCATTGGCATCAAGTACCCTGTTGACCTTACCATGCTTTTGTTTGGCTCCTATATAGTTTGTTAGCACTACCAAAAACGTATCCTAACTCTACGACCAATCCTGGCCTTATCACTATCTCTAAACGTAAACCTAACCCTAAATTTAACTGAAGTGGGAGAATGGGAGAAAAGACTCCCCCCAATCTCCTCGCGCCCCTGGCCTAGAGGATCGCGACCCAGACACCCGCCATGAGATGAATTTGCCTATCTACCAGACAACCAAATACCTTGGTACAGGAACATACGGATGTGCCCACCAGCCTGCCCGCCAGCCTGCCCTGCTCAAGCCGACACCTGCGGCATGGATGAACTCGACTAAGCCCTTCAACAATAAGGAAATACATCGTTAGAGATGCCATGACGACCTAGCCAACTGTCAGACCACCCGTGCAACCAGGCACACTGGACACCCCACACCAATCCACACGAAGAACATACTCAGTGCTATGACGTAGGTGACGGACACACCCACTGACGCGCATCTTTATTATTTTTCACATAGGTTCTCCGAAATGCAGAAACGCAAGACGCACAAAGCACTCGTTTACATGCTTGTTGACGCTTCTCCCGACCCTTGCATTGTGATGAAAATACAACGAAGACATGATACTGCCTATGAAGCAATGTGACACCACAACTTAAGTGCCGTGCATTAAACATCGCCACCTATGCACCAGGCCCTAGTAGGCCGAAAGCAAGAGCCTCCATGAACACTGGGCGAGCAAGAGTACAATTGCTGACCCTGCAGAACAAGCCCAGCGAGAACTGATAGCCAAGGGAGCGATGTTGCAACTCGTATGCTACCAGCCGACGCCAAGGTCACACCTGTAAGCAAAGCCAGACACGCAGAGGCAAATACAACTTTAAATGTGCAGAATTCTGCCTCAGCCAAGGTCTCTCCTCACGTGACCAAGCCAAACCTGACAGGGTGCCAGACCCACGAGGGAGAAGTCGCCTGGGTCCCACGTCTGAGACACAGGCTGTAACAATGAAATGACCCAATCGACACCTACAGCGATGGGAATGGTCTGCTCTCAGGCATATGAGCAAATCCACGCATTGTCTGCACGAACACATAGTTGCATATTGTTGCAAATGACAGGTACACCGCGAGCTGGGAACAACGATGGTCCCAGGCTGGGGGGCTCGCGAGTGGACCAATCAGAACATGGGGCACTCATCACTGTCGCCACTAACATTAGCCAATCATTAGGGGTCTTTGTGTAACAATTTTCAAGTATCTAATAGAAGGGACAACCCAAGTATACCACCTGACTGACCCTTAACCACTAACAGCATTCTCTATACGTATGCTATACTAACCCTACCACTCGAGGAACCAATCCAGAGTGGCGATAGGTTTTTTGCTAACTTTCCCAGGTGACGCAAGTAGCGCGTCATACTGAGGCAAAAAGGGGCCTGCGAGCCCCACGAATTTCGACAGTCTGGACGGACGCGTACGATCCTAGACCCATCCCTGCCGTTATTCAATAAACAGCAGAACCACCTTGCTTCTTGTGTGTGTCTCATACTCATTTTTGGGATACGCAGGAGGAGTTGGGGCCTCCCAGCCCGGAGGTCTGCGGAAGGCCCAGCCGACCCCGGGAGAAACTCCCCGACAAGTTGGAGGCACTGCTGTTTACGATCTACCTTTTATTTTATTTTTCCGAGTACTCTTGTTGCGAGGAGGCCCGGCGGCGCGGCCCCCTCTGCCGCTGCCCCCTTTTTGAGGACTACAGGACCATCGCGGAACTGCAAGAAGACCAGACAGCGCAATCCGGATATTGGCCCTCGGGAGCCGGTTGAGAAGTATCCCGCCCGCGGTTGGCGAGTGTCCAGACTTGGTCCAGACGAGGGGAGGTGGCGAGCCGCTCGGAGGGGTGCACGCGGTCGAGCGGCCCCGCATCAAGAGAACTTGGTGAGTATGCCACACCCAACAAGCAATGTGAAATTGTGATGGAGGGGGGAGGAATAGAATAAGGGAGGTGGGAGGTGTTACCAAGGTGCGCGGCGAAGATTTGATAAATTAGTGTTGACGGTGAAGTGAATGGGAGCTGGACAAGTGCAAGAGCAGTCCGCCACGCTACGAAGAAGAGTGGGCGGAGCACGAAAATATCACGTGCGGCCGCTCGTAGACACTGATTGGCCTAGGTCGCGACCACCTGTAAGGGTGTGTGTGTGTGTGTGTGTGTGCGGTTTCCTACGAATTGGCGATTATTGATCAATGAGTAGATGAGGATCCCTATTGATCGAGCAGAGAAACTCGATAGATAGATGACGTTTTCCTGTAGGCGGTAGCTAACTGGTTGCCTAATACGGAAGATAATTAGCTGGTTAAGCCCTCCTGTTGAGGGGCGTATCACACGCGAGGCGACGCAGTGTGCGCAGTCTGATTATATTATTGGTTACCTTGTTCCAGGCGTGACAAGAGGACAGCTGTGGGGTTACCGGGGATAAATAGCAAAACTTATTTCGAGCTTTCTGAAATGTGAAAAGAGCTTACCGGTAGTTTTGGAAGAGGTCGGTGACGTCACCTGTAGGGCTTTCATAGGATACCTCGAGCACAAAGCATTGTTGAAGAGTGGTGGGGAAGCGAATAGTGGTAAGGGAGTGGGCACGGAGGTCAACGGCAATGATTATATCGGGGCAAGGTGGAGAGGGGGACGTGACCGCGCACGGAGAACGCCGGCCACGACGAGTGAGGAAAGAGGAGGAGGGGTGAAGAAAAGTGGGACGGCTGTATAAGCACGTCACACAGGGCACGCAGCCGCAGGGGGCTACGTGTGCCTTGGCCGTAGGGGGCCGTAACGGTGTTAGGTGAGAGAAACAAAGACAGAAAAGAATACATAATTGCAAATGTTATATTTGATTACTTTCTTTTAAGCGGACGATTGCAAGTCCCCAAAATTACGGGGCCAGGTAAAACGTCAGAAATTGTATAGAGTTTATCATTAGCCAGGTAACCACTACCATATCGAGGGAGGCTAACAACACAGTGCTACCATGTCATACGGCATAGGATCGGGAAGGTGGGGGAACACCCTCACTACCCCGCTACAGCATATATGTAAAACACTGTCACCCCATAGGGAGAAACTGATTAAATAAAGCATAGAATGGACACAGGGGACGGACAACAAAATGACGACACCCTGGCCGCCTAACGGCAGTTTCGACCCATATGTCCAACACTCACTATTGACCCATCTACATAACACATACAAGGGGAAGAAGTTGACACATCATGTGGAGGTGTTTAACTTATGGAGGATGTTCCAGGGGTCCCGACCAGGACCAACCGGAATGTTCACTGTGGGGGAAACAAAGGAGGAGAAGAAGGTTAATGAGGAAGAAGAGAATGGGGAAAAAGAGAGTGAAAGCACACAGTGCACAGGGAAAGGACAAGAGGGAGGAGAAAAGCCTAGCAACGTAAATGAAACAGAAATAAAAAAGGAACAGGGCGACGACATGCCCTTAGCGAAAGTAGTGAAAAAGGAGGAAGGGGGGTTATATCCTATAACGGAACTACGAGAAGTAGTGAGACAACAATTAAGGGCGGCTGAGGGGTATTCGAACCCAGCATACAGCCCACCACCATATACAGCTACAGGTGGCTACACGGGGGGGAGGCGACAAGTACGGTAGGGTCAACTTATACGAAGATGCCCGCAAGGGAAGGGAAGACTAGTGAAGAACAAATTGCAGCCATAGGACACGACGAGAGGGTAGCTGCGCAGGTGTTATTAAAATTGCGAGGTTCATTAACAGGAGAAGAGAAGGAGGTAGTAAGAAAAATGAACGAGGACAATGAGAGCGAGATAAAAGGGGAAGGGGGAAAAGGAAGGAAGGGGAGCTGTTACGAGAAGAGGAGGAGATTTTGGAGGAACGATTAGCGGAGTTAAGGAATGAGCAAAACACCCTGATCAAACAGCTTGAGAGGGAGGAAAGAGAGAGAAGAAGAGAAAGGAAAGAAAGTAAGAATGAGTTGGAAAAAATGAGGGAACGAACTGAAGAACGAAAGAGGGAAGCTGAAAGGGTGAAGGCAGCAGCAGAAAGGGTATCTCGAGCAGCACAGCGCGACAAGAAAAGGGAGGAAGAAGAGAAAGAAAAGGAAATGGAAATATGGAAGAGGAAAATACTATCAGAAACCACAAAGAAATACAAAGAAGGGAGGGTGATAGAAAGAATATTAGAACGGGAAAGAGAGAGGTGGGAAAGGAGGAGAGAGGAAGAAAGGTTATTAGACAAGATGAGTAGTGAAGTAATGGAGGAATTAAAAAAGAAAAGAGAGGAAATAGGTGGAGAAATAGTAGAGAAAAAAGAAGTGAAAAGAGGAGATAGGAGAGGGGAGAGTGAAATAAGGAAATATGTACGCAGGGACACAGAAGTAACAACAACATCAGCACAAAGGGGAGCAATTGGTAAAGAAGAAATGGGAGGAATGGATTTAATAGATTTAAAAACAGTGACGATTCGGGGGAAAAAGACAGATTGGGGGTTGTCGCTCCTGGATGATTTTTGCAGCGAGGAAGAAGAAGGAATGGGGAGAGAAGGAAGAAACAGGGAAAGGGAAAGCTTAGATAAATTGTACATCACCCGGACCAACAGGGAATCACCATGGGCCTGCAGAAGGAAGGAAGAACTGGGGGGAAGTGAGTAAGAAGAGCAAGGAATGGCGGGAAGGCACACACGTGAAGCTACACCCTCATCATCCCGTCCAACATGTTCCAGCACCCCGCACTCATCCCGTCCAACATGTCCACATACACATAAACCCGCACCCGCCCCTCACGAACACACACCCTACGCTGGCAGGCTTAGAGATCTCCCTGGACGCAGGCAGGAAGAACAAACACACACACCATCAAATAAAGGAAATGATAAACGGAGGGGAAGAGATGGAGGGGAAACAGCTATGAGCGGGGGAAATATGGACATAACTGATGATGTAGACGACACGGAAGAAGAGGAGGGGTATACAGACTCAACACCGCAACACCCGGGGGGCCAGATAGGACACAACCTAATGCCACTTTTGGAGAAAGGAGGGGTTAGACCACAATACGTCCCTTGGAAGCATGCAGACAAGGAGAATATAAAGTGTAGGCTCCCATCACTAAGTGGAGGAGCGTGGAAATGGATATATGAGATGGAAAAACACACTGCAGGACAGAAACTGGCAGTAGGAGACGTGAAGGGCCTACTAATATCAATATTAGGGGATGCAGCAGATGACATCTAGAAGAGAGCGGGCTTCCCCGGGGTCACAATAACAAACACATAATACAACGGGGCGCCATTTGCAAACTGCAGACATGCATTATGGCAAGCACTAAGGGTACAATACCCATACATAGGAGCAATTACATCGCGCACGATGCGTGAGAACGAATATCCTGTTGATTATATCCAGGAAATTCAAGAGAAGTGGCGTATGGAAACTAGAGAGCAGTGGGACAAGACACCAGCAATATTTTATCATATACTAATACAAGGGCTCCCGGAGGCAGTGCAGAAACAATTGAAGAAAGTAGTGGGGATGGAAGCAAAGGCTTGGCCGGAAATACAACTGACGATAGTACATCATTGTAGGACGTGGCAAGAAAAGATGAAACAAAAGGAAGAAGATAGGAAAGCGGAAGAGGCTAAATTAGTGTAGAAAAAACTGACCAAGTACACGATGGAAGGTGCACTAATAACTACACCTACAACAATGACACCAAACCCCACGCAAGTAGTGGCCGCACAAGATCCCTCCCAAATACAATCACCACAAATTATAGCACAACAGCTGCCACCACCCCACCATACACGGCTAATATGGGAGGAGGATACATCAGGAGTTGGATATTATAATTACAACAGGGGAAGGGGAGGAATGATGAGGGGGAGGGGATATGGCTATAATGCACAACAGCAAGGGGGAGGATTCAGAAGCTTCTACCCCACTGGGCAACCAGTATACCAGGACGATTCAGGAAGTTTCCCATGGCAGACCAGGGAACCACCTGTATGTTGGATTTGTGGATTGTTAGGACACATGTCACGCACATGTAGAATGAGACCCTCCACACCTGCGTGGCGGAACAGGGACAACAAGGGCCTACAAGGGAACAGCAGGGTTACCAACAACAGCAGGGACTGCCACAGGGCAGCACGCAGCAACAGTTAGTAACACAACAATAGCCACAGACATATTCACTACCGCAACAACAGGTAGCGATATCACAACAACACCAAGTGCAGCAAGTACAGCAGCCCACTCAAATTCAGGACCATAAGGTAACCTCCACCAATACACAGCTATAGCAAACACAACTGGGAAGGGTGACTGTCCTGGGACACAACCCTTACACAGGAAGTGGTCAATCATTATACCCACAATAGGACAGCCCACAGACGACCTTGGTGTGTCCCATCCTGTCGGTAACACCGAATAGTGCGGAGGAACCACGCATTGAGGTAACGATAGGTGACAAAAAATTATCATTCCTTGTTGATACTGGGGCAACCCGGTCTTGCATAAGGGAAGGTAAATTTAAGATGTCAGGTGAGGCCATGAACACCCAGGGATTCTCTGGGGGTAGGGGGTTGGTTCCCTTTACTGATAACATCTCCTTATCAATAGGGGATTATGACATGTCCGTCCCGCTCCTGTATTCAAGGGAGTCGCCAGTAAACATACTTGGGAGAGACATAATGAGCAGGTTGAATATGACAATCTCCTTCACGGAGGACGGCATAATTTGTTCCACCCCAGGAATAAACATGCTCACTGCACGGCAAATTATGCAAGCATACTGTGGGCAGACAGTGACTCGGGCTGAGCCAGTAGATGGCGAACTGTTCCAGTACGGAACAGACATGGCATTCGCATGGATGCCAGGAATAGAAGGGAAGATCTGGAGGAGGCCAGCAGCCTATTTGTTCAGACCTGAAACACCATCCAATGAACCAGAAGGAAAGGTGATTTCAGTGAGCATCGAGAGCATTATAGCGACTGCTGATTATATTGTAGTACATGCCCAAGACCGGGAAGGAAGAGCATGGAGGGCAGTGATAGCGCTGGCTGAGGGATGCAGGCTCACCCAAGTGTCCGATGAGGAGCTCTTTTCAGAAGACAAGGAAGAGGGTGAAATGGTATTTATGATGAGTGTGGATATATGGCTAAGAGTGACATACAAGCAAGTGGCACAGAAAATTGCCATGGCACTTGAAGCACCCGCATCTACCCCAGTTCCCTTTTACGAGGAAGCTATGGCAAAAGTTCCAACATCACTGTGGACCACTAGTCCCTATGACGTGGGCTGCATAAAGAGTATCGGAGGAGTAAGAATAAAACTGAAAAAGGGTGCAATACTCCCTAGAGTGAAGCAATACCCACTATCAAAAGAGGCAGATGAGGGCATATACGAAACAATAACGGCCCAAATAAATAACGGCATACTTGTACCATCAGAATCACCTTGTAACACGGCCGTGTACCCAGTGCGCAAAGCTAAAGGAGGGTCTTGGCGTTTCATCCAGGACCTCAGGCCCTTGAACAACATTGTGGAAGCAGAATACCCCATAGCAGCAAACCCGGCCACAATATTATGTGGAATTCCAGCAGAGGCCTCACGGTTTACAGTGATTGACCTCAAAAATGCCTTTTTCTCAATACCCCTGCATCCAGATTCACAAGACCTGACAAGCTTCACGTACAGAAACACAAAATGGAAACACACCAGGTTACCACAAGGGTACTGCGAGTCACCCTCAATTTTCAACAGAGTAATACAGATGGACTTGGGAAACGTTGAATTGGAAAGTACATTGCTGCAATATGTTGACGACATAATAATTTGCAGCACAAGCGAAAAAAGGTGCAGGGAGGACTCATTGAAAATGCTGACAATATTGGCTGAAAAAGGTTACAAGGTAGACAAAGAAAAGTTACAGTACTGTCAGGAACAGGTATTATACATTGGTCAACTAATATCCCAACACGGAAGAAAGATTGCACCACAAAGAGCACAGGCTATATCAAACACACCATTGCCACAAACAGTAAGGGATCTGCAGCAGTTCCTGGGATTGTGCAACTACTGTAGAGCATGGGTTTTTGATTACAGCTCATACATAGGACCCCTACGTGAAGCATTGAGAGAAGCAAACAAAGGGAAGAAAAAATTGGAGTGGACAAGGGAAATGAAGGAAGCATTTGACGAGTTAAAAAACGCGATATCAACTGCTCCGGTACTGGCCACCCCAGATTATGAACGACAGTTCCTTATCTTTTCACATTGCGACTCAGCAGTAATGAAAGCAGTGTTGGCTCAGAAAACAAGCATGGGATACAAGCCAATAGCGTTCTACAGCGATCACTTGGACCCTGTTATGTTAGGTCATTTCCCTTGTGAACAAGGTCTTGCTGCAGCTGCCTTCGCGGTAGAGAAATCATCATCTATTACAATGGGGTGCCCAACCACACTATTCGTGGAGCATGCACTATTTGCAATATTGAACAAGCCTAAGTCCACACTAACCACGCAGAGGGCGTCAGGTTATGAGATCATCTTGTCTAGACCAGAACTATCTATTGTTAGATGCAGTACAGTTAATCCTGCAAGGTTTATAGCAAAAGTTATTGAGGAAGGTGACTATGCTCACGACTGTACGCAGACTACTGAAATGTACTCATGTACTAGAAAAGTTGAAGAGGATGCGCTAAATGGAGGAGAGCTCTTGTTCATTGATGGGTCATCAACAATAGACCAGAGTGATGGGATAAGGAGAACTGGGGCAGCAGTTGTAAAAATGACAGAAGAATTGGTGTGTGTCCCGGTGAAATGTGTACAGTTACCACAGCATTATTCGGCTCAAGCAGCAGAATTGGTTGCACTGATCTTGGCGTTGAAGGAAAGCTTTGACAAAAGAGTTACTATATATTCTGATAGCGCATATGTAACGTCAACTGTCCACTCAGGGTTGACAAAATGGCGGAGAAGGGGGTTTAGGAGAGCTGACGGCACCCCAGTGCAACATGCTCTCTTGTTAGCTGAATTAATTGAAGTAATCAATAATCCCCAAGAAATAGCTTTGGTCAAATGTACCACACACACTAATGGAGAAGATCATATCTCAAAAGGAAATGAAACAGCAGACGCACATGCCAAACATGCGGCGTATTTTGATGAAGTATGGAACCCCCCAGAGTCAGAGAGAGGGAGAGGGAGGGGGATAGCTAAACAGATGTTGATAAAAGAAGGGTACACCCATCTCCCAGCCACACAAATAATGGAATTACAGGCGGCAGCACCAATGGCAGAAAAGGAACTATGGGTAAAAAGAGGATGTACAATGTCGCCAACTGACGCACTATGGCGTCAGGGTAACACTGGAAAGATGGTCATGCCATTGGCACTATTAAACACCGCCCTGGGCCAGCTCCATCACTCAGCTCATACAGGGAAGGAAGTTATTGCAGCACGAATTAGGGAAGACTGGTTCTGCCCCGAGTTAAATTCTCATGTAACAAATTTTATCAGCAACTGCCTTACATGCCAACAGTTTACGGCCGGTCACACGCTGCAAGTGATAAAAGGTACTATACCCCGGCCAGAGGGACCCTTCCTGCACATTCATATTGATTACGTTGATATGTCCAATGTATGTCAAGGAAATAGGTATATGATTGTAGTGGTATGCCCATTCTCCAGGTGGATTGAGGCAGGACCCTGCTCACATGCAGATGCTTTCAGAGCAGCTAAATTTCTAGTGAGGGAGGTTTTCCCCAGGTGGGGTGTGTGTGAAGTACTGCGGTCAGATAACGGCCCGCACTTCGCTAATGAAATGTTTCAGCACATCACGTCCTTACTGGGCATTAAGCATACATTTGCATGTGCATATCACCCTCAGGCCAACGGTGTATGTGAACGCCTGAATGGCCTATTGAAAGAGGAAATAGCAAAGATACAGCAAACAACAAAGAAGAGTTGGTTTTATTGTCTTCCGCTAGCTCTATTTCAGCTAAGGAATAGGCCAGGGTCTGACCACCACCTCACTCCTCACGAGGTGGTGACCGGACGTCAAATGCGCCTTCCTCTAACGCCTACATCAAGAGCATTCACAGATTATGAAAGCACTGCAACTGTTCTTGGTGATGAAATGTACCAATATGTGTCTTCTTTGATTACTAGTGTAGCGTTTGTATCTCAACAGCTCGAGCGCACGCGGGGCGGGTCTAAGAGTTATCAACAAGAAGACGCCGACAAAGAATTGGAAAAGGAAGGACTAAGCAAAATTGCTAAAGGTGACCACGTGCTACTCCGCAACTTCAATAGAAAGTGGAACAGCCCACGCTTTACTGGTCCTCACTTGGTAGAGGAGGTATCTACGAGAGCGGTGAAGTTGCAGGATAAGCGTGCTTGGAATCACCTACACGACGTGAAGATCTACAAACTCCAGACCCTCCCTAGCGTTACCGACAGGGCCATTGGAAGAACAACGACAGCATCATCTACAGAGAAGGAGACGTCGACCACAGCTGACAACGTTAGTGTCACTACACCCTATCACCCCCCAGAGTCCCCAGAGACAAGTACTGAAATAAACACTGGACACTTGCCCACAGCCCATCCCATGGTCACGAGATCGAAAAGTAAACAGACTTCCGCCAATTGAGCCCCAAACACCCTGCCCACTAAGGTCATCCCAGCTGAAGGACCTTGTTTTGCGCGCATACACATGTAAACACTTGTATGTTTTCTCTTTTTATTCTCTCGCACATGCAGGTACCGTGTGTAATTGTATTGTTAAGAAAATAAGTAACTAACAGCGTACATTGCCCAGGAGTAGATGCTACCCGCGGACGATAACTACTCTGAAGCCCTATCACACCAATTTGTATATCACATAAGAAGGCCAAAGTACCTAAAAAGAAGGAGGGTATGCGTCTATTACACCGCATATATTTTGGCCATAGAACATCAATGCCCCATCTTCACCAGCACTTACCTGCTCTAAGAGATAGATCACTTAGGTTGGCGTGGGAACAGCTCTTCGCCTGGGCACTGAACGACTACTTGATAGGGAGGGCTTGATAATGACAACTAACCATATTAACAAGCGTATTGAGAATTTTCAGGCGGGCAACTTTAACGTCGCAAGAATAAGCTGCCGGACTGCAGCAAGGTAAGAGCAAATGCCGGTGAGACTAGCTTTTGTAATAAAAATGATAGGAGTTTTGGTCATCACTGGTCTATTGGCTGCCTCTGTATGGCAGAAAAGTTATGCTATCAATATTATGGCTGCACCCAAACCTAACGTACCCCCTCCCACGGCTGCAACAGGTGTTACGTCAGGTGGTACTAGCAACCCTCCACATAAGGGAAGTAGAGTTAAACGCAGCACATACACAGATAATAAGGGTATTGACAATTACATAACAGATTCAGCACACGTCTCCAACAACATGTGGTACCAGCACATGACACAAATAGGTAAGCAGACAACAGAAGACAGCTGTTATGTTTGCTCATTGATCCCATATGCCATGAACGCTTCTCGAACATTTGTCGCCACAGAAATAGAAGAGAAGACGGCACGATGTATAATATATCTGGCACTATTCTAAACGAGAGGGCGATTTCAAGGAACGGTGGTGAGAATGGTGTGGAAAACGCGAGACACATATCCATACGAAAACAATTTCCTCAAGTCATATTTGAGTTACCACAAGAGCAGTTTGCATGCTGAAGCGTTCAGGTACATGACAAGTGGCCCTGAAAAGGGAGAAACGAAGAAAGTAACACTACAATACCTACCATGTGATTGGTACGCCACTGAAGTTCCTGGTACACAAGGCTGTTGGGAAAGACCACTGGTAACAATAACAGGGAAGGTATACATGAACAATGAATGGGACATAGGAGTGGTCGGCAGCAACATGGTAACAAGAGAAAATATTACCACCATAAAGGAACACAATGACAGATGTTGGACGATATGGGGCAAGTACATACCCATGCTGACATGGATGGAGAAGGATGAAGACCCAATGAGCATACTACCGCTGACCGCGCCAAAGTTATGCTACCAACACAGAGGAGATGTGGAGGTGGGATACAACACCAACTGTGCAAGCGTGTTAGAGTTACCAGAAGGGGGTGCAGGAACAGCAGTGTTAATGGACCACTACTGGGCCTGCGGAAATAAGGCATATCACACCCTGCCCCCGCTGTGGAATGGTATATGCACAATGGTACACGTTAATGTACCATCACTAGTGGTGCCCCAAAAACATGTGAACATGGCGAACTTCCCCAAAATGGATGAAGGGAACAAGAGGAAGAAGAGATCGGTACAACCACAGAGGGGTTCGGACAACGACAACAACAACAATAATGTCCTGAACAGGAAAAAGAGACAAGGAGAACCTCTGACAGGAAACTACCCGTGGGGAAGGTCGGAAACAGCACTCACTTCTATCCCACCAGAACACAGAATATTTAGCAGAGCCGCAATGTTCTTCTCGTCAATAATACACCCTGGACTACAAGCTTATGCAAACGCTAAATGGCTCCAGATAACCCGATGGGAACTGATGATGACCATTAATTCAACAGTAAACGGATTCAACGCAATAAAAGAGGAACTACGAGCGGTGATGATGGTAGCACTACAGAACAGATATTTATTGGATCTCCTTACAGCGATGGAGGGAGGAGTTTGCGCAAAGATAGGACAATCATGCTGCACATTTATTCCTGCTAACGATGCCGACAATGGCACACTCACCGAAGCAGTATCACAACTGGCCCAGATGCACTCCAAAATGATGGAAGAAAGTAAAGGAGTGAAGAAGGATGACAGCTGGTTTTCATTGTTATGGTCATGGATGCCATCATGGCTGTCGGACGGGCTGAAGATTATAGTTGGATGTATAATACTGGCTGGGGCTGCATTGATTATAATAAGGTTCTGGAAGGCCCGGAAGGCACGCACTACAGACGAAATGATCGAAATGGTTGGTATGCACCCCTTGATGCCAACTGATGATGACCAGCACACAGACACCATAATAAAGGAAAGAGAGAAACTGCGTAAACAGATCATCACCAACCACCTGGACCCGCCATCCGTAAAGCTCGAAAACCCAAGAAACCCGAGGAGCTACATCGGGAGATGGGTATACTGCAAACCGGGAGGAAGTTGTGTATATATGTATTGGTCATTTGAGGACCATGTCAACCACTATGGACACCTGGGAGGAGTAACTAAAATATGGAGAGTAAGAGGTGATAAAGAAAAAGATATGTTTGTGGTCGACAAGTAGACCAGAGGGGGGACTGAAGTGGGAGAATGGGAGAAAATACTCCCCCCAATCTCCTCGCGCACCTGGCCTAGAGGATCGTGACCCAGACACCCGCCACGAGATGAATTTGCCTATCTACCAGACAACCAAATACCTTGGTACAGGAACATACGGATGTGCCCACCAGCCTGCCCGCCAGCCTGCCCTGCTCAAGCCGACACCTGCGGCATGGATGAACTCGACTAAGCCCTTCAACAATAAGGAAATACATTGTTAGAGATGCCATGACGACCTAGCCAACTGTCAAGACCACCCGTGCAACCAGGCACACTGGACACCCCCACACCAATCCACACGAAGAACATACTCAGTGCTATGACGTAGGTGACGGACACACCCACTGACGCGCATCTTTATTATTTTTCACATAGGTTCTCCGAAATGCAGAAACGCAAGATGCACAAAGCACTCGTTTACATGCTTGCTGACGCTTCTCCCGACCCTTGCATTGTGATGAAAATACAACGAAGACATGATACTGCCTATGAAGCAATGTGACACCGCAACTTAAGTGCCGTGCATTAAACATCCCCACCTATGCACCAGGCCCTAGTAGGCCGCAAGCAAGAGCCTCCATGAACACTGGGCGAGCAAGAGTACAATTGCTGACCATGCAGAACGAGCCCAGCGAGAAACGATAGCCAAGGGAGCGATGTTGCAACTCGTATGCTACCAGCCGACGCCAAGGTCACACCTGTAAGCAAAGCCAGACACGCAGAGGCAAATACAACTTTAAATGTGCAGAATTCTGCCTCAGCCACAGTCTCTCCTCACGTGACCAAGCCAAACCTGACAGGGTGCCAGACCCACGAGGGAGAAGTCGCCTGGGTCCCACGTCTGAGACACAGGCTGTAACAATGAAATGACCCAATGGACACCTACAGCAATGGGAATGGTCTGCTCTCAGGCATATGAGCAAATCCACGCATTGTCTGCACGAACACATAGTTGCATATTGTTGCAAATGACAGGTACACCGCGAGCTGGGAACAACGATGGTCCCAGGCTGGGGGGCTCGCGAGTGGACCAATCAGAACATGGGGCACTCATCACTGACGCCACTAACATTAGCCAATCATTAGGGGTCTTCGTGTAACAATTCTCAAGTATCTAATAGAAGGGACAACCCAAGTATACCACCTGACTGACCCTTAACCACTAACAGCGTTCTCTATACGTATGCTACACTAACCCTACCACTCGAGGAACCAATCCAGAGTGGCGATAGGTTTTTTGCTAACTTTCCCAGGTGACGCAAGTAGCGCGTCATACTGAGGCAAAAAGGGGCCTGCAAGCCCCACGAATTTTGAG
Organism: Ambystoma mexicanum; assembly: GCF_040938575.1. Taxonomy (NCBI): domain Eukaryota; kingdom Metazoa; phylum Chordata; class Amphibia; order Caudata; family Ambystomatidae; genus Ambystoma; species Ambystoma mexicanum. Next base: position 890,705,161 of record NC_090937.1, on the reverse strand, counting down.
AGTCTGGACGGACGCGTACGATCCTAGACCCATCCCTGCCGTTATTCAATAAACAGCAGAACCACCTTGCTTCTTGTGTGTGTCTCATACTCATTTTTGGGATACGCGGGAGGAGTTGGGGCCTCCCAGCCCGGAGGTCCGCGGAAGGCCCAGCCGACCCCGGGAGAAACTCCCCGACAAAACGCTTACTCTAACCCTGAGTCTAACACTTAACCTGATCCTAGCTAAACCATCTCTTCTTCTAAAATTCACTTAGTCATTACCCCACTTCTTTATTTAACCATATTGCTCACTCTATTCTAACTCTAATCTTGATCCTAGGCCTTAAGCTATCTCCAACCCTAAACATTAACTTGATGGTGTGAAGTTTCAGATGAAGTAAAAGCAAGAAGAAGTGAATGTAGGAGAGGTAAGTATAGAAGACGGTTCTTGAGCAAAGTAAAGGGGATTCCGAGAATGTGTATGGATCTATGCTAACTACTGTTATTTATTGGGAGTCCCCAGAATAACCAGTGCATTTCCAAAAGAAAATCTGAAACAGTGTGGCCAGTGTTGTGCAAAAGTAGACCAAAGAAGCATCTCTCTTTCAATTACCATGAGCAGTCACATTGTTTTAGCTTATAATTTTCATTTTTGACCACCTTGTGTGGCTCCATAGTTTTGGCCTGCATGTGGATCTTAAGTACGTCCTAATAGGCTGTACCTTTTTGGCATGTGGGCTACTCCTTCATGCCAGAGGCTAGTAACTGGCTGTGTCATGTCGTAAACAGTAATGAAATATGGCACCAATATTACATCCTGTGTTGCCCACAATCTACTTTGTATAATGCTTGTTCACGTTGCTCAAAACTAAACTGATCAATAGCACTTAAATGTGCAGGATTGGTAACTAAACAGAATTATATGTAAAAAGTGAAAAGTCAGGACTCCTGACCACGTTAAAAACCTCCAGAGAGAAAATAGAGAAAAAAAATATATTCTTTTGAACGTTGAAGGGATGAAAAGATAGTTCTCTGTGTAGTAGAAGTGCATCTTCCCATCAACATAATGGGATGCTGTCCCCATTTTAGGATTGTCCACTGAGAGACATGCATACATTAGGAAATGTGATCTGCAGAGCCAGAAAGGAGAGGTTAGAATGAAATTACTTTAGATTGCCTTCACCTTGGACTGCAATAGCAGCAACAAAACGTAAAACTTAGACACACTTTTCTGAACTTATTGCAGGCAACCTGCATAAAGAAGTGTGGCATATCCTTGGTATTCATAGTATTTAATATGTAAAAGCAATGTAATTTCATGAATATATAAACTTATCAGCTAGCCAGATATCTTAATCTCTTTAACTGAAATAGCGTTTCTTTTTTTTTAATGAAGAGGTCATTATGTCCCTACTCCCTTGATGTAGTAACACATTATTCATTTGAAACTGCCATACATCACTGGTCCCAGTCAATGTCTGACTTAAAGGTAGAATCTTAAGCAGCACATTTCTGAGATTGTCATGTTGCATGGAATTAAGCTGAAACACATTAAGTAGTAGTATCTGAAATTATAAACGTTCTCTGAAGTCTCCTCATTTCATTCTCGTAGTCTGGATCCTAATCAGCAGCTTTGATGCCAGAAATCAGAAGCAATTTTAAAAATAACTCCACGTTTTATTCTATTTTATTCAGGATATTTTTGGAATATGAGGAACACAACAGTGCACACCAGCAGGGATTAAATTCATCCTCTAAAAGGTAATGGGAGAACGAGCCTCAGAGCTTAATTGTTTTAACAATTATGGTAGCAGGGGATAGTTAATGTTTACTGTTATGGCGTAATTAAGAGTTTGAAAGTAAGCATAAAACTTGCAGTATTTCTGAACACCAGAGATTTATTTCACTCCATACAATTAAGCCCTGACCTCCAGATCTGCTAATACCAGAGAAACACGCAAAGGACTATATGTGCAAACTGGCAGAATCAAAATGCGTACAACACCAGACATCCACATTCAGAAGTAACCCATCTTGACTGGCTTTTTTTAAGGTACGATACCTCCTGAAAAAAGCAAGAGTTAATGAGTGTCAGGTGCCCTCAGATTACTCACACGTGCCCTGAACGTTTATAAAAGACCCACCAAAGCATATAGCACATGTAAACCACCATTCAGCAAGGTGGGCCCCGCTCACTGCACACTGGCAAGCTATTTGTCATATTTGAAGGCAGGAGACATGAAGCCATGCAGCAGCAGAGGTTCAGTAGCACAACAGGCAAGTAAGAGAAGGCATCACATTCCCAGAGTAAGACCCTCTTGCTGGTCACTCACAGAGAGTTAAATATTGATACCCTACATGCTGGATAGCAATACAATAATAGAAATACTGTGTCTCACTGAAGGGGAGCTGGACAGCGACATCAGCATGCATGAGCATGGTCATACCTGCACTTTTGAAGACAGTGGACCTCATTACATGTTTGCATGTAATGGCAAGTAATACCATTTTCCGCATGTTACTGCATCAGCAAACTACACGTTTGGTCGTGGGATGGCTGCATTTACCTGTAGGTCAGAGCTGGCAGTAATTCCAGAACAATACCACCAAAAAATGCTGTTATTACCGTAAATTCCCCCCATGGAATCCTATGGGACTCTATGGAATGGGAATTCCAGTGCTTACTTGCACTTGGAATCTGCCGGTAATTCCAGCACACGAAAGTGTGATTAATGGTAATACCTCTGGGTGGTATCCCACCGGATTTACTGTGATGTTAATGTTCCTGCTCAGTATTGTGCCCACCAGTGGTGTTTGTGTTTGAAGGGGGTGAGGCGATGTTCTGAAAAAGCTCACCACTGGAGATAAATGGAGGGCCATGTGTCTGGGTGTTCTCATCTGTTCTCAAGGATGTGACATTGCTGGATCAGTCTGTGGGGGGAATTCCATGCAGGATATCATCTAACACCTCTCTGGGTTCTGGGCAGCTTGGCAGTGTTTGTGTGTTGGTAGAGTTCTGTAGGTTTAGCATAGATGATTATGTCTTCCCCATACATTATTTCCCTTTGTGTTGTTTTGTTCATGTATGATCTTGTGGACCCTGTGGAGGTTCTGGTGTTTTTATTTTTTTTGCCGGTCCTAGGGCCATTGTTTTTTTTTTCAAGGTTTCTTTAATAGCTGCTATCTTGGACATCAATGGCTGTTCTTCCTCACTGGTATTATGTTGGGGAATACAGGTAAACATTTGTCAGTGACTGGCTGCATCCCAGGCTCACACATGGTTGGATGTGTGATGTGTGACAGGAGGGATCTGATCCTCTGTTTTTGGTGGCAAAGTTTAGCTGATTTTTATGGTCATCAGGGGGAGACATCACTTTAGCGAGCCAAACATTATTTTGCTTGAACCCATGAGGGTCCTTTAAGATGAGGTAAAAGTATCTGAGATGGATAGGGTTACAGATCCTACTCATACATCAATAACCAGACCAACTTTGGAAGTTGGCAAACATCAACTGTTTTAATAACAACTCTTTAAAACAGGGAGTACAACAGACTTCAACGGGCGCTGCACAGCTTGCTCAACGAGTTCTCTCGAAGCATCACATGAAAAAAAAAAACGTTATACTAAAAATGTGTCATTACGGACGTCATACTAAGTGGCAATATAGAAAACCTACTAGGGGATGTGATAGGCTCAAAGGAAACATCTAAGTATACTTTATATAAGGACAGGGATTGCGATTGGGTCTCTAATGTCAGGTGGACAAAAAAGCCCACCCCAAGTGCAAGTCATCTTCTGTGTCAGACTAAAACACACCGTTCTATTGGCTTCTCAAACTATAGGGCTCCGTGCTACGTGGCCCTCTACAATTGGTGCCTACACACCCAATTTGTCCAACATCCATCATCGCTCCTATGGTCTGCCATTCAATTAAGTCTTTGAACATGGCCTTGCAGTAGCCTCTCATCTCTGGGAATAAAAGGGAGTGTGAGCATGGGCTTATCTTCTGGTCTTGGCGTTGCTGGAGCCAAAGTCTGTTTTCATCTAACCACGTGACTAGAGACCCGGCTTGTGAGCTCCTTCGCTGCATTTAATACTATTAAATGAAGAAAACCTGGCACTTCGATGTGTTTTTTCAATACACCTCTAACATGAGCATGACTGGCTTCTCATGTTCATTGTATCTTATTGAGTAGACACCCAGGCTCTTGGCGTCCCCGACTCTTGACACTGGGCCAGCCAATTCTTCTCGAATCTTCCATCACCGTCAGCTGTTTATTGAACTGTGTGACACTTTCAGCCCTTTCATTCACAGGGTCTAAGTTTGCTAAAATGCATTGTGGAACATCCAGATTCTATACACACTTATATATATTGGCGCATCGCCTGCAGTCTATTCACTACTTATAGCCAGCTTTATGATTACTTCGTCTACTTGTGTTACTGCATCTGTACAATTATACAATGGTTTTGCACTTCCTTCAGTGCTTCTCCACATATGCAATCTTCATTTTGCTCCCAAAATGTTGGTTAAATCTTTACTTCGATTTACCTTCTCCATCAACATCTCTTCTTGGTGTGTCATTTCTGCTTCATGTGACGTCACCAGTCTTCCTTCAGAAGACCGTCATTTCTTCGCGGATACATATAGGGTTTTCTAACTAGATACCTTGTTTCAAGAACTCTTCATGGTATAGGTATTATAACTGGCTTTGCCCATGTTGCAATTTCCGGTTGCCAACATATAGGCAAAATGGGGGTGGGACTTCCGGTAGAGGTACTTGGCTCCTCCTCTACAAGCTCCTTGTGTATATATGTGAATGATAGTTCCACACATAAGGATTGTCTGACATAGATAGGTGGACAGTCCTGTGGACATTGTTTTTATGACATATGACTGACCATATAAAAAAAAACAAGTGTTGGAATTGTGCGAAACCAGAGGTTATCCTCATACCCCCCATGGATCCTCCTCTCAGGTGGCCATCACATTTGGCTCCTGATCCTGGGGTTGGAGAAGCGAGGGAGGATCAACTGGGTGAAGGGTCTTTGGGGATTGGGAGTAGGGTACCCACAGGTGAGACATGGTATCCCCTTTCCCTTCTCAAAACCAATCTTACCCTCCGCCAGACTTTTTGGACTACTGTAAAACACTGCCCCTCAAAGAGGCAACTAGGAGTAATGAACACCAATAGGTTATTTCACCACTCTAGTACTGGGATGAGGAAGATGCCTGCAGAGCAGTACAAAGGTCAGGCATGTTTGTTTAAAAAGAAAACAGGGTGTTGGGTGGGAACCCCCATTAAAAAAAAAAGAAATACATTCAAAACTTTTGTTTTCGAGACTTTTGTGTCAAAACTTTTGTATTTCGAAACAATCACTGCCAAAAATATCACTATGAACCCCTGCAACCTGTCAAGTGGTTGCAGGTGTATAAAAAGGGAGGAAACCAGCAACATGGAGACCAACAGGGAGGCCTGTGTGGGGGAGCCCAGCAGGGAGTCCTTTATGTGTGGAGGCAGCTGTGGTTGGTCCTGAAAGGATGTCGGGATGCTGGCAGATGACCCAGAAACCCTGTGGAGCCCAGGGTGAGTTGGGCTAACCAAGGACCACAGGTGTGGGAGCCTATGTGGTCGGGAAGCCATAGCTGGAGCTCTGGGCAAAGTGTAAAGGCAAGACGTAACCACCAGCATCCGTGGAAGGGAAGTGGAGCTGGCGGCAAGTGCAGAGAAGCACCAAAGGGCAAGCAGGGATTGCAGTTACCGGTATGCCAGCCGGGGAGCAGAAGTGAAGCAACGTAGCTGCCTGAAAGGAAAGCGGAAGACCGGTGAGTGAAGGGGAATGTCACTCAAATCCGGGGCACTCCTAGTGGCTGTGTGGTATTGAGAAATGCTGAATTAACCAAATGAAATGCTGATGAATATGCAGATTGAAATAAACCCAAAACCACGGGCTGACTGAGAAATAAGCAGCAAATTGGACCGTAATGAATATTGAAAATCGAACTGAATGCAAAGCTAAGAGCTTATGAAAGATACAGTTGAAACTGCCCATTTGAAAGCAATATATGAAATAAGAGAGCAAGTGTGAATTAGCATGACAGAAAGGTGGGAACAAAATAAGACCACCACAAAGTGAACAGTGTGCATGAATAGAGTGCGGCAAAGCCAAAGACTGACAGTGGATTTTTGACAGATATGTGGCTGGGAGTAGGTGAGTGTGCCCCCATCCGCGACCCCATTGGCGTTTTTTGCTTGCTTGTGTGCCCCCCCCGGCCCCGCATTGCCCCGTGCTTCCCTGCCTCCCCTTCCAGGTAATTGCATTTAGAAGCTGCGCCCAATAGCCTCTCTGTGAAAATTGAATATAGAAGTGTACCCAATTGCATTTTGAAGTGTACCCAATTGCATTTAGAAGCTGCGCCCAATAGCCTCTCTGTGAAAGTTGAATATAGAAGTGTACCCAATTGCATTTTGAAGTGTACCCAATTGCATTTAGAAGCTGCGCCCAATAGCCTTTCTGTGTAAGTTGAATTTAGAAGTGGACCCAATTGCATTTAGAAGTGTACCCAATGGCATTTAGAAGCTGCGCCCAACAGCCTCTCTGAGAAAGTTGAATTGTTAGAATTTAATTGTTAGAACTGAAACTCTTAGAATTGTTCCCACTTGCATTTGAAGTGTACCCAATGGCATTTAGAAGTGTACCCAATTGCATTTAGAAGCTGCGCCCAATAGCCTCTCTGTAAAAGTTGAAATTAGATTTGTTCCCACTTGCATTTAGAAGTGTACCCAATGGCATTTAGAAGTGAACCCAATTGCATTTAGAAGCTGCGCCCAAAAGCCTCTCTGTGAAAGTTGAATATAGAAGTGTACCCAATTGCATTTAGAAGTGTACCCAATTGCATTTAGAAGCTGCGCGCCAATAGCCTCTCTGTGAAAGTTGAATATAGAATTGTTCCCACTTGCATCTAGAAGTGTACCCAATGGCATTTAGAAGCTGCGCCCAACAGCCTCTCTGAGAAAGTTGAATTGTTAGAATTGAATTGTTAGAACTGAAACTCTTAGAATTGTTCCCACTTGCATTTGAAGTGTACCCACTGGCATTTAGAAGTGTACCCAATTGCATTTAGAAGCTGCGCCCAACAGCCACTCTGAGAAAGGTGAATTTAGAACTGTTCCCACTTGCATTTAGAAGTGTACCCAATGGCATTTAGAAGTGTACCCAATTGCATTTAGAAGCTGCGCCCAATAGCCTCTCTGTGAAAGCTGAATATAGAATTGTTCCCACTTGCATTTAGAAGTGTACCCAATGGCATTTAGAAGTGTACACAATTGCATTTAGAAGCTGCGCCCAATAGCCTCTCTGTGAAAGCTGAATTTAGAAGTGTACCCAATTGCATTTAGAAGCGGCGCCCAATAGCCTCTCTGTGAAAGTTGAATTTAGAATTGCTCCGACTTGCATTTAGAAGTGTACCCAATTGCATTTAGAAGCTGCGCCCAATAGCCTCTCTGTGAAAGTTGAATTTAGAATTGCTCCCACTTGCATTTAGAAGTGTACCCAATTGCATTTAGTAGCTGCGCCCAATAGCCTCTCTGTGAAAGTTGAATTTAGAATTGTTCCCACTTGCATTTAGAAGTGTACCCAATGGCATTTAGAAGTGAACCCAATTGCATTTAGAAGCTGCGCCCAATAGCCTCTCTGTGAAAGTTGAATATAGAATTGTTCCCACTTGCATTTAGAAGTACACCCAATTGCATTTAGAAGCTGCGCCCAATAGCCTCTCTGTGAAAGTTGAATTTAGAAGTGGACCCAATTGCATTTAGAAGTGTACCCAATTGCATTTAGAAGTGGCGCCCAATAGCCTCTCTGTGAAAGTTGAATATAGAATTGTTCCCACTTGCATTTAGAAGTGTACCCAATGGCATTTAGAAGCTGCGCCCAACAGCCTCTCTGAGAAAGTTGAATTGTTAGAATTGAATTGTTAGAACTGAAACTCTTAGAATTGTTCCCACTTGCATTTGAAGTGTACCCAATGGCATTTAGAAGTGTACCCAATTGCATTTAGAAGCTGCGCCCAACAGCCTCCCTGAGAAAGTTGAATTTAGAAGTGTACCCAATTGCATTTAGAAGCTGTGCCCAACAGCCTCTCTGAGAAAGTTGAATTTAGAAGTGTACCCACTTAGAGTAGTATTGTCAAGCCGACGAGTAGCATGTTGTGCCGATGAGTGGTTGGACCGGATGAGTGTTGTGGACTGAATGAGTGTCTAATCTGGACGAGTATATAGACACGGAAGAATGTATGTGGTGCGGATGAGTCTGTGGAGCGGATGAGTGTACAGAACAGATGACTGTGTGGAGCGGACGAACGCATGGAGCAGATGGATTTGTAGAGCGGATGAGTATGCTGAACGGAGCAGTATGCTGAATGGATGAGTACGTGGAGCTGAGGAATAGTATGTTGAGGGTATCAGTGGGTAGACCTGATGAGTGTGTAGATCAAATGAGCGTACTGAACAGAGGTGTATGCAGAGCGGTTGAGTATACAGAGCAGACGAAAGCGTAGCCAGTCAAAAGTACAAGCGCGGGGTAGACTGGAGTGCATGCGCAAGGACAGGAGTGCATACGTATGGAACACATGAGAGCATGCGTGAAGCTCACTAGAGAATGAAGGACAGACTTGAGCACGCAAAGTGAACCAGAGTACATGGATAGGTCGAGCAGACATGAATGTGTAGGACAATCCTGAAGACCTGAAATGAACAAAAATGCATAGAACGGACCTGCCCGCACGGAACTGCGTGACAAACATAATATGCTTTGGAATGCAGGGAACGTTTAAAAAACATACATCATACCACACCCCACGCTTACTCTCTCCCTTACACCACCACTCAACTAGAACACAGAGATACTACGACACCATTCGGTATAACTGTTCTCACATCTACATCTCCCGCTCACTCCACCTCACTCTAAGTAAACATTGCTGGTTTCACACCCCCCAGCCAGGCGTTCTCCTCAGGCCTAACGCAACCACACTCGCTCTGGATAAAGCCGGCCAGAGCGAACACATACTCCTGATCTCTCAACCACCACAACTACCGCTAAGAAGCAGCTACCACTTGAATTCCGCACCAGCTGCACCCATACCTGGTGCGCACAAGCACTTTTTGGACTCTCTCTACTCTCTCTACTGACCCAAACTTCGGTTCCCAAGGGCGTTCATCCTACCAGCACCTTCAGACCATACCAATGGTATATAAGGCGCTATATAAATGCAAAATAACATAACATAACATAACAAAGCCAAGAGGCTAACCAGGAGGAGCCAGGAAAGTGTGAACCTGCACATTAAACCAAGTGGCCAACAAGGATAAGTTAGGTAAGTGTGAATCTGTATACAAGTACAAATACTTAAGAACCTGTGTGAGCTGAGGGGGCTAGGGTTCCTGGTGGCACCACCTGTGATAGGTGGACCCTGTGGTCCGACAACTGCGCCTAGATCAGTGTGGCAGCTAAGATAAGGCTCCTTTCACAAGGACTCCTCTTGACATGAGCTTCAGTTTCCAGCAAATAAGAAGATCAGAGAAAGACTGGTGATAAATCAAGCTTCTTGTATTAGATAGCAAATACACAGCATACAGAGACATTGTCAGTAGGGAATTGATGAATACAGCATGTGTTACTTGGCATGATATTGCAGACATTTGGCACAGGGAGCAGGATTTGTGCATAATGTCTATCAACGATTCCCAGTTATATCCCAGTTATATCAGTGAACTACGGATAGGGGTGAGAGGCACAGACCCTCGATTTGTTTCCCGTGGCTCAGACGAACAAATGCTTGTCCAGGAACATTACAAGCAACGTTATGTCCTTACTTATTAAGCTTCTGGACGTTAGGATTCAGAACTTGTTACTGGACTACCCCACAGGTACTACCAACAGTCTCTTTCTGTGACATGCTTACTTTAGACTTGTTATGCCCAACAGTCAGGGAGACGTCTCTTTTGCTTTCTCCCACATTTACAGGAGTTTTCAGGCACCACCCCTCCACAATTCAGAGATTTCATTTCCTCCACTGTGATTTCACCAGTCGAGCTACGCCCAGACCTTACAGCTTGCTACAATCTTCAGGACTCAGGGAGCCTTCCTAGCCAAACCCAGGTACTTCCCTGCCTCTGTATATCTAATGTGATACAAATAACCTTTCCTGATTAGTGCGTATGTTTTGTACTCCACCATAGACATACCCCACAGCTCCCAACTCATAAATGGAGTGTGCATGCTCTTAAGCCAGTCTAACATGTCCTCTGCATCGACATGCACTATTTTACACACGTGCAGGACGCACTCTTACCATGTTACATTTTGGCTTGTTTCCAGAGTCTTTTTCCGTGCCCTCCACGCTTGACTTAGCAAGTCTACACATTCCTCCACCAGAACAACAGTCCACTGTTACTGGCTAGGCCCAACCGGTGAGCCTGCCCCATTGAGAGATTCATTACAAATGCCATGTGGTGAGTAAGCTATTCTTTACCTCCACCACTTTAAATTTGAAGCAGCAACGATTATTTCACCTTGCTTTTTCCAGCCCCTCACAAATATGATCTTATTCAGATGCCCCGATAATATTTTATCATTTGAACAATTTGTTTGTTGTTACTAATCAGCCCAGATATGTCCAGAAAGGAAACAGTTCCGACCAAGAAGAATTTTATACTTATTTTCTCTTACCTCTTCTCTTTCTCTTGGTTTTCTTGATATAGGGGCTGCTTAATCACCCTTATGAAGACGGCTACCGTACAAAAACACATACCCCTCTGATGTATTCTCAAAATGGATTATATTGCCACCGAAACATTTATTGAATGCAGGGGGATGCATGAACCCATTTTCTAAGGGTTCTGTTGTCATATATTGTTAATATAATTTCAACAGCTTTGTTGGCTAAAACCAAACACTTTACCCCTTGCCACGTTGGCACCTGAAAGATATCATACACCAGATACTTTATAAATCTGTACACTTGCTTTAGGCACCTGAAAGATAAGATGCTTTTTCATATACCAGATACTCTATAAATCTGTACACTTGCTTCAGGACTTAGGTTGCTACAGGTCCACAAGAGCGCTGAGTTACTAACGCTTATGACTTTCATATGTTTCCCTTACGGGTTATGTTGTGCATTTGTAGATAATTATGCATTGAAGACTGTTTTAAGTTTTGACTTCACCATATGTCTTTGTTTATAACGTTGAATTTTGCTATGTGTAAGTTTTCACAAGTGATCTTCTGTTTTGTCTTAATACAAATAATGTATATTCACAGCCCCTGATGTGTATGAGTTTCTTTTTCCCTTCTGGACAATTTCATGGGCTACGAACTTAGGGATTTAGTCCATTAGTACAAGTGTGAAAGGTTCCCCAATACAATTTATATGTTTTGTTTCATTCAGTGACAAAAATTGGTGTGAACCTTGGGAGTAGCAGTTCTACCTTCTCTTTGGTTAGGCATAGGGATTACAACTGAAAGGATGTTGTTCTAGAGACAGAGATTATGGGCCTAAAAGGTACTAATTCAAAAATTCAGTCCTATGTTTCCTTTTAATGGGATGCGTCTTTTGAAGCATCCTTCTTAATTTGAGACTTCTCTATTTCAAGTGGCAGGAGTCTGGCCTCGGAGGGCAAGTGTGAGACACCTGTCTAGCACAGCATGACAGAAGGCAGTGAATAAGAACAAATTATCCTTGCAAAGGCATCAATTATAACAATTATTAGAATACCATTTGGAATCGAAGAGCCCAGTGAACCAAAAGTGTTTGAAAGCAGTGAAAATTATCAGAGCATGTGGAACAAATGCAGTTGGTCTATTGGGAGGTAATGTATTGGCGTAGGTGCAGTTGCAGAATCCCTGAGGAAAGGGGTGCGTCATATTGGGACAAGAAGAGTCATTCATCACGAGGTCATAACACCATTCATCAAGATTGAACAGGACAGGACTAACTCAATTCCCCCATTGGCATATATATTGGTGTGGGATCATACATAGCAATCAGAGGCATTGAATAGGTCAGCCAGGCCCAAGAGAAGTTGAGGAAGGTGTTGGTATCTGGGAGTAGGATGGTGGATGTAGGGTGTGGTAGAACAAATACCATGGAAAATGAAGAGGAAATGGGTGCAAATACTTCACAATTACTAATGCAATTGCTGCTTCCTAACTTTGGCAGTCCAACCCTACGCAGATTGGGGCCTCATGCCCAAAAGTACCAAAGACTATCAGTCGTTACAGGACCCTGTAAACAGGAGAGATGATGATGGAAAAGCTGAGGATCCCTGCCACGAAGACGATGACAGATGTGTAGGGCTGGAAGAAATCAGCTGAGGCACTGGGAACTCTCAGCTGGCCTCCAAAAACCCCTTTAGCAAGAGGACTTATGCACCTACACTCCAGGTGCACAGCGTTATTTTGGCTGCTTGGTGACAAAAACATTTGAGAGCGATGGGCCACCCGGAGGACACAAGGGTAGCAAAACCTTTTGAGTGATGGCCCACCCATATGAGATAAGGGTACCAAACTTTTTAGAGCCATGGTTCACCTGCTGATGTCAGTGAGATGGTGGCCGCACTCTGCAAATTGTACATTGGACAGGTAGTGGAACTTCAACATTGACGAGTGCTGGATGCAGAGTCACCAGTGTTTTAGCTGCTGGGACCCCAGTAGGCAGCTGAAGAGGGGTTTATTTCTCCTGTACCACTGCAGATAGCAGGTTTGCTGTGTATTTGGTGATGGTGGACGATGGGTGGTCTATCTCCTGGACATCTTGGGGTTTTCCATCCATCGTCAAGTGGAAGTGCAGTTTTCACACACTGCCCAGTGTGGGCTGTGGTGTGGGTTTTCAGCAGGATATGGAAAGGAAATCTTCCAGCGAAAATGCAGGAATTATTTTTGCTGATGCACTTTCAGAACCACCCAGTCCCCAGCAGGAGGCTTTGGCACAGAGTTTCAGGCGGTCGAGGCAGAGCCTCTTGAATTTTACTAGAAGTGAGATCTGAAAACGAGCATTAGTTATTTGCAATATGGCACAACAAGATCATCATTCAGTAGTCAGCCACAGAGTTCAGGGAAAGTGCAGTAAATGGCCCTTATCATGGGTTTCTTGTGGGGGGAGAGGCCTGTCAGAGTGTATGGAAACTTGAAGGCCAGGAGGGAAATGGATGCTAGGGGGGCCTCAACTGATAGGAGAAACAGTGCCACATAAACAGTAGCCTGAGGGCTGTGGAGGGTGCTGTCAGAAAGTCGAGTGTGGGCCTTACACTTCACAATGGCCAACTCAGTAGGGGGCAGAATTGCAATAAGCAGGGCGTCACCATAAGGTGCATTAAGAATAGGAGTAGCTTTTGCAGTGAGGTAACCTCTCTGTTTCCAGAGGGGCCTGTAGTTGTGTGATATACCAAAAGTGTAACGTGAATCCGTGTATATAGTGGTTGTGCATTGTGTGGAGATTGTGCAAGCCTGTTTTAGGACAATGAGTTCAGCAACTTGAGCTGATCATACTGATGGGAGCTAAAAAGCTTCTAATCCTTCAAAGGATGTGCAACCAGCAAAACCTGCCTGTATAATCCCTCTTGAATCTTTAAGACAAGACACCAAAGACAGAATCCTCCCCCTCTTTCAAGCTTCAGCTATAGCACATCCACTCTCAAAAAACCCCATGGAACTAGTAGAGCTCTATAACACCACTCTAAAAGAAGCAGTAGACACTGTGGCCCCACTAGAGAAAAAAAGCATATCAAACATGCTAACTCATGTTTTAGCCAAGCACTCCTGGACATAAGAGCCTCCAACGGGACAGCACTGAAGGATTGGAAATGTTGCCGCTCTGAGTCCTCCCAAGAAACCTATTTGACAATTGCCAAACAATACAAAAAGGCTATCTGTACTTCTAAAGCATCTGCATACAACCGTAGAATTCAGAAAGCAAACACCCAGTCCAAAGAATTATTCGCTATCTTTAATGAACTAGTCATTCCACCGACTACAACACAGCAAACCGTGAAAGATGAAACATGGTGTAACAAAATCCAGCACGCCATGCTAGAAAAAATTAAAACACTTCAGGAAAAAATCAATACTCAATTCAACAACCTGCCTAAGGTCACGCCCTCTCACCCAAAGCCCACTGCTAACAGTTCAACCTCAAATGGCACACAGGGCACAAAAAAATAAATAAACATTTGCCTTCAAGGAAGTTACCATACCAGAAGTCATTCTGATCATGGATCATATCAAACCATCGCTATGTAAGGGTGACATCTGCCCAGTTAGCCTAGTCAAAGACTGCGCGGGAGCACATGCTCCTTTTGTCACAGCATTTATTAATGCCTCCTTTGCCTCTGGTATCATCCACCTTCCCTCAAGGAAGCATGGGTTTGGCTGTTGCTAAAGAAACCAACCCTTGATCCAGACTCTCCCAATAACTATAGACCAATTACCAACGTTCCATTCTTGTTAAAAATTCTGAACAACTTAGCTTATCTGCAGATTCAATCCTACCTCGAAGCACACAACATTATCAGGAAAACGCAATCTGGCTTTCGTCCTCGCCACAGCACTGAGTCAGCTTTGCTAGACCTCAAGAATCAGCTCCATGAAACCATGGACAAGGGCAAATCCTTGCTGCACCTACTCTGCGACCTCTTGGCCACCTTTGACCTGGTCAACCATAAAGTTCTCTGCAAACACCTTATGGAAACCACTCACTTTTCCCAAGATGTCAACACCTGGATAATCGTTCCTGGAGGGTGGAGCCATGAGGGTTTTCTCCTTCCAGGCATCAGCCACTCCATCCCGCACCGACTGTGGAGTACCACAAGGGTCTTGCACCTCCGCACTCTCTATAATCTCTTCACTCTACCTTTGTTCAATGACTTAGAAGAGTTCGGCATAGCATTTACCAACTATGCTGACGACACACAAGTTCCGCTCCCACTAACTGGTGACTATGAGCACGATCAAACAGAGAAGAGAGTGGGCACCACTTGATTAGGAGTATTTTCCAATCTTATAATCAATGTGGAAGTAGAAGTATGCAAATTGTAGTTCAGAAGGAGCTGGCTGTGACAAGTCTGGCAACACCCTGACTTAAAAATACAAAAAAAGCTAGAGACCGAGTAAAAATACCAGGTCACACAGCCACTCTCAATGGGGCCCAGACACGGGCTGGTATTCTTTCAAAGTTCAAAAATGTAATTCTTTTTCAAGTATCAAAAGTACAAAAATAAAAAATAAAGAGGAAGTCTGTTGGTTTTCAAATAGTAATTTATCTGAAGAAAAAACAAAGCTGTCACTAATATCTTCTTAGTGAGGGAGCAGTTGCTGCAACTCATATGTAATACAGACTAAAGCCAATGCATTTCGGAAATAATTCCTTCTTCAAGGCAAGTCTAGTCAATTGCACATAAACAACATAATGCACCAATGTCAACATAACAATTACACATATTTGTGAAAATAATAGCGATGTCAACATACCCATCAGTAGAGTTTCCAGAAGGATTAAACGAGAAAAAATAGATAGAAATAATAAGTAAATTGTATGGTAGATAACAAAAACAGACAGATGTGTAAGAAACTGTGGTTACCTTAATAGCGTTGCCTAGATGAGAACTTTCGTTGTCAATGCCCAGAGCAGCATGGGTCGCAACGATGAGCCGTGGTTGCAGCGGCTATATTGTTAAACACAATCGTGTTTACAAATGGAATCTAATGAAGGGAAAGGTTCAGTGTGAGTGAGACAGCGTAACGAACCGAGATTTCAAACGGTGATTTGCAAATATTGCAATCGTGTCTCATACCTCTGAGCACTCGGAGCGGGAGAAAGCTCCTGCGTGCAGTTGTCGGGCTGAATCTCAGAATCCCGTGTTAGGCGGTTGCCAGGGCTACGGCTAATTTATACTGCACGTGACCAACACGCGCCACTGGGCTGCCGACGGTCACGTAGCAGAGTGTAAGGCAGGTGTAGGCCTGCACAGTTAAGAGAAGTATATAATTTACCGGCATACCAGTATAATGTTCTGTGTGAGAAATGTATCTAGTCCAAAATTAGGGAAATCACTGAAGATAATACATGGAAATGAAAAAATACTCGAGTGTTAAAGGGACCACAATGGGGTTCGTTGTGAACAGAAAGAAAACAACTTGGCATATCAAGTTACATAAAAGACAACAAACAATAAGTGAATAAAAACACGTAAATTAACCTGAGGCTCGTTTGTGGCACTCCTATTGAGGGATACTTAAACTTTAGCTGGTACATTAATTTGCATCAGAAAGGAAGATAGTGCATGGAATCACATAAAATCAGCAATGGTTGAAAGTACGACACAACCTCGTCGCGGGCGGTGTCGCCCATTACTGGCGGCACCTTGGGTCCCAGACCAGGGTCCGGGACTTGAAGTGATGTTGTTATTGAGGTAACACAGGATCCAAGATGTTACAAGATATGGAAACATGTTGGTCAATTAACATGGAAACAGAAAAGAGTCAACAACAAACTTCACGCTTGAAATGCATCTACATGTCAATGGGATGAATACAGATGTTGTGATGTTTCAAACCAGATTCATATGTAACAGTGGTAATTAATCTCTTCATTCAAACCTTCATTCAAACCATTCGGGACCAGACTACAGAGTTTATCGAACCAAAATGTTTCCCTTCAATTTAGGCGCATTAAATCTATGGTATTTATAGCACCAACATCATTTATGGTATTAAATGCCCCTGTGGAAAATATGTGGGCCAATCCACCAGAGCTGCCAAGATACGGTGGAATGAACATCGGTCCTGCCTCCGGAATTCCAACCCGAACTCAGCCGTGGCCCGTCATTGGGCCCCAAATAACCACAACCTTTCACAGATAAAGTTCCCTCACGAAGATCTAGGCTTGCGCCTAAACCGAAGGGAAACATTTTGGATCGATAAACTCTGTAGTCTGGTCCCGAATGGTTTGAATGAAGAGATTCATTACCACTGTTACATATGAATCTGGTTTGAAACATCACGACATCTGTATTCATCCCATTGACATGTAGATGCACTTCAAGCGTGAAGTTTGTTGTTGACTCTGTTCTGTTTCCATGATAATTGACCAACATGTTTTCCATATCTTGTAACATCTTGGATCCTGTGTTACCTCAATAACAACCTCACTGCAAGTCCCGGACCCTGGTCTGGGACCCAAGGTGCCGCCTGTAATGGGCAACAACGCCCGCGACGAGGTTGTGTCGTACTTTCAACCATAGCTGATTTTATGTGATTCCATGCACTATCTTCCTTTCTGATGCGAATTAATGTACCAGCTAAAGTTTAAGTATCCCTCAATAGGAGTGCCACAAAAGAGCCTCAGGTTGATGTATGTGTTTTTATTCACTTATTGTTTGTTGTCTTTTATGTAACTTGATATGCCAAGTTGTTTTCTTTCTGTTCACAACGAACCCCATTGTGGTCCCTTTAACACTCGAGTATTTTTTCTATTTCCATGTATTATCTTCAGTGATTTCCTTAATTTTGGGCTAGATACATTTCTCACACAGAACATTATACTGGTATGCCTGTAAATTATATACTTCTCTTAACTGTGCAGGCCTACACCTGCCTTACACTCTGCTACGTGACCGTCGGCCGCCCAATGGCGCGTGTCGGTCACGTGCAGTATAAATTAGCCGTAGCCCTGGCAACCGCCTAACACGGCATTCTGAGATTCAGCCCGACAACTGCACGCAGGAGCTTTCTCCCGCTCCGTGTGCTCAGAGGTATGAGACACGATTGAAATATTTGCAAACCACCGTTTGAAATCCCGGTTTGTTACGCTATCTAACTCATACTGAACCTTTCCCTTCATTAGATTCCATTTGTAAACACGATTGTGTTTAACAATATAGCCGCTGCAACCACGGCTCATCGTTGCAACCCATGCTGCTGTGGGCATTGACAACGAACGTTCTCATCTATGCAACGCTATTAAGGTAACCACAGTTTCTTACACATCTGTCTGTTTTTGTTATCTACCATACAATTTACTTATTATTTCTATCTATTTTTTCTCATTTAATCCTTCTGGAAACTCTACTGACGGGTATGTTGACATCGCTATTATTTTCACAAATATATGTAATTGCTATGTTGACATTGGTGCATTATGTTGTTTATGTGCAATTCACTAGACTTGCCCTGAAGAAGGAATTATTTCCGAAATGCATTGGCTTTAGTCTGTATTACATATGAGTTGCGGCAACTGCTCCCTCACTAAGAAGATATTAGTGACAGCTTTGTTTTTTCTTCAGATAAATTACTATTTGAAAACCAACAGACTTCCTCTTTATTTTTTATTTTTTATTTTTGTACTTTTGATACTTGAAAAAGAATTACATTTTTGAACTTTGAAAGAATATCAGCCCGTGTCTGGGACCCATTGATAGCGGCTGTGTGACCTGGTATTTTTACTCAGTCTCTAGCTTTTGTTGGACTATGTGCAAGATCTCCACACTCTCCAGAAGAAATATGCATTCATCCAGGCCTGGATGGCAGCTAATAGTCTGTGTCTGAATGGGGAAAAAACAGAAATCCTATTGCTAGTCGCTAAAGAGTCCCTGAAAAAACTTGACAACAAATAAAGCTCTTTTAGCATAGCGAATACTGTAATCACAGTCTCTGCTTCAGTAAATACCTCAGGAGTATACCTGGTCTCAATCCTGTCAATGGAAAGACAAGCCAGTGCTATTTCATCCTCAGCTGCGCTAACAACACAAATGATTAATGCAGTAAAACCACATCTATCATCAAGAAATTGCTTCAACATTGCTAGAGACACTATTGGCGCTAGGTTGGACTACTGTAATGTCCTCCTACTAGGTACATCAGCCAAAAAACTTAACAAACTGCAAATCACACAAAACAATGCTCTCAGGGCGGCTCTAAGAATCCCTAGGAGAGCATATCTCTCAGGCCAGACGATACGCCAACTGGCTCCCGATTAAAGAGCGCATACTGTTCAAGCTTTAACCATCAAACACAGATGCCTGTCTCAATGTGCCCCCTCCTATCTAGTGGAACAAATTCATCAGAGGCCCTCACACAGACCAAAAAGAGACCAATACGCACACCAATTCTCAGTCCTTGCCTTCAACAAAGTCAAAGCCGGCGGTACCAGCTTCCAAGTGTTAGCACCAAAATCTTGGAACGCCCTACCACCTAAACTTAGGAAGGAAAACTCTATCATGGCATTCAGAAAGTCCCTAAAAACCAAGCATTTCAACTGGACTGCTACATTTCTGTCGTTCCTCTGTAACCACAGAACTTACCTAACCTTCATTAATACTGTTAACCTTCTTAAGGCTACACTGTACTAACCTGTTCAAACTGGATCCAAGTGAATATTCTGTAACAGCGCCACAATGCCTCAAGGCCACTGTGCACTTTATGAATTGAAATAAATAAATAAATAAATAAATAAATAAATAAAAATAAATAAGACCCGTCAACAAAGAGAATGAGGTCTGCATTGGTCAGGGGGATATCCTTGAGGTCTGTTCTTGGTGATGATCTATGAACCGCTGCAAAGCAGTCGTGTGGGAGACCGCTATCAGGTGTAGGCAGGAGAGAGGCAGGGTTGAGTGGGGCGCTTCTGATGAGAGTGACGTTGGTGGAAGAGAGGAGCAGTGTTTCATATTTGGTGAGACGTACAGCAGATATGTGTTGTGTTTTGCCCCTGAGGAGGAGTGGTAATACAGAGTTTGGTACTACTACGTTTATGTTGTGTGCTAGGGAGATGTCAGTTTTTGTAAGGAGAAGGGGAGCAGCAGCTTCCGCTATGAGACATTTGGGAAACGCAGACACTACAGGATCTAACTGTGAGCTAAAATAGTCTACAGGGGGTTGTGGGTCCCTGTGCTTTTGTGTGAGTATGCTTAAGGCATACCCCTCTTTCTCATCATAGAACAATGTGAATATCAGGAGGGCAGGAGCAATGGAGAGGGTAGTCTTGTTCTCGGCAAAGGCTTTGGAAGCATCAGGTGACCATGTGAGCTTCTCAGGCTGGGATTCATGTAGCATCTTCTGCATAGGTGCAACCGTGCAGGCATAATAAAGAATCGAGGGGCAACAAAATGTGCTAATTCCTAAAAAAGAGTGCAGCAGCCTTTTAGTGGTGGGCATGGGACATTGTATGATGCAGGACACTCGAGAGGGGGCAAGGTGCCTAGCGCTGTGGGAAATGTTGTGTCCTACATAGCAAACTGTAGGTAGGCAGCGTTGCAATTTTGCATTGTTCACTTTGTTAGCTTTTTGCTCCCTGGGCAATAAGGAGCACTTCGGAGTCTGTGATGGAGACCTTAAAAGAAGGTGATGCTAACAGTAGGTCATCCATGTATTGGATCATAGTGGATCCCCCAGAAAGGTGACCTCCTGGAGGTCTTCCGGCACAATCTGTGAAAAGAGCAATGGGGAGTCAGTAAGGCCCATTGGAAGGGACCTGTGGTGGGCTGAAGTCCCTTGTAAGTCCTGGTGGATGGGGAAAGAGAAGAAGGCAGAGGCAAGATCAATGCAAGTGAAACATTTGGCATGGGCCAGGATACAGGACAGAATGGCCACCTTCTTGCAGTGATATTCTATACTGGGGAAAACGTGGGAGAGGCACCTCTGCATAGAGAGTGATGCAAACTGGTTTAGCCGAGAGAATGTGTCCTGCCTCATTGGCATGTGTCACCCAGAGGGCCACTAGCACTGAGTTAATAAGGTGTTTTACCTGTGTAGCTTGTGCCGGTGTGTGTGTAGTGAGGAAGGCTCTGTCGCAATCTCCGGGTGAGTCGGCTGTTGGAGGAGAATCAAACATTTGGCTTGCCTAGATTGTGGAACCTCTAGATAAATAACGTCAGGAGAACAATACATGGTGCAATGCATCTTGCTTAGAAGTTTAGTACCTAATAGATTTACAGGTGAGCAAGGGCTTAACAGAAAGGCATTGTGGTTAGGGATGGGACCAATGGAAACAGATAATTAATCTGATTCCGGGTGTGAGATAGTGGTGCCAGATGTGCCGATAGCATTGACAATTTCCTTTGAGACATCCACATTTGGAAATTCAGCCGCTTGCAGCGTGGAGCGCCTGGCGCAAGTGTTAATCAAACAGTTCACTCTCCTCCTTTGGATGTCACATTTGAAATAGGGACCAGAGCGGTCCAGTGGTAGCACAGCAGCAGACAGCACAGCAGGGCCCCTCTGGCATTGTGGACCATAGGAGATCTGAATGTCTTGGTAGCCCCAGTAGGTGAAGGATGAGGTGGAGGGGCAGGTGGTGTGGGTGTAGGGTAGCAATTCAAACTGTTGGGAGGAATTACATCATTGCAAGGAGTGGTGGAACAATTTTGCCATGGTCTGTAAGGTTTGGTAGGACGTTGCTAGACGAGATGGCCTGTCTGCTTGCAATATCAACAGAAAGGTTGCCCTGGCAGGGGCTGCTGGGCAGGCAAAAAACGGGTGTGCAAAAATCTGTTGTGGCTGATGTCCCTTGTGAAAAGGTGGTGGAGGATTCTATTGAGCATAAGGCTGGCATAAGGTACCCGGGCGTCCTCAGCCCCCAGAGGCATTCTTTTGTTCAGCCTGCTGTATCTGCAAAGCCATGATGCAAGTAGCCCCATCTTGCTCCTGGAGTTTGAGTTTGTCATAGAAATGTTGAGCTGTATGCTGTGTGTTTTTAATAGAAAAAGCTTGCCACCCAATTTGAACATTGTTTGAAATTTCAGGAAGGAGACCATTCACAAAATGAGAAACGAAAGCAGGATTAGCTTGTACCCCTGCATTTGAAAAATACCAGAGTATTTAGAGAAACAGTCAGTTAATCTAAACAGGTAGTGAGAGGGAGATTCTGAGTGGTTTTGTTTGCACATGGCCATCTTTAACCAGTCAGCTTTGACAGGGTATTTCTCTTTGATGAGGGCAGTACGTGCGTAATATTGGCAGTATGAGCTTCACCTTCTGCCTGCTCCATGAAAGCAGTGGGGTTGTCAGGCATCGTGGGGAATTGTTTTGCCATATGGTATAAGTCAGTGGAGCTTCTATATTCTCAGCTTCTCTGCTGATAATGTCTCGGTTTGCTATGTATTTGCCATCTAATACAAGAAGCTTGATTTATCACCAGTCTGTGTCTGATTGTCTTATTTGCTGCAACCAAGGCTGATGCCAAGAGGATCCCTTGGGTAAGGGGCCTTATCTTAGCCACTACAGAAATGGTGCTGTGATCTCAAGCCAGGACTATGTATGAGTTTTTCTGGGGGCTGCATTTACCACGACCGCAGGCCGACTACATGAGGTCCTCATCATACCAGAGGGTGCTGTTAAAAGCATGCACAGCTGTTATCTGCAAAGTTGCCAAACTCAGCGGTGTGATTGACAAGTTGCCATGGGAAATCTCTCGCAGCACATGGCCATAAACCTGTTTGAGTCCCCTCAGACTGAGCAGTAAATACAACCTTTCACTTATGCACGTTATTTTGACTAAAGTTGAGTTGCAATGTTGCATATGCTCTCTCTCTCTCCCTACACGTCCTGGTGTTTTGTGTTTTGTATTTGTATGTAACAGAGTAGATAGCTGCACAGAGCAGAGTTTCAGCTATGCTGAGCACATTCATCATGTTTGTCTATGGTCTGCCTGTTTTGGCTTCTATGCGCTAGTTGCTGGCTTCAGTGTAGAGCTCAAAGTAAATCCCCACGAATTAGTGCAGCAAGCTATCTTGCGTATAGTGATATTTTTTTGTTTGTCCACTTGCTGAGAGATCCTTAGGGTTACAAGTCAGTGTACAATTGGTGGCAATTAAATGGAGAATCACATAGGTTTCCCATAGTGTAGCAGAGTAGTGCCCCTGCATTCTCAGAGGCACTGCCAGCCCATGACCCCTTCTTCCCTGTATCAGTGCAGCACGATCCAGACACAGAAACACTGGCAGATATCCACAGCTCAACATCAAAGCCAATGTTTAATGTTTAATGCTTTTTGCAAATGTTCTCAACAAGCATACAACAATGATAAAGTTAAGCCCTGAACAACAGAATGCAGGAGAGATGTAGTTCTATTTTGAAGGGCCTTTCTGTCAAACAACTGCTCTTTCGTTTAATGCCATTTATGTCTATTTGTCATGTTCTGTTTAAGAAAAAACTGCTTTTGTTTCTACTACTTTTACAGTTTGTATCACTTGCTGCATTGGATTTTCAGATTCTCATTTGGTCAGGTTAGGTTTAACAGTTTGGGTTAGTGTTTGTTTTGCTTCTTGCACTTGTTAAAGAGGAGGTTTATATGCTCATTGCATTTTCTTGTGATTTAGGCATAGGGCCACCATGTGATGTAATGGTCAATTTCTGGTTTTCAAGCTATGAGACATGATGCTGTCTTCAGGTTGAGTGGGTTTCAGAGTCGCTGCACCAGTGGTTTACGTGTGCCACCACATAGACACAGTTTCTGACTAGGGGGGTACATGTGTGTTGTTTATGATCCCCAAGTTTGGACACTGGTTGCGAGGCATTTGCCACTGCTGTTTATTAACGGTGCTTTCTCAGATGAAAATTGATGCTAGATTGTTGTGCATTTGTAACGCTCACCTGATTCCCGCAGAGGCGCCGGTCTTGACTGGGTGAATGCCGTATCTTCAAAGGTGATGTGTAACACACGGTTGGCTCTTTGGGCTGGACCTCTGTGCATTGTATGTCTGACTCGAAGAGTAAGATGTCTGCAGATAGAAAATATGGGATTAATGAACTGGGGTTATTGGGTGCCTCTCTCCTCTTCCCTTTCTCTTCTCCTGTAGAACCCCAAAGGTTAACGCCCTCACCTTAGGTAAGTGAACGCCGAGATCTCCATCTGCCTCGGGGCAGGGTGCCGTAACCAGTTTCTTCACTGGATAAGGGTGCAGGCCTCTTGACCTCAGAGGACTGCTGTCCGTCGTTAACTGCACGAACAGTAAGTTCTGGGCACTTCAAATGTCTTAAAAGTCTTTTGTAATGATATCTCTTGTTTTGCAGGGTTCCGGCGATGGAGGATGGCGGGCTGATGAGAGTTGAGGATCGAACCCGCGTGAGGAATAGAAGCGCCTGGAAGCACGTAAGTAAGCGCTTGTAGCCTGCTTCACGATGCGCACTAACTGTCCCTTTTATCTTGCAGGTACAAGTTCGGAGCTTTAGAGAAGCTGAAGGGTGCTGGAATACCCACTGGATTCGGCGTGGGAAGGAGGAATGGCACGTGAGTAATAAAGTTGCCCAATGTCTTTAAACGCACCTTCTTTTGTCTTTCAAAACAATCGTATTGTGATTCCAAGCAATACATGTACTAAGTTTTCACTCTGCCTACTAACCCACGAAATAGCAGATATTTATGTGCTCACGGTTGCACATCCTGAATGCAATAGCACCCTTTTTGAAAATATGTCTCGTTTTCTGAAAATATGTTTATCGTGTTAGTGTTAAATAAACTTGTTTTTTCTTGATACTCTCGCCGTCTTTAATGGTGTTTGTCTTAATAAGCTAGCCATTACCTAGCTTCGCTGCAAATGTTGTGACCTCCTTTCCCGTCTTGGGTCAGGGTAGCCTTTTGACTCCATTTCCTCTTTTTCTAGTATACCCACCCTCAGGAGTCAGGCCCCCTTCACAAAAAAGAGGCTTCCGCCCAATTTTTCTCTCATTTCAGATGCGGGATGCAGCGCCGAAGGCCTCCGGAGCGTGCGAAGAGCTGGTAAGCTTTTGTCTTTCAGATGCCGGAATGCAGCGCGAGGCGTTGGTGACAGCCGATGGACCAGGTAAGAGATGTGCTGCCACTGAAGACCGTAGTGCTAACCTGTTCTTTCTTTGTCTTTACAGGTGCTGCTGAAGACTGGATTCCAGGATGGTAAGCCTTTGTTCCCTTAGGCCCAGGATCAGAAGCAGAAGACACGATGAGCGTTCTGCTGCAGAGAATGCAGAATAACACAAAGCAAGATTCATCCATTGGGTGTGGTTTAAATAGCCTCCTGTAGTGCTTAGGATTCTCCTTCCACAGCCACGCCTAGGTAAGAAAAGAGTTCCTGCTTTCCAGAAGAGTTCCGGTGTTCTGAACCTAGGGAGTGGCTCCTGCCCCACCCAACAGGAAAAGTAGTCCCAAACAGAAGAGGATCAGGGGTTCAACTGGCAGGTAAGTAAGCAGCATGGTCTGCTGCAGGTAAGTCCGCCCAAGCATTATGAGCCCGGCGCTTCCAGCGCTGGGACTGGGCATCTTTATGAGCCTGGTGCCACTGGCGCCAGGACAGGGTCCAAAAGGTCCCAATTGGGACTGGCTGGCACTCGGAACCGGGGTTATGGGTCTGCTTCCAAGGGAGTCGGGCAAGTCCTGATCTTTTGGAAGCAGAGATCATGACAGCATTCCTGTGGACTGCCGTTTCTATGATTTTAGCTGACAGGGTTGTCTTGTGTTTTTTTTTCTCCCCCTTTGTGTTATTCAGCTAAGGCTTGGCTTGCAATCAGACTATTACCGTGGTAAGCCACTATTACACATATCCTTGGCTTACACCAGAAGTCTTTAACATTGCTGCCTGCAGGCCTGCTGTGTTTAGGAAATTTCCTTATTCCCTTGGGCTTTCTTGTCATTGTGATTATTTTGGGTTGATTAATTGACTCTGTGTTCATTTTCTTGATTTATTGTGGGTACTGTCAATATTTATTTTGTTTTTTTTCCCTGACACCCTGTCCATGCTGCAGACAACTAGTGCTACAGAAATAGCTACTTGCGTTTTTTTTATATACACGGGGAGGTTTTGATTGACAAGAAAAAAGTTCCTGCTTAACTATATTTTCGTAATTGACCTCCCACCTTCATTGCGTTATATGCTTAGCACTCAAAGCTCTGTGGTCTATATATATATGCTCTTATTTCAACTGAAGAGGCAATGTTGATGGCCTCTTGGCAATTCAGCAGTTAAGTACTGAATGTGATTGCTGAGATAACCCAGACACGGTTCCTCTTGTCCATCTTGTCTTACTTTATCTTTATATACAGCAAACACTATCAATCCTTGCTGGCTCCTGTCTATCCTTGCGTACCACCTCTATGGTTTGTCTTTAAGCTGTCACCACTGGTAAATGCCATTTTCCGGGAGGTTTTTTGCACCACCCCTCTTGAGGTGCAGTACCTGCGGGCCTACCTCCCTTTGTGTCTCCATGCTTTTTGGATTTCTAGACTTAGCAATGGACTCTGAGCTTTCCACAACAACACTGACTCCTGCAGTAGGATCTAAAGCCTTCTTCTTGTTTTCAACATATGGGGCATTCACCTGTAAATAGTGGCATTTTTTGATGCCGGTTCAAAAGGAGTTTTAGTGGCCACTTAAGAGGTTGTTTCGTGCAGATCACCTTGTTCTCTTGCACAAGGCTTTGGAACAAAGGAAGTGTAAGGTATCTGATGGTCATTGGTCAGCTTATTACGCTGGGTACAAAGAGTCAATGGACAGATTGCATGATAGTCAGACTAGATCACTTAAGAGCTTTCAGGCTAGGTTAGAGAAAGAATTAGAGCAGTACAAACCTCCCTCAAGGCCGACCGGCCAAACATTAAACACACTCACAAAACAGGCCTATACCCAAGTATTTATACAGACATTGTTAAAGAATCTTTTTCAGAAACACATTACTCGCCTGTCCACAGGGCCCACCCACCACCTGTTCCTTATCAGAGGTGTCCATCTCCATGCAATAGCCACCCTCCACGGCACAGCAAGCTCCCATGCCAGAACAGCAACCCCCACCACCCTCCCCTGCCTCTCCCACTACAGCCTCGTCTTCTTCCCCCTGCCCCGCCTCCACATCAGCTGCCAGAGGCTGCTACCTACACGCCACCCTGGACTTGCTCCCAGCCAAGTGAGTTGCCACCTCAATCTACATCCACTCCCCTGCCTACCCCGAGTCGTAGAGGTGCATATATGACTCAATCTGCCAGAAATACAAGGAGGTCTTGCAGGCAATGCTCAACGCCTGTGCTTTTAAATCCTAGCCGAGAAATGAGATTACACTAACATCAATTCAGAACATTATTGTAATCGCTAATCAAAACAATACAGTCATGACAGAAACTACTTCAAGGACCACACCCTAACATGAACAATGCCTTGAAAACGACCGCGTGTCGAAACACGTGTCGGCTGTAGCAAGAAAAATAAATCCAGAACAACTAAATATTCAGCTGTTGAATCTTATGTACAGTTGAAATGACCAATACGGGACACTGTGCCTACTATCACATACAGACAGAGCGTGAATCACGAGTACAAACAAACACTTTGCACTTAACATGAGGTCTAGGGTAAAACCTCTCTGTAATGGTGACACAGCTTGCCCGTGCACAAATGTGATGATCTTAGTGCACTCACACATGTTTTTTTACCCTACCCATCTATCCTCATTCTAACATCACCAGGGAACTCTCAATTGTGAATGCCAAAATTGCTGAAGCCAGCCGGGATTAAGGGCGCGGGTGTTGCAGCCCATTTTTTTGCCTTTCTACATGCCCAGAAGGGCCACCATAGCTGCAAAGGGGAGGCCAGGCCCCCTCCTTACTTATTCTCCAACATCTACTGCAGGGCCTAAAGCCTGCAGGGTTGAAGGGCTTGGGTGTTGCGGCCCATTTTTCTGCCTTTTTACATGCCCAGGAGGGCCACCGTAGCTGCAGAGGGGAGGCCACACCCCCTCCTTACTTATTCCCCAGCATGTACCTACAGGGCCTGAAACTCACAGGGATTAGGGGTGGGGGTGTTGCACGCCCTCAGGGTGTTCGGCACCTGGAGGGAGAGGCGCAAAGTCAGTCCTGCCCGAATGGAGTGAGGACCCTGTGCACACTGTGGGGCTGAAGGAAGTGACAGAGTCAAAACCCGGTTTATGAGGTCAGCCCGAACCTGCTATTACGAGACAGTGTTTGGAGGGGGGGCACTCAGAATTTGGAACTTTCCATAACTGGTACACACAGGCACTTAAGACCCGGAGCTGCAGCTCAAACAGCACGATCCCCACCTGGTGTGGGTGGGGGGTGAGACTCCTGCTCCTGGAAAATGACTTTCAGGGCCTCTATCTACCAAGGTCATATGATGGCTGCCCCCCCACCAGGATGTTGCCTTCTGAGCCAAGGTAGGAGGAGACGTCTCCTCCCTTGTTTTCCCCCCTCTACCTCTCTACATCCTCACTTCTATCAAATCTACAGGGCCTCTCAGCCCCATCAGCGCAACGGAAGCCAATCATGATCAAAGCTCCAGGGGTCACGCAGGTAGCCACGCAGGGAAGAAGAACTTGCATTGAGAGCCTCAACACGAATGCAGTCCCTTCCCACCTACATTTGGCCTCTGTGTGTGTTAAAAAGGGAGATTTTGTGGATCCTGTACTGAAGTTACCTTGCACTTCCCGCCTGCAGGTGAGGCCACTAATTCGGCCCCATAGGTTCGTTTGTGGTCTTGTTTCAGCTCATCTCCCTACATCCGGCTTGGCACGCCCCTTTTTGGATGCACCTGTGCCTCCTGTTAATCTGTTAAACCCTGGAGGGGGTCTTGACTGTGCGGCTATTCGCATTCTTCTAGCTACCCTGGCCAACGGATGTGAGAGGATTTCAACAGCTATTTTGAAGCTGTCTGGAGCCAATGTGTTGCTGGCCCCACTCTTGGCTCTTTCCTTGGGACTGGCCCCTCTTTGCCCATCTTCTGGCACAAATTTTGGTGTCACAGTTCCACAGTACCCATTAACTCTCCTGAAGTCGAAGCACATCCCCAAGCACACTCCCCTGTTCTTCTGTGCCCATGTCTCTGGATTCCGGAGGAAAGGGTTCAGCTGCCTTGGGCGGAGGAGAGAAGTCCAGTGTTCCGTTCAGCACCGGGAGTGAGTCCACGCTTGATGCCCTCTCAGGAGCCAGTTCCTTTCTCCGTCTCAGCCCTCTTTGGGCTTCTAGACTCCCATCAAAAGGAGAACCTTGTGCATCAGTCCCACCTTCCTCTAAATCTGCAAAATTGTCAAACTGTCCCTGTCACCTCCTGCTCACTGAGATGGCTGAAATTAAAAACCTCCTACTAGTCTTGATCAAAGGGGTGTTGGGGGTCAAGGGGAAGGAGGTGAGGGGATAGGTGGTGAGGCCTCAGCAGGGGCTGGCCCATGGGGATCAGAGGGACCTAACTTAGAGACTACCAAAGGGTTTCATCCTTTGTACACCTGTCCACCCTCTGCCTCTGTGGTCAGGGCTCTCCCACCCATAAGGAGTCGATCAGAGGTGGTTCTCTCCAGTCCCTCCCCCACAGAGGGAGTCCACCAGGACTGTAGCCTCAGTGGCCGGGCATCCTTCTTTGCGGAACCTTGTTGAGAGAGCCCAGGGCAACATGTGTCCAGTGGGGAGGGGGGATAGTGCTCTAATCCCTCGTCAGGAGAGACCTCTTTTGTGGCACAAGACACCTGAAGGCTATAGCAGTTCAATGGTGCTACTCCATGGTGTCCCAAAACTGTCGCCGGACACAAGAGAACAAAGGGACGCACTTCGGAACAAATGTCTTCACTGGTTGCAGGCTGTTGGGGTTTGTGGGTTTGTATCTAGGGGTTCTTTGCTGGAGTGTATTAGGCTGTCCAAATTCTCAGCCAAACCAGAGACTGTCAAACTGGTTTTCGTGGACGCCCTCATGGCATGGGATGTTTTGGAAAAATATAATGGCCTCTGGCGGACAAGGAAAAGTGGCATCATAGTCAGCATACCCCTTATCCCTGCCCCTGCGCACCCAATTTTAACATCCTCTAGTAACAGTCCCCTTTTAGGTGCTAATTTGACTGCCTTAGGTCTGAGGCAGTATGGGAGTTATCAGAGGCAGGGGGATGGTAGTGCCTGATTACTGGCCAAAAGAATTGTTCGGGGGCACTCTCGGAGGGTGCAGCCTTTTGCATTGCTTTGCTGTTTCTCTTTTGCTGTGTTTATTATAATTATGCATTAGAACTGTTTTTTATTAGGATACACTTTGATGGCCTTCTTGGCCGAATAAAGTTGTTTGACTGACTGAAAGCCAAAGACATTGTG
Organism: Ambystoma mexicanum; assembly: GCF_040938575.1. Lineage (NCBI taxonomy): Eukaryota > Metazoa > Chordata > Amphibia > Caudata > Ambystomatidae > Ambystoma > Ambystoma mexicanum. The sequence continues at coordinate 890,675,079 of NC_090937.1, read as the reverse complement.
GAAATAAACCAAGTGAAATTTGTTTATTTGTATATGGTTTTTTCTTTACATAAAAGAATACCTTTACAAAATTACAGAATAGAATATTTTACAAAAATAAAACATTTTACATTTTACAAAAATATGACAATTTACATGAGTCGAAGTTTATACTCATTACGCGGCGAAGTAAAACCAGCCCGACAATGTATTAAGAAATAGCTAAGACTCAGGTGTAGATTCACAAATAAGTTATGTAGGTAATAAATTATAACATGTGAAACTCAACCTACGAAAGCATCCTTGCATTCGATAATTACATTCGTAACATAAAATGATCTAAGGTAAGTTGCATTCTATTTTCCGAAATCTCACCACTGCTAATTGCAGAGAAGTATGTTTGTCATAACGCATACGTTTCCATAAGTGGTCAGAGTCTGCACTGTTTACATCTGAAGAAAAGCAACTAAAATAAGGGAGCCGAGTTGAGATCAATGTCTGCAGAGGATAGGAGAGTCTGGTACTTTTCCTCTCACATCATTAATTTCTCACATAGCTAAAACATTAAGGGGGTAATTCATAGAATTAAGCGCACAAGTGGCGCACGCGGCTGGCGCACAGTGTGCGCGTGCGAATCCCTGCGCCAGCCGCGTGCGCCAAAACCCATTTCCGCGCACAGCGTATTCATGGATTCCAGCCACCAAAACCAGCCGTGGCGCACAGTGGCGCAGCGACCTTGCAGCAGCGCCAGTTACGCCCCCAAGAACGCCTTCCGCGCAGGCAAAAGCCATCAAAATCCCCAATCCAGCGCAAAGGGCTGCGCTAACCCTGTACCAGCACGGCAAGCGGGCTACGTGTATTTCAGGGGTTCGCGTGAAGTTTCTCACGCGATCGGGCCTGGGGAAGCGTGCTACGTGTATTTCAGGGGTTCGCGTGAAGTTTCTCACGCGATCGGGCCTGGGGGAGCGTGCTACGTGTATTTCAGGGGTTCGCGTGAACTTTTTCACGCGATCGGGCCTGGGGGAGCGGGCTACGTGTATTTCAGGGGTTTGCGTGAACTTTCTCACGCGATCGGGCCTGGGGGAGCGTGCTACGTGTATTTCAGGGGTTCGTGTGAAGTTTCTCACGCGATCGGGCCTGGGGGAGCGGGCTACGTGTATTTCAGGGGTTCGCGTGAAGTTCCACACGCGATTGGCCTGGCCGCGTGTATTTCAGGGTTGCGTGGGAAGTTCCACACGCGATTGTCCTGGGCGCGTGTATTCCAGGGGTGCGCGGGAAGTTCCACACGCGATTGTCCTGGGCGCGTGTATTCAAGGGGTGCGCGGGAAGTTCCACACGCGATTGTCCGGGCGCGTGTATTTCAGGGGTGCGCGGGAAGTTCCACACGCGATTGTCCTGGGCGCGTGTATTTCAGGGGTGCGCGGGAAGTTCCACACGCGATTGTCCTGGGCGCGTGTATTTTAGGGGTGCCCGGGAAGTTCCACACGCGATTGTCCTGGCCGCGTGTATTTCAGGGGTGCGTGGGAAGTTCCACACGCGATTGGCCTGGGCGCGTGTATTTCAGGGGTGCGCGGGAAGTTCCACACGCGATTGGGCTGCGTGCGGGTATCAGGGGTGCGCACAAAGTTTCACACGCGATTGGGCTGCGTGCGGGTATTACAGGGGTGCGCACGAAGTTTGACACGCGATTTCAGCAGGGCACGTGTATTTCAGGGGTGCCGGGGAGTCCTACATGTGATTTGCCAGTGTGGGTCCTCCCAGGTGTTCCCTGTACACCCTCCACGGCCCCTGCAGGCAGCCCACACCACAGGGGACTACCTGCATCCCTGGTCATGTCCCGCAGGCAGCCCACCCAACATGGGCATGCCCCCCAGCAAAGGCACATGTCTCCTTGCACCAATGATCACCAACTCATGTCCCCTTGCACCCCCACCCCCAGCATTGCGGGGCACCTGCCAGCAGGCCCCCACCCATGTCTCCCAGCACCCCCACCTCCCCAGTCACCAGGGGCAGCCTCCACCAGGCCCCCACCCATGTCTCCCAGCACCCCCACCCCCCCAGTCACCAGGGGCAGCCTCCACCAGGCCCCCACCCATGTCTCCCAGCACCCCCACCCCCCCCAGTCACCAGGGGCAGCCTCCACCAGGCCCCCACCCATGTCTCCCAGCACCCCCACCCCCCCAGTCACCAGGGGCAGCCTCCACCAGGCCCCCACCCATGTCTCCCAGCACCCCACCCCCCCCAGTCACCAGGGGCAGCCTCCACAAGGCCCCCACCCATGTCTCCCAGCACCCCCACCCCCCCAGTCACCAGGGGCAGCCTCCACCAGGCCCCCACCCATGTCTCCCACCACCCCCACCCCCCAGCACCAGGGGCAGCCTCCACCAGGCGCCCACCCATGTCTCCCACCACCCCCACCCCCACAGTCACCAGGGGCAGCCTCCACCAGGCCCCCACCCATGTCTCCCAGCACCCCCACCCCCCCAGTCACCAGGGGCAGCCTCCACCAGGCCCCCACCCATGTCTCCCACCACCCCCCAGCACTGAGGGGGACCTGCCAGCAGGCCCCCACCCATGTCCAACTCATGTCTCCCACCACCCCCACCCCCCAGCACTGTGGGGCACCTGCCAGCAGGCCCCCACCCATGTCTCCCAGCACCCCACCCCTCCAGTCACCAGGGGCAGCCTCCACCAGGCCCCCACCCATGTCTCCCAGCACTCCCACCCCCCCAGTCACCAGGGGCAGCCTCCACCAGGCCCCCACCCATGTCTCCCACCACCCCCACCCCCCCAGTCACCAGGGGCAGCCTCCACCAGGCACCCACCCATGTCTCCCACCACCCCCACCCCCCCAGTCACCAGGGGCAGCCTCCTCCAGGCCCCCACCCATGTCTCCCAGCACCCCCACCCCCCCAGTCACCAGGGGCAGCCTCCACCAGGCCCCCACCCATGTCTCCCACCACCCCCCAGCACTGTGGGGCACCTGCCAGCAGGCCCCCACCCATGTCCAACTCATGTCTCCCACCACCCCCACCCCCCAGCACTGTGGGGCACCTGCCAGCAGGCCCCCACCCATGTCCAACTCATGTCCCCCACCACACCCACCCCCCAGCATTGCGGGGCACCCTCCACCAGGCCCTCGCCCATGTCCCATCCATGCCCCCACCACCCCCACCCCCCAGCACTGTGGGGCACCTGCCAGCAGGCCCCCACCCATGTCCCATCCATGCCCCCCTGCACCTGGGTCCCAACAATCCCCAATCATGTCCGTAATGGCCATCCTCCCCTGCCAAAAGGCCCAACCAACTATCACATCCACCCACATATCAAAGGCAATTACATGTTACACACCCAATGTAAATAATGCAAATGAACACATGTCTGTCACACACAATGGCTGCAAGTGAATGTTAAAACACCCAACATGACATGCATGAAAGTAATGAGATGATATGACACATTGAAGGATGAAAATAAAAATGTATTGAAAATCAACAAGAATGGAAATGAAATAAGAAAAACCACAAAGCAAAACAACAAAAAGAAGTTGAATGTCCATGAAAAAAATTCGAAAAATCCAAAAATCCATAGAAGAACTATATACAAGACAATCCCGGGTCCATGAGCCCAACCAAATGAAACCTAACTATGTCAACTAACTAAAAACTGAACTATATACAAAAAAGTGGCGCATTGTCCAATCACAACCAAATAAAAAAAAAATTAATTCAAAGGAAACCTACCACTAACTATATAACTATATACAATGGCAGCGGGCAAGTCCTGCGGCTCACTCTGTGATGTTGCCGGCCAGGGCATCATCGAACTCAATGTCGATGTCCTGGAGGCGGGACTCTGTCCTGGCCCCGAGGTCTCGCAGGGATAACCCCATGTTCACCTCAAACTCCCTGCGAGCTTCCTCGAGGCACTCAGCCCGCCTCAACGCCCGACGCATGGAGAACTCCGCCCTGACCATGGTGAGCCGCTCCTCTTCCGCCCGCTGCCGCTCCGCACCTATCCGCTGGACCAACTGCTCCCACACGGAAGACACTACCATCCCAGGGTTCTCCTGCCCTCCGGCCGATGCCTGCCCCTCTGATCTTGATGGCCCCGAGCCATGATGCCTCCCACGTCGAGCCTGCTGCTGCCTCCGACGCCACTGCCTCTGCCAGCACGACGGCATCCAGGATGATGGAAACCACCGACGCCGTCGTGCACGTGCCCTGCCTGATGATGCCGTCACATCCTCCATCTGCTGGGGTCCAGTTGCTGTGTTGTCCACCCCTGCTGGACCTCTGACTCCCGACTGTGGCAGGGATGGGATCCCCACCGAGCTGGCTGCATTGGTCAGGGCAGGTCCACAGGGGGCCCTGGTGGCATCTGGGCCGGAAGACGGCAAGGAGAACGACTGGCGTATAGTCTCCACAGAGGAGGAGAGGGCCGCCAGATTGGCCGACACATGCAGGAAACCCCCGAACATGGCCGATCCCAATTGGGCCACGTCGGCACGGTGCTCTTCGTGATGACGTGCGTTCTCCTCCTGGAAAGCACGCACGGCATCACGAATCACAGCCGTGCGCATCGCGACCCCAATCAGGACCTTCTCCACACGGCCAGGGGTCCCCTCGTCCGCAGGTGGAGGGGAGTCAGATGACATGGACATCCCCTCTACCTGCGGACGGGCCTGGGACGGGGCATCCCTGCTGGTACAAGGTGGTGCACCCACAGGTTCAGGGACAGCGACATGCACAGGCCCCTCCACGGTGACCTGTGCTGTCTCCTGCCCCTGCCCCAGGACTGCACCACTTGCACCAGCAGGGATGCCCCCACCAGGCCCCATGTGCGCCTCAGTGGTGGCCTCCTCCTCCTCTGTGGAAACCACCAACCTGGATGGCTCCTCGCCGTCTACCGCCGTAGCAGGCCCCTGTGGGGGCTCACCCACCCCTTCCGCTGCAGCCGTGGGGGCATCCCCGCCGCCTTGCTCCACAGCGCCGTCTCCGCCCTCTCCTTCACTAGCCGCTGCGTAGAGGGAGACATAGAACACAAGCATCAGGGTACTGTACAATGGTCCCCTAGACAGGACGCAATAGCAGATGAGTGCCACTGTCAAAGTACACTTCCATCATGTCACACCACAACACATGTGTCAGTCCAGGCAAAACACACACAGTGACAGTCATGGTGCGTGCCTTGGACATTTCAATGCATGTCCAATGGACTCTCGAATCATACAATGTAATGGGACTCACATGCATCATGGGTCATGCCTATCACATGCACACACTTCACCATCCATCTGGCCCCGTACACCCCAATCACAGTGCATACAAGGATGACTAGGCTGCATCAGTGAATCTGTACATTTTCACAGACATGTGTCATGCATCCATGGCACTCACAAGTCACAGACACGCAGGTCAGGCACACAGACATGGATACCACATATGTATCTGGCATCAGCACCCATCCCTCGCCCCCACCCATGTCCAGGAACAGAGACTGCCATGCTCTCATGTGTGCAATCTGCACAGGGCTCCCCATGTCGCATTCAAACACATGCAACAACCGTGCAGTTCACACATTACAGGTCGCACATGCATTCCCATGATGTCCCTGCACACATACATGCGTACATGGCCTATGTCACACATGCAGGCAAGTATCAGACAACCAGCACACTGCAACATGCCCTGTCTCACACAGCAATGCTTGGCCACTTACCGCTCAACTCCAGACGGGTCTCCCTCTCAAGGACCTGGGCGTGGAGCGCTGGGTGTGCGCGTTCCAGGACCCTCAACTGGATGGAACTCATGCGGCCCCGGCCCCCCTCCACGAGGCGCCGGGCCTTCATGAGGGTCCTGGACCTCAAGTCCTCCCAGCGCTTCTTGGCCTTCTGGATGGTGCGGGTTGCCACCCCCTCCGCGTTGATGGCAACCACACAGTCGGCCCAGATCCTATCCCGTCCTTCCCTGTTGGCGCGGGACGATCCGAAGAGGGCATCATACTGCCCCAGGACTTGCTCCACCAGGACACCAACTTCGGTGGCAGTGAAGCTGGTGCCCCTCTGCCCCTCTGGCCGGGGGTTGCCACTGGGGTCAGATGTGGATGTGCCCGACATGGCAACCCCAGGGGCAGGAGTGGGTGGGCAACTGGGTCCTGGGGCTGGGATGTGGAGCGATGTTAATCGAGTCGGGAGTCTTCTGTACCAGCAGGGGTGGACACAGCAACTGGACCCCTGCAGATGGCTGATGTGCAGGCATCAAATGGCAGGGCACGGTGGCAGCAGGCAGGCAGGCAGGCAGGCAGCAGCAGATGGCACGTGGGAGGCTGCTCGGGGCACTGGGGGGCAGTGATTCGGCCTTCTGGGCAGGAGCGTGGTCTTCCGTGTGTTTTCGCGTGGCCAGCTTGATACGGAGTGATTTGGCACGTGAAAAATCTGCACGTCAGCGTGTAATTCGAGGAAAGGCCCTTAGCGCGTAAGCGCATCTGCACGCATACGCATTTTCATTGGACAGAAGGCCCCTCAAGCGCAAGCGCCCCTGTGACGTGACGCGTACAGACGTGCATGCGCATTTCAGCGCGTGTGAAAAACTGCACGTCCGCGTGTAATACGAGGAAAGGGCCTATGCGCGTAAGTGACGTGACGCGCGCAGGTGTTTCCCTCATTGCACGTGATGACAGAACACACGTGGATTTCCACCAATCGCGTGTGAAAGTTCACGCGGACCCCTGAAATACACGTAGCCCGCTCCCCCAGGCCCGATCGCGTGAAAAAGTTCACGCGAACCCCTGAAATACACGTAGCCCGCTCCCCCAGGCCCGATCGCGTGAGAAAGTTCACGCGGACCCCTGAAATACACGTAGCCCGCTCCCCCAGGCCCGTTCGCGTGTAAAAGTTCACGCGAACCCCTGAAATACACGTAGCCCGCTCCCCCAGGCCCCATCGCGTGAGTTAGTTCACGCGAACCCCCGAAATACACGTGCCCCGCTCGCACAATTGCTGTATGTTGCCACTTTTGTAATGCGCAGGGACGCTACCGCCTGCCTTCGTGTGGCGGACGTGTATCGGCTTTTGTGTGTCTTTCGCTGTGCGTGGCTTTGCCCTATTCGTTTCCATGAATACGTGTGGTTCGGGTGCGTGTGGGCGTTCCCTCTGCTTCCCTGCAGTACATCCCCAGTTACGCCCTTGTTTTCGCAAGTTGTTCCCCATTCCGCGCATTACGCCCCGTGTTCCGCCCACTTTCTAGTGTATGCGCAGAGGTTGTGCGCTTTCACTGTGCGCGTCGCGCACGTCTTTCGGGATGTTGCAGTGACGTGTGCGCCATGCACGGGTTTGGCGCACATCCCGAGGAAGACACGCGCAGGGACTTCCATGAATCGCACGCGTGCGCGTGCGCCTCTTTTTTTCCGCTTGCGCCTGCTTGCGCCTGCTTGCGCATGGATTTTCGGCACACGTTTGTTCCATGAATCGGCCCCTAAAATGGAATCTCTTAAAGACATTTCTAGAATTTCTGTTTGGAAAGTGGATAAGATAGGGTTCCGTCAAGCCCATAGGTTTATAATATGAAACCATGTGAGAATATACTCTATGATTTACCAGTTTTTGGGCTGTACTGGCCCAATCTGCATTTTGCAACAACTGTTTGGCTTTTTTAGGGTTGTATAATAGTGTGCACAAAGTTGCACCCGCAGTTCTTAATAATTGTTTGCAAATTTCCATTAGTTTTTTGAGGAAAGCAGGTTTAGAGATATCTAGTTTCATGTGATAACCCAAATCAGAATACAGAGAGTTCTCACTTTCATTTGCCAGGTTGCGAAAAAGAGAGAGGCATTTCCATTCAATAACGCTTTGTAAAGATTGGAGGCCAAATTCATATCTCAGGGCAACTAGGGGGACGCATTTTGGTAAACAATATATCATTTCTCTTAGGATACTAGCTTCCAATTTATGTCCAGCTTACCTGAAATAAACCTATTTCCTAAACCATAAGGAATTTTCGGTATTCATTTTTGCTTGTGATATCTTACCATTGGTAAACAATAATCAGCACCAAATTTACGTTTGACCATTTTCATTTGGATGGTGCTTTGTTTGGCTTTCGTGTGTAAATGATTGTGAATCTGTGAATGATTTGGGTTATCAGTTATTAAGAAACCTAGGTATATCATGGAGTGCTTAATTCCCAGTCTGGTCTTGTCTAGAAACCATTTTACCGTTGCCTGCTTCTTGTTTCGACTAAAGTGCATAATATGTGACTTTTGCAAAATTGATGATTAGGCCACTTGAGGCCATATACTGCGCAAAGGATGACAATAAGCGCTGGAGACCCGGGGGGAGGGGCGGGTTATCAAAAAGCAGAAAATCATCTGCATATGAGCACCAGCTCATTGTTTTCCCTTCCAAAATGGGCTGAATAAATGCTGCCTTAATTAGGCAAGGGCCAATATCCGAGGTGTATAAGTTACACAGGGATGGGGCAAACATGCAGCCCTGTCTGAGACCATTAGATGTTACAATTGGGAAAGAGAGAAGTCCTTCATTATTTAATCGTACTTGGATTTTAGAGCCTTCATAAAGATGGATAAGTATTGCTACAATTTCTACAATTTCTTTCAGGATTCCTAAGAACTCCAATTTCCGCCACAGTGTCGATCTGTCAACCAAGTCAAAAGCCAGGGACAAATCCATAGTCGCTAAGTATACTGGTGCCCCCCCCTTGTTTCCACCTTATTTCTTGTAAGAGAGAGATTATGAGTCCCCCTGCCACTGTCCTCACTCCTCTTCTGAAGCCAAATTGTGTTGTGGAAATTAATGCATTGGCAGTAGACCATTCCTCCACTTGTTGTAGGAAGAGGCCCGCAAAAATGTTCGACTCTGCATCCAATAACGGGATTGGGCGATAGTTTAGTGGAAAAGATCTATCGCCCTTCTTATAGAGAGGAATTATGAGGGACATATTCCAAGAGTGTGGAATACACTTGGTTTATCCTATATCTGTAAACAATAAAGATAAGGCTTTTGACCAACTATTTGGGTCAACCCTTAGTAGCACATTAGATAGTCCTAGATGGACTAGACAGCACAATCTTATCTCTAATTTGTGCCACTGAGAAACTACAATTCCATTGAGCAGATAAAAGAATGCCAGAAAATGCAAAGGGGGTGTCCTGGGGGCATAGAGAGCTTGAAAGTGCCTAGACCAAGATTGTTCAGAGATTGGGTTTAGCATAGAGGTTATTTGGGGGAGTGCCTATTGATTATGCGCCAACATTGTCGGGAGGAGTTATCCTTGAGAGTTCGCAGCATTTCTTCGTTGTCAGCTTGAAACATTGAGCTTTTATGGCCTTTTAGCCAATTTTTATATAGCTGTTTCATATATCTTGCCCCCTTTTTTTTGGATATTTCTGAGATTGTTAACAGCCTAAGTTTCCTTAATGATCTGCGCAAGTGTTTTGGTTGAGCGCACAATGTGAAAATGTGATCGTATTTATGAGTGTGAGGTTTCTTAATATGTTTACGCTTAATTAAAGTTACAGAATTGTCAATAAGGATCTTAACATAGGGAATGTTTTTCGTAGGTTGTTGTGATATGGTCATTCCGAAACAAATTATTACATGCTTGTACATTTCCAGGGTTCCATACAATGCAATTTTTTTTTGCAAGATTCTGACTTAAGTCTGGAGATATATATTGGGATGGGCAAGCACCTCTTGATAAATTAATGTCTACTTCAAGCATTTTATGGTCACTCAGTGTTGTATGAGTTACAGCAAATTTTTCAACTAAACTAAGAATATACTCAGAGGCAAAAATATAATCAATTGTAGACAACCTGTTACCCAGTGACCAGGTGATATAGGGTGCCTCGGGTCTCAGAATATAGAGTGTAAAGATGTGAGACCCCAAGAGGTGAATAACAACTTCCAAACCGCAGGGTCGCTTTTTTTATATGCTCCCTCTGCAATTTTTAAGCTATGATCCCCCTCGAAATTCAAAGCCACATTCAACATTTCGCTAGGGACAGCAATAGAATGCTCTATTGCGAGCTTCATGTTAGTATTGAAGTCACCCATGATCAGTATATGAAGAGCAGTGCATTTCAATAAGCAGTTTTCCATTATTGCTTCCCTCTTCAAGATTAACTCATACAGATTAGCACAAGGGGACCAATAAACATTCAAAATCAACAAATGGGAAACTTCATCATTACCATCCACCTTCACCAGAGACCCCAAAACGTGGGGAGCAAGGGAAACAGTTTCAATCACATGTAGTCGCGTACCCAACTTTACAGCAATTAGGAGGCCCCCCGCTGGGCGGCCTCTAAGCCCCTTGGTAGCAAGTAGGTGACAACATTCGAATCCATCGAGCTGCACAGGGGTTAGCAACAAAGTTTCTTGAATACACAATATGTTCTTAATTCTCAACTTAAGGCATAGTTGGTAGGAAAATAAGAGATGTGAATTGCCTCTTGAATTCCAGCACAGAATTGTTAATTTGTTATCTGGGTTAAAATTGTTGTTTTATTGATTGTAACTGGGATATAGAATCTCTATAGAATTCACTGTCAACCATGCCATCCTGCTCAACCGTCTCCATGATAACCTGGGTATCAATGGTCAGGCTCTGGTGTGGCTGACTTCTTTCCTCTCCAACCGAACCTCCCAGGTCCAACGTGGGTCCTTCCTCTCCAACATCTTTTTCTCTACCTGTGGTGTGCCCCAGGGATCTAACCTCTCTCCCTGGCTGTTCAACCAATACCTGGCACTCCTTGCCCACCTTATCACTGCTCCCTGACGTAACTTTCAGTGCTATGCGGATGATACCCAGCTCATTGTCAGGCTACCCTCAGCCTCCTCCTCTCCTTCCCTCATCTCTGACTGTCTGTCTGCCATTCAGGAGTGATGCGCCGCCAACGACCTCTGCCTTAATGTCAGCAAGACTAAGATTCTACTCATAAGCACACCCACTCCCTCCTTCCCTGCAGCTCTCTGGCCGGCCTGTCTTGGCCTTCTTCCTACTCCCACCTGCATGGCTAAAAACCTCAGGGTCATCTTCAACTCTGCACTCAACCATCTCAGGTTCCGGAAGCACCTCAAAACCTTCCTCTTTGCTTCTGCTTTCTCTCCCCCTCCCCCCTGCTGAACTCCCTACTGTAACTGCACTGGTTACCTGGCCACCCTTTCGGATCTCTGGCCCAGGCCACGCCAATTGCCCACCTGGACTGCCCCCCTGGCAATCCCTGCACCGGGGGACTGTTTTCTGTACCCCTTCAGTCCCCCTACCTGCACTTACACCTGCACATCCTTGCACTTGCCACTAACTGGCCGTTATTTATCTTATTTATTCCACTTTCCCATGTACTGCACTTTTACCTCTCCCTTCCCCCTCACACTTTTCCTTTCCCCCCTTCCCATGCACTCTGAATGACACCTGGCTTTGTAGGATCGTTGTCTGTCCCCCTTTCTTCCCCCCTTGCCTCGTCGTACCTTGAAACGCTTGTGTATAGGCGCATTATAAATGCCATATTATATCATATCTTAATGTTAGAGCCAGCCATCTCCAACTAGTTTCCTGATCCAAGTTAGTGCCTAATTCACTTTTCTGTAGCTGGCTAGGGATATATTGTATCAGACAAGGTTCAGATTGGTTAATACCATCTCCATCTAAGGCACCCTCTCCATAAATCAATATATCAAAGCCCATACTATTCAGCTGATCATTCGTTAGAGCAGTGTAGTTTCCAGTCGGAGCGGTTACGGGAATGCAGGAATTCGAAGTAGTATGAGCATCTATTTTTGACAGATCTACTGCGCGGCCCCTCGTCCTTAAGAATTCTTCGATGGTGGAGCGAATAAGGGAACTCAGGTGCATATCATTAGTTGGCTCCACTTGGGTACTTAAGGCCTTCTCAGATGTCAAGTCCACTACCTCAGGAGGGGCCGGATTGCTGTCCGGCTCGTCGAGAGGATTAGGCAACTTTTGGTGGGGGGTGACAGCATGAAATCAGTCTGAATTTTGTGTATATCTAGTTCCGGTGGATTGATTGCATTCGAAGGAGCTAGAGTAAGCAGAGTACTCAATGGTTTGGCACTGTTTATGGTTTTAGCTTTGGCAAACAACTCATAGGTTTCCCTCTGCTCCAAGGGCATAGAAGATAGCTTCTTACCATGTGGTGGAATCAGTTGAGGGGTAAGGAGGGCTTGTTCTATAGTATCTTTCACACCTACTTTATGATGCATCTCCTCTGAGAGAGTATTGGTGGGAATGTCATACATGCCGATGTTAGTATTCAATCCCCCCCCTTTTTCAGCCGCTAATGCATCTATGGTGTGCGATAGCTCCTCTACAATAAAGTTACGCCAGGTATTTTTGGGAACTTTATTCCTTTGATTATAAAAGGAGGACTGCAATTTGTTTTTCTTGCTTTTTTGTGTTTTTTTTTAATCATACTTAGTGGAATTTGATTTTTTTGTATGTGAAATGAGTTTGCTGGTTCTGGTGTGGAGACGGTTGGTAGTACCGTGTCTGTTTGTTTATTTTCCACACTCTTCACGATGTTCTTAGGCACGTTAAGTGTGTCCCCCAGCAGTGTGGCTAACTTATTTGGGAGAGCTTCTAGAGTATGTACCCCTGCTTTGGATCTTGACAGATGCTTTCCATTAAGATTCTCATTTCAAAGTAACAGGTAGAATTCTCTTTTTACTCCTTCAATATTAATGAAAGGGTTACCGTCATGTCAGTCTGCTGTAGTAATTGCTGACAGTGTGGTTCATTCGGGGGATCCTGAAAGTGTTGGGACAAGGCCATTAACATAGGATCAGCTGTAAAGAAATCGGGTGGATTATCCAAGAAGGATGTAGCCTCATGAGAGTTCATGTTTTTACCAGGCTGGGTAGTGTAGGGGAGGACTGGCCGCGAGGCCCTCCTCACCTGCAGCCTTCTCCCCAGGTGAGGACCATGGCTCGGTGGGCGTCCCCTCATGCCACCCGGGCCCAGGTGGAGGAGGGCTCACCCGCCGACGACATTGCCCACACGTATCCGTTCCCTGCATATACCAAAAATCAGTTAGGCCTAGAAGCCATCTTGTCTAGCAAACATGGCGTGAGTTCAGCACACTGTAACGAGGCCCCCACCTTTGGAGGGCCTTTCATGCATCTCTGCCGCCGCAGTAGCCCTGGTAGATCCGCCGCGAGCGCGTTCCCATGAGAAAGTCGGGTATGAGCTAACCCGAGATGCTAACACTGTAACATTTTATCGTTCACAATGTAATATTGCACCCCGCATGACCTGGTCCGCGAGGCCGGGGTGACGGGAAAAAAGCTGAAGCATCACTATCTGAAGAAAGTAGAAAATAATTCAAGTATTGGTATTAACGAACTACCTCTGTTTAAACAGATCTTGTAAACTGTGAATAAACCATAAAGATGTAACGTTACATGATACCACCCCAGGTCTGGACTAGTGCTGCTATAACCACAGAGAAAGATGTCGACCAAATGTATAGCCTTTATCTGTATAAGTGTTCTTACAATTTTATGTAGAAACCTGAACTCATATATGTTTTCTTAATCACCTAAAGCAGCGAGCATCAATTTCTGTAGGCCATAACCTAGAACTACCTCGTGTAACGTCTAATGTACATAAAATAATCACACCATGTAGTAAATATAATGTTAGGTAATGAAAAGGTACTCGGACCGACTGTATTAAAGAAATGTGTAACGAAATTGAAATATATATGTGTGTTTAAATAACATCAAAATAAGGCGGAACATTATAAAAGTTCTGCATTCAAAAGTTAGCAACGCACGAGGAAAAAACCTTTGTGAATATATGCAAGGCCATTCTCCCTCCCACCTTACCAAGCCTGCCAGATAAAGAAGCTAAGGCATGTGCCGCGCTCCCTCACCTCCCCCAACCAAGCTGGAGCCGCTTCAGAGAGTCAGAGGCCCCGGTACCGCACCCAAGGCCACAGCCCGCCACCTGTGTTATTTACAGCACGGTAATAAACCCACGTTTGAATCCACTGATCTACCAGCACCCTCTCGTAAATTCCACAACCCCCCCCTAGACCACCCCAAGAATCATGACCCCGTGCAAAGACGACCCCCATCACTGGGACAAGACACAGAGACCCATTTATGTAATAACTTCTAACGCGGCAGACAGACGTGTATCATTCGGCTCAGGCCCCAGAGCCCAGCCCCTCGACCTAAAATACCGGTCAATAGGACACAGGTAAATCTCACCCCAGCCGACAACCACCGGACCTCTCACGAGGTGCATTCCTCATGTGTTGCGTTTATTTTATAAGACAAACTGCTGAGCGATTTATTGATGAACTTAGATGTCGTTTCTTGAATAACTGCAGTGTGCATGGCCTAGGGCAAACGAGTCAGGAAAGGTATTCATCTTTGTCACAGGCTGCCCCAGCATACCAACACCGCTCGGATGACCTCAAGCTGGCCTGCCAGGCCCAACCCAAACCCACGAGGCTGACCAGTGACGTCCTCACGCCAAGACCAACCACGCTGCAGCAACACCTATAGTTAGTCGACGCCACCCAATCCCAATTAACTTGTGCCCCCTATAGTGTGTAGGTTCTGATGACGTTTTTTGTATTAGAAATACGCCTGTCTTTGCTATTGTCAGACAGAGCGCTCTCGGAGGTTGCAGAGTTCTTTGCATGCCCTATTCTTTGGATAAACTCCCACTTACGCTCACCCGCACTCTGTCTTGGTCTTATTCCCATTACGGGAGAGTCCCTTATTGTCTCTCATTGCGGGGAGGATCGTGCTGAAATTGGGGGCGCTTCCTTTCAGTGGTGACCCCGATAGCGTGATATCTCCAAATTATTTTTCCTAACTCCTTTTTAACGACCCCCTTGTGGCACGAGAATCTCCGGTCGAGAAGGGATACGCACGGTGAGCCGGCTCCGGGAGGCTGCCCGCCAACGGCGACCGGCACAATAAGAAGTGCGCACTCAATGAGAAAGGGTACGGGATCCCGATTGGAAAAAAATCCCCTTTGAGTGCCGCTCGCCGGAGCCAGGGGCTGACCGTTGAGTTACCGGTGACACTGCCTGGACGGACCCAGTTTCGGAGACTATCGGTTCAAGACGGGCACGTGAGTACTGAGTGCGAGCGATCGTAAAGGGGAAGGGAGGGGAAATTGTGAACAGAAGAACGGGGACAGGTAGAGGAGAAGAATAACGGGGGTCTACTAAAGACGGGTCTTGAAACTTTCTTTATCTTTTCTCTGCATATGGCCATTAGGAGTAAGAAATAAGTGAAGTGGTAGAAGTGACGGAAACCTAGCTCCGAAAGGGGGTGGAAGGCGGCGCCGCATAGTGCTATCTAAACTAGTACTGGGAATATATGAAGAAGTAAGAAATAAGTTATTGGTGTCTGGCAAAGGGAGACACCGGGAATATTTTTTAGTGATTGCTACTCTCTCTATTTCTTTTTTCCATTCCACGGGGCAGGGGGAGAAAGCGAAAAGGGTATAAGATAAATATACTTGTAGAAGAACTATAAAATAGGGAGCACATTTTGAGGAGTGGGGACCAAGTAGTGGCACGTACAGACGTGAACACAGTAACCTTAGCAGAAAAACAGGGACAGCTGGCCAGGGAGGAAAGGGAGGAAAAAAGACGAGGTGTGAGTGGAAAAGCATTGTGAAGGGTGCGCGCACCGTGTGAGTATTGGAGACGAACGGTTGACCGTGAGGTGGTGCCAGAGAGTGTTGACCATAACTAGTAATTGATCAGTTGCAAGTGAAATCACATGAGAGTGTATGGGAATGGGAAGGAGATGAGCTATGGTGAGTGAGAAAGGATTTGCGCAGTGAATAAAGTTGGGTGATAATTTTTGAGACGTCCGCTCTTGTCTGTGCCATAAAGGTATACATACACATATCTACACCTAACTAAAAGTAAAGAAGGTGGACACGGCTGTGTTAGTGATTTAGAGTATGGGGGCAGAAACTCCCTTGTCACATATTTGTAAGAGCTTACCGGGATACGCTGAACGAATAAATAAATATCACGATCAATGGGTAACAGAATTGAAAGGGGAGGGTCTGCCCCAGATTTGGCCCGAAGGAGGGTCTTTTGACAAAAGCGTTCTTGATATGGTACGAGCATGCATTAGCCTCAAGTATAAGGGGAAACAATGGCAAAATAGGAAGGAGATATTAGACCTCTGGAGATTGTTTGAGGAAGTACCCCCACCCAAAGCTCCGGCACCAAATATTGATCTACCGTCCACCACAGATAATCCACTGATGATTCCAAGAGAGGAAAAGGAACAGCTAAGTACAGAACAACCTGCGGAGGTGATTAGTTTGTACCCGATATTACCTAAACCGGCCCCCGCAGCAGGATATAGCGACCCTACTTATGTGCCTCCCCCCACAACTGGTACACGACAAAGACCAACAGCCCCCCCGCCATACGAAAGCACCAGAGAGCGCGCCCAGGGAAGCACACAGAGGGTGGATATAGAGAAGCTAACGAGTGACTTAGAGTCGAGGCTTACTGTGGCAAGGGATGAACTCTCAAGAATAAAAGACATATGTGAGCGCACAGCGTGCGCCCCTACACAATCAGGACGCACGTCTAGAGCGTCGAGCGAAAGTAGACAAATTGAGGAAGGATGGAAAAAGGGGGAAATACTGTTCAGAATTGAGGAAGAGCCGACACGAATAATAGAGGTAGGAGCAGTAGAAGGGAGCATTGGTGATGTATCACGAGAGAGAGGGATCAGAGAGGACTTGTTATGTGACGTCAGAGGAGGGTTGGATGAGAGTGATAGGTTGAGTATGGCAGTAGGAGGGGAAAGCGAGGAAGTGGACGGTGCATGTTCGCTAGGGGCTATAGACGACGAATGGATGGGACGACTAAGAAATAGGGTGGGGAAGATGGCGTCATTGGAGTCAGCAGCGACTAAGGAAAGGGAGGGTGCAATTGCAAAAGGGAAGTTACAACTTCCATTGATACACAGAGGGGGGGGGAGACCAAACTATATACCATGGGCTCAGATGGATAAGGCTAATTTAATGAAATTATTGCCCCAGCTGTCAGGAGGGGCGAGCAAGTGGATATATGCATTTGAGAAACATACCGCCGGCATACCGTTGGCAGTAGGCGATGTGAAAAGCCTACTAGTAACCGCAGTAGGAGATCAAGCGGACAGAGTATGGGCTAAGGCTGGTTTCCCGGCCGTGACGTTAGACTGTGACCGCCATGATGGGGCTTCCTTTAATACAGTACGAGCAAGGGTGTGGGACGCACTGCGGGAGACATTCCCAGACACCCCTGATTTACAGTCAGTAATGCAATGTACAATGAATGACGGGGAGGATGCTATGGATTACATTCTCCGGGTGCAGGAGATGTGGAGAGCGGAAACGGGCACGCCCTGGCACCAATCCACATCTCTATTTTATTTTATCATTAAGAGAGGGCTCCCAAAAGAGGTGCAGAAGGCACTCGATAAAATAGCGGGCGTTGAGGCAAAGGGGTGGCCAGAGATCCAAAGTATAATAGTGCACCATTGCAAAAGGATCAAAGAGAGAGAGAGGGAAGTAGCACAGAAAAGGTTGGCAGACGAGGCAAAGTTGGTACAATCAAAGCTAGTGAAGGTTGCAGCAGCGGTAGCAGGGCTCCCACTCATGAGGGAGGGAGACGAAGGAGAGGAGGGGCAAATAGCAATACAAGGAAGAAAAGCAGCAAATTGGGCAGGACAAGGACAACGACAGTGGACTGAGCAGGAGCAGAACGGAGGTCCAACGTGGCAAGAGTGGGCCCCAAGAGGGGGAAGAGGTGGGTACAGGGGCCGAAGAGGAGGACAAGGGTATGGAGGAATGGGAGGAAATGGGTGGCAGGGTCCCAGAGGTCCACAGGGGAGCTGCTGGAATTGTGGGAGATGGGGGCACTACTCAAGAGAGTGCAGGAGCAGACAAAACAACGGGTTCCAGGAGACAGAGCAGTACGGTCACCCCCACCCAGGAAGCCCCTACGGCCTCCCCATGGGACAATACCAGCAACCAGAAAATGTAGGACAAAGAAGTAACGCACAACTACACGGACATCAGTACAGAACACAAAACCACCCACAGAATAATGACAATATGCAATACACGCCAGGTAACACTTTCGCCACAGTAGCTAATGGAGCGCCTGCCCCCGCACCTTACAGCGGGGTGTCAGTAGTTTCGGGGAACATTTTTGATCAAGGGGGGGCAATGAGACACCCCGCATAGGACAGCCCACAGAGAGCACTTGCGTGTCCAGTACTATCTACGACCCACAATGCATCAGAGGAACCATTGATAGGAGCGCAGATAGGAGACAAGCAGTTCATATTCATGGTGGATTCGGGAGCGGAGAAATCATGCATTAGAGAGGGCCGGTTCCCGTTATCTAATAGAACGTTAGAGACGCAGGGGTTCTCTGGGGCTGTAATTGAAGTTCCTTACACAGAGGCATTGGATGTGACAGTGGGGGGTAAAACAGTGAAAGCACCCTTACTGTACTATGAACACTCTCCCATTAATTTGCTGGGGAGAGATCTCTTAAGCAAACTAAATATGACAATATCATTCACAGGGAGCGGTATCGTATGTTCGACGCCAGGCATATGCCCCCTCCGCATATTAGCAGTAATACACGGCCACACAATCATGCAAGAGATCAGAGGGTTACCAAGAAACGAGGAGATGTTTGTTGAGGGCATGAGAACATTGGCTCTCATAGTACCAGAACTAAAAAGGATGGATTGGAGGATTCCAGCCGAATTCCTATTCCGCCCCATAGCAAGCCCCGACACTGCTCCCGGGTCAGTGCTATCGTTGGATTTACACGCAGTACACGTGTCAGCAAACAGAATATGTGTGATTGGCGTTGACATGGAAGGATGTGAGTGGCGGACAGTACTGTGTACAGATGCAAATATCCCACTGAGGGAGCTCTCGGACGAGGAGCTATTTTCTGACACTGAGACAGATGGCGAAATAGTGATGGAACTAGCAATGCCGTGCGACATTGCAGTTACAGCCAGAAAAACTAAAGTTAAATTAATGGCAGTAGTAGGAGCACCACATACATTTTTTGATGATGACATGAGGTCAGTACCCACTAACCTATGGACAAATGGCCCCCACGATGTGGGGTTACTACATGGGGTTCAGCCTGTGGTAATAAAACTTAAACAGGGAGCAATCCTACCCCGGGTAAAACAATATCCATTGTCACGCGAAGCAGAAGAAGGGATCAGAGAGACAATAGATGCACTGCTAGCACAAGGAATAATAGTGCCCTCAAACTCCCCATGCAACACATGCATTTACCCGATTAAGAAGGCGAAGGGAGGTTCATGGAGGATGATACAAGATTTACGCCCACTCAATGATGTGATTCAGAAGGAGTTCCCTTTAGTCCCGAACCCGGCGACAATACTGTGCAACATTCCGAAAACGGCATCCCACTTCACAGTTATTGACTTGAAAAATGCATTTTTCTCGATCCCCTTAGCAGAAGAGAGCAGGTACTTAACAGCGTTTACACTAGGGGGGAGGAGGTTCGAACACTGCAGACTACCACAAGGATATTGCGAGAGCCCAAGCATATTCAACAGGGTACTACATGAAGATCTGGGGAATTTGTCTGTAGAAAGCACAGTGATTCAGTACGTTGATGATTTATTGGTTTGTGCACAAACTGAGGAGGAGTGTAGAAAGGACTCAATAACACTCCTGACATTATTGGCCAATAAAGGGTACAAGGTGGACAAGGGGAAGTTACAATACTGTCTGACAGAGGTCCTATACTTGGGACAGCTGATATCAAAGGATGGCAAGCGGATCATACCAGACAGGGCACAGGCGATTAGAACAGTTGGGGAGCCCAAAACAGTAAAAGAGATGCAGAAATTTCTGGGTATGTGCAACTATTGCCGAGCATGGATATTGGATTATGCAGCGTACACAAGGCCCTTGTTACAGGCACTAAAAGAAGCACAGCAGGAAAACAAACACATAGAATGGACAGAAGAGATGAACACGGCATTTAACTCACTAAAAGAGCTGATATCAAGCGCTCCAGTACTGGCAAATACAGATTATGGGCGCGAATTCTTCTTATTTTCACACTGCAAAGGAACACTGATGACAGCAGTACTGACACAAAAGACATCGTTAGGGCACAAACCACTGGCTTACTATAGTGGCACCCTGGACGCAGTAATGCAAGGTCATTTCGCGTGCGAGCAATCCCTAGCTGCAGCCGCGTTCGCTATTGAAAAAAGTGCCACGATAGTGATGGGCTGTCCTGTGACACTGTTTGTGGAACACTCACTCTTTGCAATATTAGAGCGATCAAAGAGCACATTGACGACACAGCGCGCCACAGCATATGAAATAATACTGTCCAGCGCAAACATCCACATAGTAAGATGTAAAACAGTGAACCCGGCCACATTCATCACAGAGGCGTGCACCGTAGAGGACATGCAGAACCACAACTGCGCTACGTACACAGGTGACGAAGGTCAGGATCAAGTGATTTTTGAAAATGCCTTGAACGAGGGAGAGGTGTATTTCGTGGACGGGTCAGCATCAATAGACATGGAGACAGGAGAGAAACATGTGGGTATGGCAGTTGTACGGTTAGAGGAAGATGAATACGAGACACTAGTGCAACACCGCCTCCCATCACACTATTCAGCCCAAGCAGCAGAACTAATAGCGCTAATAGAAGCATTGCATGCCGCCAAGGGGTGCGCAGTGACAATATATACAGACTCAGCATACATGACAACAACAGTACACGGCGGGTTGGCACGGTGGGGGCGGAGAGGGTTTCGACGAGCAGATGGAACACCGGTTCAGCATGCAGAATTATTGAAAGAACTGATTGAGGCCCTGCAAGACCCCACGGCAGTGGCCATCGTAAAATGCCAAGCCCACACCACAAATACAGATTTTATATCTTTGGGGAACGCGGCAGCAGACGCCGCTGCCAAAGAAGCTTCGTATTTACAGAAAGGTGAAGTAGGAGAGTACGTGTTGCACCACACAGCAAGCCAAGAGGTCCCCACAGGATACAACATGATGCCCACACAGGAAATAATAGAGCTGCAAGAGGGAGCTAGTGCAGAAGAAAAATTGCTGTGGACTAAGAGGGGATGCAGCAAATCGCCGACTGATTTATTGTGGCGACAAAAAAGTTCAGGAAAAGTGGTAATGCCAGTTACATTGTTAGAAATAGCATTTCAACAACTACACTTTCCCGCACATAACGCAAAGCAACACATAATGGCGGACATACAAGAAGATTGGTTTGCACCTTGCCTCCATGAACACATCACAAGGCTGGCTTTAGAATGCACGACATGTCAGATTTACAACTCAGGTATGACATTGCGCACACTAAGAGGAACGATACCAAAACCAAATGGCCCATTCAGAGAGCTCCACATTGATTATGTAGACATGGGAGAAAGATGTAACGGGGCTCGCTACATGATTGTGGTTGTATGTCCATTTTCGAGGTGGGTGGAGGCAGGCCCCTGTGCGCGCCCTGATGCGAAGGGCGCCGCGAAGTTCCTAGTGCGGGAAGTATTCCCGCGCTGGGGGATTTGCGAAGTTATTCGCTCAGACAACGGCACGCATTTTGTTAATGAACTATTCAAGGAAGTGACTACGCTATTGGGAATAAAGCACAAATTATGTTCGATTTATCATCCTCAAAGTAATGGCGTAGTGGAAAAGATGAACGGTCTGTTAAAAAGCAGATTGTCAAAACTGTGTTTTTCCCTTAAAAAGACCTGGATGTACTGCCTGCCTTTGGCCCTGTTTGAGTTACGAAATCAGCCAAGTAAAGACCACCATTTGTCCCCGCATGAGATCGTCACGGGAAGGAGAATGCACACAGCGCATTCGCCTCTTCGTGAACGTTCTGATGCACACAGAAGTGCAGCGATATTGGGAGAGGAGTTCACAGAGTACTTGAAAAAACTGACACGGGCAGCGCGCGTAATTGCGAAGCAACTAGCCCCCCCCTCTACAAGAGAGGAGGGGAACACAACAGAAACAGAGACACTGCCTGAAAAACCATTACAACTAATGCCTGGTGACCTTATATATGTCAGAAGTTTTGTGCGAAGGTGGAATGCGCCACGTTTCCATGGCCCTTATGAGGTAGTGTTTTGCACACCCACAGCAGTAAAGGTGAAGGGCCTACGATACTGGGTGCATTTGACAGACGTACGCAGAGCCTATAGCACCGTGGAAGGTGAGGTGCAGGACGAGGCACAGGCAACTGCGGACAATGAAGTTGTGCAGAATGAATGATGGGAATTTTGTGTGCATTAAGTGATGAACATTGAACGCGACTGGCGCACGACAAGTGTACTGAAATAAATATGTATATATATATATAATTTTTTACAACTTTTGAAGGTTTTTGTGGTTTTTTTTTGGTTTTGGAGAAGTTTTTTTTTCTCTCGACTTTCCTCTTTATATATGAAATAATGTACGGATAGTAATGATTGTAAAGTTACCTTGTCTGTGGACACACCCCCTCCCTCACCCACTCCCATACTTTGTCGAAAAAATGTCACAACGTTATAAATGTTTACATGCTTGTACTTAATGCACTTTTATGTTTCAAACAGGATTTACTATGGCATCGAATGGGCAGCCTGCAACTAATAGATTTGTTAGATTTAGAGAAATGTTAGTAGATAGATTGACATATTCATACGAATGTGGTTTATCAATGTGTGTTATTGTGTTCTTCATCTCAATATTTTGCCTGGTGACATATTGGGTCATAGCGTTCATCTCTATCGAGATGAACGAGGGGGGAGGGGGGAGTAACACCACCCTTGCCCCTGGCACGAATTCAATTACAAGTATGAATATTAAAGAAGGTGATTTTTTGGTCTGGGATGGATCACACCTTGTATGGGGTTACTATACTGCACCACCCACTGCTGCCCCGTCACAATCAAGAGATAAAGATATGGAAAATGACACAATGTCCCTACCTGAAATATATAACAGCCCCACTACCCTTCCCGCCCCGATACAAAACAGCGATTTGTTGTTTATTGAGGAAAATGGAAAAGTAATTACGATGACAGAACACAAGTTCCTATATGAGGAATTGGAAAAGGGGGGTGGGAATGAGGAAGGGGGGCCTATTCTTTCACCTATCGAAACTAAAAGGTATAGGAGGAGGGAGAGAAGTAGGCGAAGAAGAGAGACAAGCAGGAGGGGGTATGATGAGTATTATGGGTTAGGATTAGACAAGATGGAAGACCCACGACACCCCCACCAAGCAAATAAATGGTATGCAGATATGAGTACAACAGCTAAACAGACAACCAATGAAAGCTGCTATGTCTGTTCGCTCATCCCCCATGCATCAGGTACACCCAAAGTGTTGTTGCCAAGAGAATTGCCCATTGTGGATGCCCAATGTCTCCTTCATCTCACACTGTGTAGAATAAAGAACACCTTCCAAGCACACGATGTCTCTTTCAAAATGATACAGGACAACAAAACGTGCTATTCAAAAGCGTCTGGAGTGGTCTGTCTTAAAGAACCTTTCTTTGCAATACAAGGGACGCTGTTTTCCGAAAACAAATGGAAAGATGAAGAAGTACTGTGCAAAGCGGAAGCACTGAGAGGTGTCCAACCAGACAAGCTGCGGTGGATGGAAAAAACGTGCTTACCAATATGGAAAGAACACATCTCTAAACTAACATGGGTAACAGCGATGGAGAAACCCTTCAAGCTACAAAGTGAAATACAAAACGAACTATGTTTCAAGGGAGAAGGAAAAGTGGCAATGGGAACGAATAAAAACTGTAACAAGACTCTCACCATCCCAGACATGAAAAAAGGAACAGCAGCACTAATGGACACATACTGGGTATGCGGGAATCAGGCTTACTTGCACCTTCCCCAGGCATGGAGTGGCAGCTGCTCAATGGCCACTTTGCATTCGGCCCTAATGGTAATTCCAGAAAGTCACGTCGACGAAAATAAAAGGACGCAAGGAAACGTGAACAAGGATGCGACGTCTCCCACTGCAGAAGCGCACCTCTATGTCCTGTCCTCCGGAGGGAAAGAAGAGGAGCTATCACGGAACAAGCGAGCATCGAACTACATATCACAAGCATCATCCGATTTATTGGCACAGATCCCAGACAGGTATCGCCTGTTCAGCTCCGTGGAAACATTTTTTGCCTCACTAGTTTCAAGTGTCCAAGCAAGAGCAAATGCAAAATGGCTCCAGATCACACGGTGGGAACTGATTCAGCTGGCCAATGACACTGAAGAAGGGTTCAACATAATAAAGGTGGAACTACGAGCTCTGCGACTAATGACCATGCAGAACAGGTATGTTCTGGACCTGCTAACAGCGATCGATGGAGGTGTTTGCCGAAAAATAGGAAGTGCGTGCTGCACGTTCGTACCTTCTGAAGACGCAGAAAATGGGTCCCTGTCCCACGTCATTGAAGCAGTACATAACCTGGGAGAGAAGATGAAGCTGGAAGGTGGGGCTAAAGATAGCTCATGGTTCGACAATATCTTCTCCTGGGTTCCCTCATGGCTTGGAATGGCGATGAAGTTCTTGATACCAGTTGTGGTGGTCCTCCTCGTGGTGTTCTGCCTGTGCCAGGTGGGCCTCCGATGTTGTGCTAACGCAGTCCCTAACGGTGCAATGATGATGGTGACAATGGGCAACTCTGGTGGTACAATTAAGGCGACACAAGAGGTACATGTACAGACAGGAACAGATAACACTCCCAGATACCAGTTAGTGCCTATGTGCCGTGATAAGTACATAGTAGATAAACTATGGCACACCACTATCAAAGAACCCCGAGACGTGGAACTGGAGTGGTATGAGGAGGTCTGGGTAGACTTGGAAGAAACTGGTGACTGTATATATTTAACATGTACACCAGACGAGTATGCTAGAAGAGGTGAGAGCTTGAGGGGGGTATGTAGAGCCTGGATGCCTAGAAAAGGAACACCTGCATGGGATGACGCAGTGATAGAGGAACAAGAATGTAGAAGATTAGAAGAGCTAAAGAATTCGTTACTTTAGTAACGAAAGGGGGGAAATGTAGGGGAGGACTGGCCGCGAGGCCCTCCTCACCTGCAGCCTTCTCCCCAGGTGAGGACCATGGCTCGGTGGGCGTCCCCTCATGCCACCCGGGCCCAGGTGGAGGAGGGCTCACCCGCCGAC
This sequence comes from Ambystoma mexicanum, assembly GCF_040938575.1. NCBI lineage: Eukaryota > Metazoa > Chordata > Amphibia > Caudata > Ambystomatidae > Ambystoma > Ambystoma mexicanum. The sequence continues at coordinate 890,649,828 of NC_090937.1, read as the reverse complement.
GACATTGCCCACACGTATCCGTTCCCTGCATATACCAAAAATCAGTTAGGCCTAGAAGCCATCTTGTCTAGCAAACATGGCGTGAGTTCAGCACACTGTAACGAGGCCCCCACCTTTGGAGGGCCTTTCATGCATCTCTGCCGCCGCAGTAGCCCTGGTAGATCCGCCGCGAGCGCGTTCCCATGAGAAAGTCGGGTATGAGCTAACCCGAGATGCTAACACTGTAACATTTTATCGTTCACAATGTAATATTGCACCCCGCATGACCTGGTCCGCGAGGCCGGGGTGACGGGAAAAAAGCTGAAGCATCACTATCTGAAGAAAGTAGAAAATAATTCAAGTATTGGTATTAACGAACTACCTCTGTTTAAACAGATCTTGTAAACTGTGAATAAACCATAAAGATGTAACGTTACATGATACCACCCCAGGTCTGGACTAGTGCTGCTATAACCACAGAGAAAGATGTCGACCAAATGTATAGCCTTTATCTGTATAAGTGTTCTTACAATTTTATGTAGAAACCTGAACTCATATATGTTTTCTTAATCACCTAAAGCAGCGAGCATCAATTTCTGTAGGCCATAACCTAGAACTACCTCGTGTAACGTCTAATGTACATAAAATAATCACACCATGTAGTAAATATAATGTTAGGTAATGAAAAGGTACTCGGACCGACTGTATTAAAGAAATGTGTAACGAAATTGAAATATATATGTGTGTTTAAATAACATCAAAATAAGGCGGAACATTATAAAAGTTCTGCATTCAAAAGTTAGCAACGCACGAGGAAAAAACCTTTGTGAATATATGCAAGGCCATTCTCCCTCCCACCTTACCAAGCCTGCCAGATAAAGAAGCTAAGGCATGTGCCGCGCTCCCTCACCTCCCCCAACCAAGCTGGAGCCGCTTCAGAGAGTCAGAGGCCCCGGTACCGCACCCAAGGCCACAGCCCGCCACCTGTGTTATTTACAGCACGGTAATAAACCCACGTTTGAATCCACTGATCTACCAGCACCCTCTCGTAAATTCCACAACCCCCCCTAGACCACCCCAAGAATCATGACCCCGTGCAAAGACGACCCCCATCACTGGGACAAGACACAGAGACCCATTTATGTAATAACTTCTAACGCGGCAGACAGACGTGTATCATTCGGCTCAGGCCCCAGAGCCCAGCCCCTCGACCTAAAATACCGGTCAATAGGACACAGGTAAATCTCACCCCAGCCGACAACCACCGGACCTCTCACGAGGTGCATTCCTCATGTGTTGCGTTTATTTTATAAGACAAACTGCTGAGCGATTTATTGATGAACTTAGATGTCGTTTCTTGAATAACTGCAGTGTGCATGGCCTAGGGCAAACGAGTCAGGAAAGGTATTCATCTTTGTCACAGGCTGCCCCAGCATACCAACACCGCTCGGATGACCTCAAGCTGGCCTGCCAGGCCCAACCCAAACCCACGAGGCTGACCAGTGACGTCCTCACGCCAAGACCAACCACGCTGCAGCAACACCTATAGTTAGTCGACGCCACCCAATCCCAATTAACTTGTGCCCCCTATAGTGTGTAGGTTCTGATGACGTTTTTTGTATTAGAAATACGCCTGTCTTTGCTATTGTCAGACAGAGCACTCTCGGAGGTTGCAGAGTTCTTTGCATGCCCTATTCTTTGGATAAACTCCCACTTACGCTCACCCGCACTCTGTCTTGGTCTTATTCCCATTACGGGAGAGTCCCTTATTGTCTCTCATTGCGGGGAGGATCGTGCTGAAATTGGGGGCGCTTCCTTTCAGTAGCAAACAGGCATGAGCTAGAAGCTTCTTCCTGTGAGATTTGGGGCTGTGCCACCATCGATATCATAGAAGAATTTACTATTTCTTTTGCGTTCAATATTAGTGAGTTGCTGGTTTTTTACCGGCGTAAATACAAGGGGCGCAGATAATATATCCTCATACAATCGCGCCCCTTGTATTGTAGAGCTCCTCATGGCCGGTCCCGTCTGGATAGGTCGGGACTATGTGTATTCTGTGCTTGCTCGTCTGTGGGACATGATGGGTAAACAACGCCCTGTGTGCCAGATAGTGTTGTGCCTCAACCAATAATGTTCTATACAAATAAATCAGAGTCGGTGAATACTGAAAATAAAAAAGAAATGCTTTTTTCTTTTTTTTTAGATAACCCCTCTGCTAAGCCAGCCAAGACAGTGCCGGTATGGGTGTGAGGAAGAGAGTCCTCCGCCCCGCGCCTAAGGTCTAACAGGCGTAACAGGCAGGCACTTTTGGTGGGCAATTCCGACTCGGGCGGGCGCGCAAGGGCGCGAGTCCCGGAAGTTTTAAGGCCGGCTTCGCAGTCAGTGAGGGGCGTGGCCCTAAGAAGAGGAGAAAACGGCGTTACACGACAGGCGTTATACAAGGATAAAGAGGAGCCAAGGCTCTTCCTAATAGGAGAGTCCAAACACACCAAAGCAGTCCAATAAGCCAAGTTTGGCAACAGCAACCGCAGAAGTCCACCACAGCAAAGAAGAATCACCCAGGCGTAACAGGCAGGCACTTCTGGCAGGCACTTCCGGCTAAGTGAACAGTTAATGCAATCCACGAGGAGTGTCAAGTTGACCTGGAGTTGTGTTGCACATTGAATGACTGAAACCAAGTATACATTGATACATTGGAGTCTTGAGGCATGTAACCATGAGGTTTGATGAACTGCAATGCTGTCTTGAGGATGGAGCCCTCAAGACCATTTTCTTTGTATCTGTTTTACCTCGAACTTGGGGGAGGGAATCCCTGAGGTTTCGTTGGAACTGTGTTGCCTTGATCTTGGGGAATGGAACACCAATGATGTGTAGAACTGTTTGAACTTGGGAAAGGTAATTTTGTGACTTTTGTTGAACTTTCTTGAACTTAGGGAAGGGGAGCTGAAATGGAAGCTAGGAGCTGGAAGAATCTCCGAACTTTGTTTTGACCACTTCTTCATTATTGACATCGCTAGACATTGTTTAGCTTTAGTTGTGAGGGCAAGGATTGGTTTTGGACACAGACAGACCTTTAAGTTGAACATTGTTTCTGACTCTGACTTTCCTTAGTTTCATTCAAGGAGGGAAATCCCACCTTAGCATTTGTATTTGTGTTTGGGTATTTGTAATGTGCTCAGGATGGACTTAACCGTATAAAGGTGCAGCCAGTATCAACAAGACTAAATAACATGCCAAGTGGCTATAAATGAAGTGCACATATAGAGCCCTACGTGTGGGGAGAGGAATAGGATCATCCTATAACCCCTGCACCGCTATTTAAACTGAAAGGTCTTAAGGGCCTGCCGAAACTGAAAGAGAATATTGCAGGCCCTAATCTCTTTGGGGAAACTGTTCCAAAGTCTGGGCCCAAAAACATCAAACTTTCTGTCTTCCCTGGAAGCGCAGATTGACTGGGGGACAGACAGCAATAGCTCGTCTCTGGATCGAAGCATCTTGGATGGTTGGCAGTGGCAGATTTTGTCACTCCGGTAATCTGAGGCCAATCCATTTGGGCTTTTAAAAATCAAACATGCTTCCTTGAATTTGATTTGCTCTACCACTGCGAGCCTATGCAGTTATCTCTGAAATGGGGAAACATGATCTCATTTGCCTAAGTGGCCTGCCATTTTAAGACCCCTATTCTGGGCTTTTTGGAGCCTATACATTTGTTTAACAGGGATGCCCATCAGAAGATTGTTAATGTAGGCCAGATATGCATTTGTTAAAGCACCCACCACTGTCGCATGATCCTCATCAGGAATGAATGGCAAAACGTGACAAAGCATTTGCCATTCATCAAAGACTGCCTTGTCCTTAGCGCCGACCTGTGTCTCACTTCCAAGGATATCTTGCCAATAGCAACCTTCATTTTTAAATTTAGGAACAAACTTTAAAACTTCCTCTATAACACTTGGGACAAGAATTTTTAACCCTGCCCTGCCATTTGGTGCCTGCACGTCAGCCATCTGCAGGGGTCCAGTTGTAGTGACCACCCCTGCTGGAACAGAAGACTCCCGACTGAAGTTCCATCGCTCCAGAGCCCAGCACCAGGACCCAGTAGCCCACCCACACCTGCCTCAGGGGTTACCATGTCGGGGGAAACACCATCAGACACCACTGGCAACCCCCAGCCAGAGAGGCAGAGGGCTGCCAGCTTCACAGCAGGAGAGGTTGGCATCCTGGTGGAGCAATTCCTGGTGCATTATGATGCCCTCTATGGAAAAAGATGCACCGACAAGGATGGACGGGAGATGATCTGGCTGGACATCCTGGTTGCCATCAACGCGGAGGGGGTGGCAACCCGCGACATACAACACGTCCGTAAGCACTGGAAGGACTTCAGGTCCAGGGCCCTCAGGTCCACCTTACCGCCAACGACATGAGGGTCCTGGAACAAATTAACCCAGTGCTTCACCGCCAGGTCCTCGAGAGGGAGACCGGTCTGAAGTCGAGCGGTAAGTGTCCATGCATATTTGTTGGATGCAGTGCATGTTGAGGTGTGCCAGGATTGTGCAGATTGGACATATGTCTGAAAAGGTCCAGGTATGGATGTGTATGTGCAGGGACATGCCCGTGCTGCATGTGAGTCCTGTCATGAGTGATAAACATCGATGGTGTATGTGTTACAAATCATGATGCACAACTGCATGTGGAGATGCACACATGTTGGTATTTCTGTGTATGTACTATGGCATGGTTGTGGTGTGACACATGGATGCTAGTTCCATCTTCATGTATGTGCACGGCATACGTGTGCGTGTGTGGGTTGCACATGTGCGACAGTGATACAACATGGATGCATGTGACACAGACATGTAGGAACCCGATTGGCAGATGTGACATAGTTGCTGATGATTGTACTGTGACAGGTAGTGGAGATGTACAGATGCATGTCTGTCTGTTGGTGTGTGTGCATATGTTTGACACTCCCCATGTTGCTTGTGACGTCATGCCAACCTTCAAGTATTCATGCTGGTGTGTGTGTATGGATGCTTCTGCCTGCTGCATGATTCCTGTCAATTTGTGCATATGTGTGGGTTCAAATGATATGTGTGTTGGGGAGTGTGATGCCATCTGTGTAGTTTGACACTGCCACACATGTGCAACTGTCATGTGTGTATCCGACCATTGTACAGTGCACTGATGCCTGTGTTCTGTCTCTCCCTGTCTGCAGCATCGACTGATGAAGGTGGCGGAGACGGTGCTGTGGAGCACAGAGGCAGGGATACCACTGACAGCCGGAGATGCAAGGCCCAGCTCTCCTCCCACGTTGTCATCTCTTCCGGGAGTGAGGAGTCTGGTGCCGCGTCCATGGCCGCAGCTGCTGAGTGAAGGTCCAAGAGGCGGAAGTTTGAGGTGGACTCCTCGGCAGCAATAGGGGCAGCTGAGCCCCCACAGGGGCCTATGGAGGAAGATGACACGGAGTCATCCAGGTTGGTGGGGAGTTTGTTTAAGGAGGAGGCTGTGGAAGGCCCACGCACAGGGCCTGGAGGGGGGCATTCCACTGGTGCTAGTGGTGCAGTCCAGGGGCAGGGACAGGAGGCAGCACAGGCTGCCACGGAGGTGCCTGTGTGTAATCCTGTCCCCGATCCTGTGACTGCATCATCCCGCACCAGCAGGGATGCGTTCGTCCAGACCCGTTTTCAGGGCGGGATGCGCGAACAACATCTGGCCTTCCTCTCTCTGCGGATGTGGCAATCCGTGGCTGGATTGAGCCTGTCCTAGCTGTGGTGGCAATGTGTCAACGGGGTATTCGGGATGACGTGCAGAGTTCTCGTGTGGACAATGCACGTCATTTCAAATACCTCATTCAACAAGTCACCCTACTAAGACAGGTCGCCAGCGCTAGGTTCCTCCGTGTGCTGGATCTTCTAGTGACCCCCTCCTCAAATGAACCCCCTACGCGCCAGTTGTCCTCCATGCCATCTTCCTGCCCAAGTATCACCTGGGCACCCTGTGGAGCTGCCCCTGACCCAGCGGCCAGGCTGGTGGAGGACACATCCCTGCCACAGTCGGGAGTCGGAGGCCAGCAGGGGTGGCCACCCCAACAACTGGACCCCAGCAAGAGGAGGACGTGCAGGCATTGACATGCAGGGCACAAGCATGGCAGCAGCAGGCTCAGGGTGGGTGCGATGATGGCTCCGGCCTTCAACATCACAGGGGCAGGAATCGGCCAGACGGCAGGATGACCCTGTATTGGGAGTATCTTCCATGTGGCAGCGATTGGGCCAGCGGATTGATGCGGAGTGGCGGCGGGCGGAGGAGGCATGGCTCACTATGGTCAGGACGGAGAACTGCATGCACAGGGCATTGAGGCGGGCTGAGTGCCCCGAGGCAACTCGCAGGGTGTTGGAGGACGCCATGACTGCATCCCTGTGAGACCTCGAGGCCAGGGAAAAGGCCCGCCTCTAGCACATCGACGTGGAGTTCGATGATGCCCTGGCCCGGAACATCAACAAGTGAGCCATTGGAATTGGACTTGCCCGCTGCCTTTGTACATAGTTCTTTAGTGCTAGGTTTCACTTGTTTTTTTCTTTTTTTTTGGAGTTAATGGACTTTGCTCCACTTCATGTATATGTTTTTTATTCATAGGACATTTTGGTAGGTTTCATTTGTTTTTGAAATCATGGACCCCTTGGACTTGGATTGTACATAGTTGGAGACTTGTACATACTTTCTTTTTTGACATTCCCCATGGATCAATGGTTTTCTTTTTTTTTTATTTATTTTTTTCAGGTTGACATTGGCGATGGACCACTTTTCTTTTTTCATGCCGTGGATTTTTGGTTTTCATTGGATTTTCATTTTTTTTGGTAATGTCTGTCCATGTTTATTAATTTTCAAGTTTGATTTTATTCATGTTATTTCATTATGTTTTTAATACATTTATTTTAACTTCATGATTGGTATTGTGTACTATCATTGCTTTTGTGCATGTCTCAATGACCATTGCCTCAGTCATGTGTTGCCACTGTGTGGCGGCTCTGTTGTGCATTTATGCATGGGCATGGTAGTTCGTTTAAGACTGTCATGGGTAATTTTGGAGTGGGTGCAGTGGATGGTTGCATGCTTGTAAAGGGTGGAAGGGGGATTTGGGTTGGCATTAGGGCCATGGGTCTGTTTTTTTGGGACATGTTGTTTGGTGGGCCATGTGTCGGTGCCTGCTGGCAGGTGCCCGTCACTCGGGGTGGGTGAGGGGTGTGGGGGGACATGAGTCAGGGCTTGCTGGCAGGTGCCCATCAATGGGGGTGGGTGGGGGGTGTGGGGAGCCATGAGTCAGGGCCTGCTGGCAGGTGCCCGTCAATGGGGGTGGAGGTGTGGGGGGACATGAGTCAGGGCCTACTGGCAGGTGCCCGTCAATAGAGGTGGGTGGGGGACATGTGTCGGTGCTCCTGAGTGCATGGTGCCATGTGGCCTGCCTGTGGGGCATGGTCTGGGTGATGGGCTACCCATGGCCCGCAGGCAGCCCATCACCCCAGACCATGTCCCACAGGCAGCCCATCACCCCTGGACATGCCCCGCAGGCAGCCCATCACCCCAGTCCATGGGCCACAGGCAGCCCATCACCCCAGTCCATGGGCCACAGGCAGCCCATCACCTCTGTCCATGGCCCACAGAGAGCCCATCACCCCAGCCCATGGGCCACAGGCAGCCCATTACCCCAGTCCATGGGCGACAGGCAGCCCATACCCCAGTACGTTGGGCCACAGGCAGCCCATCACCCCAGTCCATGGCCCGCAGGGAGCCCATCACTCCAGTCCATGGGCCACAGGCAGCCCATCATCCCTGGGCATGCCCCACAGGCAGCCCATCACCCCAGTCCATGGGCCACAGGCAGCCCATCACCCCTGGGCATGCCCCGCAGGCAGCCCATCACCCCAGTCCATGGGCCACAGGCATCCCATCACCCCTGTCCATGTCCCACATGCAGCCCAACACCCCAGTGCATAGGCCGAAGGCAGCCCATCACCCCTGGCCATTCCCCGCAGGCAGACCACACCACAGGGTGGACTTTTGCCATGCATTATACCTGACGCAGCGGGGTACATCTGTTCCCAGGGGTGCGCGTGGACTTTCACATGCGATTTCGCTGACGTACGTGTATTCCGGGGGTGCGTGTGGACTTTCACACGCGATTTTGCTAGAGCAAGCAGGGTACGCGTATTCCAATGGGTGCACGTGGACTTTCACATGCGATTTCACTGGCCTACGTGTATTCCGGGGGTGCTTGTGGAGTTTTACACGCTATTTTGCTGGTACGAGCGGGGTACTTGTATTTCGGGGGTGCGCGTGGAGTTTTACACATGATTTCGCTGGCGTGAGCGGGGTACGTGTATTGCGGGGGGGCGTGTGGAGTTTTACACGCGATTTTGCTGGCGCGAGCGGGTTGCGTGTATTAGGAGGGGTGCGCGGGGAGTTGTCCACGCGTTTTCGTGGTTGGGGGGCTGTATGCTGGTCCACTGGCCTTTGCTCCATGTAGGGAATTTGTGCGATGTTTCTGGTGCAGAGGGAGGGGTTGGTGGTGTAACTGGCGCTGCTGCAGGATCACTGCGCTACTCTGCACCACGGCTGGTTATGGATGTAAGTATCCATGAATACTCTGTGCGCTAAAATGGGTTTGGCTCACGTGGCTGGCACAGACTGTCGCGCGCGCACTCTGTGCGCCATCAGCGTGCGCCACTTGTGCGCTAAATTCTATGAATTACCCCCATTGAGTGTAGTAATTGTAAACAGTTATTGTTTTATTAATGAATAATGAATATAAGTGTACATACTTTAAAGAGGTAAATAAATATGCAAGCAAAGTTTGTTAAAAACAGGTTTACTTGGGGGTGATGTGGTTGTGGGCTTTCTTTCTCTTTTAGTTTTAACACATGATGCATCTACTTCCTTAGTCCAATTATCTGGGTTCTTACTGTCCATGATTTGTCTTAAATTATCCATGTCCTTTTTCATTAGCACCCGGGCAGGGTGAGCCAGTCAATCAGGTGGCTAGGAATGGAGGCTTGAACCGTTGGTGTAAGCCCGCATTCCAAGCCGCCTGAAGGTCGGCCCCCCGCTGCCATCTTCCCCCCAATATCCTGTAGAGGAGGACCCAAATAAAGCCTGCACTCCCATCGCCCATTTTAAAGTACCAGGAACGTGCACACCAAAATATGTGACGTATGATGAACAAATAAACCAGCAGAAAGCTGCCGTAGGGCTCTGCCCAGTACCCATCAGAAGAGAAATACCTATTGAAGTACAAATAACTAGATAACCATGGACACTACCAACAAATGAAAACGAAATGAAGATTGCCTAAGTACCGTCCCGGAAGAAACCAAAAAGGTCTTAATGGAAGACGAATGGTGAAGTCACGAGAGCCCGGATGGACTCACAAATGGAAAAAATGACGAAACAAGAATTACACAAGGAGACGAAACGCCATGAGTAAAGAGATGGTGAGCTTAAAGTGATAGAAAGCTATCAAAGTGTAAGCGAGTTAAGCTGTAAGTAGGATGAAGATATTCAACCAGCTAACGCCTGTAAATATGCTTGAAACCGCAAGAAGGCTAAGAAAACAGTGTGGCTTGCTATGCTAAGTAGAAGAATAACGCGGCAAGCGCCATTGTACATAATCTACCTCAAAACGAAGCACATTATTATAAGTGCGATTCCCCTTTACACGAAAAGCAGAATTAACTCAGGTTACTAGAGGCCAAACAAGACAAGATTCATATTCTAGCAAAATGAGAAGAGACGGCTGAATCAAAATTCAGCAGATGCAACTCATGTCAAGAGAGTCAAGGTCATATAGAAGGAACGAACAGTAGCTACATCTAATTGAAACTTAAGAACAGAATATCCTGTCTCTGAAATGTCAAGATAAGGAAGCATAGGCAGGTGGCAAGCCGAATAAGAATTAAATACATGAATTGAGAGAACCTAGTAACATTCACGGTGTCCGCATCACTTGCCCTTCCGAGTGAGGAGAAGCTCGAGTTCACACCTACGCTTGACGTCCGCCCAGACAGAGATATCAGAAATTTTTCAGACAGAAGATGCAGTTTCGAGGCCAACCACAGTAAAATAATTGACACATTGTTATTGAAATGATGATTGATTGTAACCATAATTGGAGGAAGGCCGGGTAGCAGAGGGGGCACCCTGCACCTGGCTGACCGTTCTGAATGCTGCTAAGTAAAGTGGGGCCCAATGTCGTAATGAGGCCCAATGTCATGTTTGTACCAAGGTGTAAAACCTTGAGTAAGTGAGAACAAGGGGGAGAACTGCCTCAGCAAAGTTCTTACTTCCTGCTGTTGGTTAGGAGTCAGGCAAGGGGCCACTTTGACACCCTCAATAGAGCCATCTGAAAAAAGTCAGGAAGAGGTTCTGATTCCTACTCTTCTCAGTCTGATGTCTGAGGTAGTACAGCTATTTCAACCCTAGGGATGAAAGCCTACAGTCTATTTATGTGGCACTCTTTGGGATCTTGACCAGACCTCCTAAGGTCCACTAAATAATGTACCTCACCCAGCTGCTCCACATTGTCTAAGGGCCTGACCATTCATCCTGGGGGGGCTCTAGGCCTGATAGGGTTCATGAGGAGGACTTCTTGGCCTGGGTTAAAGTGAACAAGAGAAGCCTTCTGGTCATATCAATATTTTACCAAGGCTTGACCAGCCTTCAGATTGTCACTGGCCTGAGCCATCAGGAGGACCATTATCTTCCTTAAACCTAGAACATAATCACCTATATTGCTACTGATAGGAAGAGTAGGGAGCTCCCACCCATCCTTGACTATGGCCAGTGGTCCCCTCAAAGGGTGATGAAAGAGAAGGTCAAGGGGGCTGAAGCCAACACCCTCTTGAGGTACCTTTCTGTAAGCAAAGATTAAGCATGGTAGCAGGAGTTCCCACCTTCTCCTTTGGGGTTCTTACTGAGCCCCAATTAGGCTCTTAGGAATACTATTAAACATCTCAACTGAGCTGTTGGTTTGTGGATGATAAGCAGAGTAACCCCACACTCCTTCCACATAGCTTGGATATACTTGGAAATGAAGTTGCTCCCTCTGCCGGACACAACTTCATTAACAAAGGCAACCCTATTAAATATTCGTAGTAAAGCTTTAGCAACTGACTTGGCAGTCACTGTCTTCTGTGGGATGGCCTCATGATAGCTGGTGTCATGGTCAAACAACACCACAATAAACCTGTTGCCAGAGGATGTCTGAGGGTCAAGGGGACCAACAATGTCAATCCCTAAGCTCTCAAATGGCACTCCCACCATGGGAAGTGGCACCAATGGAGCCTGGATTGTTGTACCACTCGTCCCAGAAATCTGGCAGGTGATACAACTCCTACAATGGCCTTCTTCCTATACCCCATCTTGGGCCAGCAGAAATGCATGGATAACCTTTGCTTGTGTCTCTTGATCCCAAGGTGACTAGCAGGGGGGACCTCAGCACCAACTGTAGGATGAAGGATATTACTGGAAGGGGAACCAGCAACCTCCTATGGTCAACTTCATTAGACTCTGTGAGCTCACTGTACAGGAGCCCACCTTCTCAATACATCCTATATTTCCAAGGAGGTTCACCCTCAAGCTGGGCACACGGCTGTCTCTTTAGGCCTTCTAAAGATGGGCACACTCGTTGGCCCTTACTAAACTCTTCCCTATCAGTACCACCTTCAGCCAACAAACCTTGGAGTTCAGTATGGTCATGTGGGTTAAGAATTTCAGGAAGCACCTCCTCCGCGTCAGGTCCAGGTGCTTAGCCAACTACCTCTACCTCATTGGCAGGTGAGTTAGGGGGGGTGTTGTCTTTCCCTCATTTGAGTTTCTTTACTCCCTTAGCCTTGGGTTTCCCCTTTGGCTTTACCTCAAGCTTGGACTTGGCCAAGGCAGCCCTTGTTTGTGACCTTGTTCAAGGTCGTTCTGCTGTGCCCCCCACACGACCTAAATCTCTGAGGTCATTCCCCAGCAGATCTTTTCCTGGAACGTGCCTCTGTACACTCACAGGTATCCTTACTGATGCTCTGTTCATGGTCAGAGTCACAGGCATTACTGGGAACCTGAGAGGGGGGCCTCAGCTAACTTGATGGGCATCAAGGGAGGTCTGGCAAGCTCTTATTGTTTTACCAATTTGGAATCCACCACAGTTCTGCTGGCCCCACTATCCCTAAGGGCAGGGGTGTCAACCCCATTCACATTCACACTGTCATTAAAGTAGTGCTTGGTATTGCCATGTATACTGACCTAGGCCTCAGAGACTCTTGGTTCCCAGGATCCCAGGGAAACTAAAACTACTTCAGACTCTACCCTGCAGGGGAAGGAGTCTGAAGAGAACAATGTGATTATTTCTTCTCCCTCATAGGAGGGGAAGGCCATATTCACAGAGTGGACCCCCAAGGTTTTGACCTTACATTTGGGATCCCCATTCACATGATCACTTGCTCCACAAGTCCCACAAGATCCACTAGGTATTGGGACATATGGAGATTTACTGTAACCAGAGCTACACTTTGGAGGCTGACTCCCACTACCCAGAACATTTTCATGAGACTTACCCTTGTTAAACGTGTTGTGGACCTTATGGGAGGAAGATGTATCAGTGCCCCCACCCACTTTCTCTTTGTGCTTTTCCCATCCTTCTGCTTAGCAGAAGCATGCTTGTCCTTATGGGACACTCTGTGCGACACCCTTAAATCAGCTACAATGGCTTACTTCTTTGGATCTATCTCCTTAGAATCAGCCAAGTGGTGTTTAAGTTTAGGGGAACAATAAGCAACAATATATTCAAGCATGACTAAACAAATCATACCCATAGAGGTGTTGGCCACGTAACCTTCCCCCCAACAATTCAAGATTTTTAAGGAATCAGTCACATGTGAAATCCAAGTATTAACTTTTTGTATTCTCTAAATCTTTTCAAGTATTGGGCAGGAGTATTCCCAAACTTGAAGATTAGAGTTTGCTTTAATTTTGCCAAGTCTTTTCTGTGAGCCTTAGACATTTCCATAATGGTACTGCAGCCAGAATGGGGTAGTCGGCTGAGCAACCATGCATTTGTGTCAGCATCCACAACCTCTTGCACCTCACATGCATACTCAAATGCAGTTAACCAGTCCATGATGTCATTCTTGTCATAATACACAGTAAGCTGTTATTTAAGAAACCTTGGATGAGGCCAGGACCAGACCCATTACCAGATTCTCTAGAGGAGCCATTGGTAGCCTTTAGCTTTGCAAGCTCCAACTGGTGAACCCTGTCTTTTTGTCTTCCTGCTTTCTTGAACGCCAGTTTAGCCATGCTGAATTCAATCTCTCTCAAATTAAACTGCAGTTCATTTCTCTTGAAACAGGTCTTCAGCCTCACAGCCAGCAAAAGAGACTTGGGACTCTACATCATCCCTATCTACACCAACCCCTTCTATGATGGCAGCAACAGTTATTTCAGTTATTTTGTAGACATACCTAGCTCCAAAAATATATGAACAAACTCCATTGTCATGTAAGCCAGCACCACAAAGTGTATACAGCACAAAACCCAACATGTAAAATAGGTTCTGTTATTCAGAGCAGTGGGGGAGTCCGACCACAGGCCAATTAATATTTTCGGAGAGAGGGAGGAATTCTTACTGGATGAAAGGCACAGTGACATTGCAGGGATCCATTGATGAGTCATCCCCGCAAGGATCTGATGAAACAAGCTCCATTAAAGAGTTTCTTGAACTCAATTATGCATTTAGTAGCCAAACAAAATATTGCTTTGAGTATGTATTTATTTTTTTATTTTTTCATGGGACATTTTTATGGCACCTATACACAGGTTTTTCCAGGTGCCACAATACAAAATGGGGTGGAGTGTGAACATGGAAAATCATAAGAATATAACAACAAAGAGACGGTTATATTGGTCTTGTGACAAACCTATGTGCAAGTGCATGAACGAGGTGATAAATTCAAGGGGAAGAGGGTAGAGGGAGAAGTGCACACGTGGGTTGGAGTGGCTTCTCTTAGCCCCCTTAAAGATATAGGGCCTCATTATGAGGTTGGAGGTAGTCATGGTGCTATTAGCGCTATGAACCAATACTGGTACCGTGTCCGGTCCCATTCAATGGGGACTTACCGGTCTATTCCGACCTTTGCAGGACCGGTAAGTCCCCATTGAAAAAGCCATTCCCCATTCCCATTTCATCCCCCATAGGGCTCAATGTGAAGGGGGAAGGTGCTAATAACGGTACCGCAAATTGCGGTACCGTTATTAGCTCTGAAGTCCCTTAAAGGGTCCCTTCCATAACGCCTGGTAAAACCAGGCGTTAAGCAAGGGACCTGCTAAGGGACCTCGTAGTATGGCGGTAAGGGATTACCGGCACCGGTGCCCTTACCGGTGCCGGTAATCCCTTCCCGCCCACCTCGTAATGAGGTCCATAAAATCCCTTCTGCCACATAACAGGTGCTTCTGAGCTGCATTTAGCAACAGCACAGGTTTCTGTATATGGCTTTCCCTCCACCCTTCTAACCTTCTCCTCCCATCCTCTATTATTGCAGAGTCACGCCGATGAAGCCAACATTACTCACAGAAGAACACTACGAGACCACTTTACCTGGTCTTACCCTATCTTGAAACAGTGCATTTTACTGTGCGTGATAAACCCATTTCCTTGGCCACTTTCTGTTCCCAGTCCACAACTGCATGCAGCACTACTTGCTACCAAGTAGGCAGTGGGTGATAATAGTTTGGGAATTAAGCCTAGAGTAGATTTCCAAGAGAAAGCAGTGTTCCTGTCATACAGGAGAAACATTGCAGTGGGACACATGGGGGCAAAACCTAGCAGACCGATCAACACCCATTGCACTAATTGTGTACAGCTTTAGCTGGTATTTCACCAAATGCAGTGCCGGTCTTGATGCACACAGTCCTGTTGTCCCAGTATGCCACACATCCACAGAAGCAAGCCCTCTATGATGCTGTACATGCCCAAATTCAGTTAGCCCCAGTTATCGCTGGGCCTCCCCTACAACTCCAGTGTTAGCATTTAATTAATATTAATGCATAATTAGAACAACTAGATCCGTCTACTGCCAGCTACCCTCAATGAAATATTCAGACTACAGAACGCGGAGGGGCAGGGGGCTGCAGCTTTCCGGTAGTAGCAGCAAAATATTGAAATACCTTACCTCTCCACCTAAGGGCCAAAACATCCCTCTGGTCCTTCCGCAAAAGCCTAAAAACCTGGCTCTTCACAAAAGATGCATAACACTACTACACGTCGGAGCTCTGCATGTATTACAGGTAACAGTAAGAATCCAAAGTGACTGCACTAACCTGTACCTGTTCTGTACTATTCTTAGCTAAAATACCTTTATTATACCTCTACCCTCACCGGGCGATGGTTGTATTCCCTGTAACCATCAGAAACTGAACTGACTGCACCACGGAACTGAAATGATTGGACTATGTGTAAGCTAAATACATTTACTGTAACCAGCGCCCTGATGCCCCCGAGTCTGGTGCACGCTATAAATGACAAAGTAAATAGAATAGGATTCATTTCTCTGTGTGCCTGGGGCATATTGCATGGTCCCTGTTCTTCTGTTTATCATGTGCATCATGTGTCACCAATGTTATGAGTTGAGAACACAAAAGGGAACATATTGATTAAAAGCAGAACACTGTATTGCGATGTACAGCTCCTGGTGCCATTTAGGCAGTGTCTTGGTAGTTCATCCCTTCAGGTGAGGGGCTTCAGAGGGTGCATCCTGAAGCATCCTGTTGTGGGCTTTCAACTTTCGACAAGGGCAGTGGGTAGTGCAGAGTGAATGGGTCAGGATGGAGGAACAGAAGAGGAAGAGATCAATGGGAGCATGCACTGGTGCCTACCTGTTAAACAATGGTTGACCTTGATTGCCAGGGAGCTTATGCAACGAGGGTTACACAGAAGGCAGATTCGAATGCAGCATTTCTAGTAATAGCTCAACAAACTATGTGTTCAAAGTTTGACAGTTTGGTGCCTCTTTTCCAAGTTTTCTTTAGATGTCAATTAGCCATTGGGCCATAGAAACATTGGGCCTCAGGATAGAATTACAGTAGGCATCATAACCCAGTGTGAAATGGAGCAAAATATGTTTTATTATGGATTCCATGTGAAGAATTATGGGGCACCTTGGCTAGTTGATGTGTGTTGCAGAGGCAGGCAATCCCTCTGGAAGATACCTAGATGTGCTGTGATGTTAGAGAAGCGTGCCTCTGTCTGATACACCACAGGAGCTTTAGGAGTATGCTATTGTTGAATCTCTGCAATCCCTTTGGTTGATATGGGATGATCTTTCTGTGGATGGATTTGGCTCCACACCCCGAACAGTTCTGTGTGCAATGGAGAGTGCTCTGAAATGGGTTATGTTCTTGACTGATAACTAATCAAGTGGGTAGTATGGTGTGTCCTGTGAAATCTGATTAGTAATCTTGCCTCTGTATTCATGATGCACTGAAGTTCCTTTTAAGCCCAATCACTTATGCTGTAAAATATGCCTCCGGCATAGTATATTATTGATAAAAACAGATTGCACTGATGTACTACAACATTGATTTGAGGTTCAAATGAAAGTCCACTGCCCATCAAAATCATGTGGTGCTTAACCACTTTTGAATTTTCCATGCAGCTGTCCATTTCTGTAGGCTAAATAACTGATTCCTGTAGTGTGGTGTTGGACAAGGATTAGCTAGGTCCTTATTTGGCCTTCTTTGTCCACTTAGGCTCACCAGTTAGTGTGTCTGTGTCTTTGCTGATATATATATTGGAAATTATTTGTGGTTCATCTGTAGAGTTGTAGCTGGTGAGGACATGTTTATTGATTAGTCTCACGAGTTGGGCCATGAAAATATTAAAGATCAAAGGCAATGAACTCCATCTTTCTGATATTCCTTTGGCTGAGCTGTGTGATCTTGGTAATTTCCGTTCTGTCCATAAGGAAGGAGTTCATCAATTGTAGCACAGTATTACCCAGTCCTGCTTCTTCAAGTATTTTTATTTGCGCTGCCTTGTTGATAGTGTCAGAAGCTGCCGACATGTTGAGTAGTATTAGGGCTATGGTGATATTGGCTTGTGTGCGCGTCTTAATATAGTCATATATGGATAAAAGTACAGATTCCACTTTCCTCATTGGTCTGAATATTACTTTTGCATTTTCCAGGAGGTTGTTAGAATCAACGTGTTTAAATATTGGTGTAAAAACATAGCTTTACAGGATTTTGGCTTCAGGTTGGCATTTTATGCTGGGGATTGGTCAGTAGTTGATGTAGTTTCCAGAAGTGTTTTTGAGAAACGGTTTAACAAATACAATATTAAAGCATTGTGGTACAATTACTGCTGCCAGTGACATGTTCATGACTTTAGAGTGGAGGAAGTTTGGAGTTTCCTCAGGGAGGATGTCTTTGTATATATCTGATTGCAGAGGGGCGGGGAGCGGTTGGTAGTTGAGCCTGCTTCATTGCTCTAGCTTTGCAACAAAGACCTGCATACAATCCACCGTGCAATCACCCACAAGCGAAAAACCAGACACATGCATTTACTAGTACATGCCTGCAAATAATCAAACATACACCTGTCAAGTAAAATAATAAAGTAAATGTCAACCTAAACAAAACGATGTAATAAAGCAAACACAATTATAGCAGATTGTGTGTTTTGTCCCTGGGTATTATACTCCGTGTGAAAAATCGATTCATTTATAAAGGTCAACATTGGAATCTATCAACATTTTGAAATTAATTTAACAAGAGCACAACTCGTGGAAATAATGTCCATCCTTCAAAATATTTGCACTTCATGATCTCTCTTGTTACAGCAGTGATACAGTTCATTCTGAAATCACATGTGCTATCTATCTTTGAATGGTCTACAGGTCTGTTTCCATAGGCATCTTTATAGGAGCAGGCAACCGGGACCCTCCTTGCGGGGGGGGGGTGGGGGCGGGGGGGGGGGGTGTCACATGTCTGGCGGCCTGATTCAAAAAAAGTCAGTGGCCATTTTTTAGAAAAACATGCAAGGACGTGTTATTGTGTGCTGCTGACTATTCAAACCTGCTGACTGGTTGTTGTCCACATGTATATTCTATTAAGATCATCGAGCGAGTTAACGCAGAGATGACCAGAGCTCTGCAGTTGAGGTCAGTATCTGGCATCAATCGTCATCCTCTCGTGAGTAGAGCTGCAGTCTTGCCCCTCTTCCACGAAATTGCCCCATTGAGAATGATAACAACTGAAGACATTGCAAAATTTGATCAATTAGAAGATAGTGCAAATGTGACATGTAACATATGGTTTGGTTCCAATCTAGCCATGAAATATGTCTTACTATATGATGAAGACCTATTTAAAATGGGCTATAATTGCAGAGAAATTAATATGAAAATAATCGCATATACTATGGATATGAAGGCCATTCAGCCTAATCAGTCTGTAGTTGCTGCAGTGTCGAAACCTCAAGAATGCACACTGCCTAGAGACGGTGTATCAAACGAGAAGACACCAATGGAGGCGTCTATCAGAGATAGAACATTGCCTCAGCAGGTGATTACAAGTGATGCCGATGGGTGTTGGCAGTGACTACCCAATGTTTTTAAAAGGCCACTTTTCCAAAATAGATCGATAACATTTGTGTGGTATGCTCATGGAACATAAGGGGTTTCGCCTACCTGTCATCTAAGGACGGATTATTGGCAAATATTGATCTGTTTGGAATAGTGGCTCTTCAGGATTCATGGATGCTGGCGCCTTGGCCTCCAAGGGGCCTATAGGTCATCCGCATGGCACCTGTTAGTAACTGTGCGGCACCCCTGGGGCATTACTGACACCTCATGTTCCACTTCCATGATACAAGCTATATTTATCTGCTGTGTTCTCCACGGTTATGATAAACTTTTACTTATAAATGTCCTCGACCCACCTAATGCTTTAGCCAAATTAACACATTTTGTAAAGTGTCAGAAACATTTTTATCTAAACACAATTCTGATTTTACGATTCTGGTGTTAGGCAATTTTAATGCAAAAATGAGTCAAACCTATGGCAGTAGTTTTACTCAAACGGGTTCCAGTCCATACAGTACAACTAAGAAAGATACCATTGAATACAATGCTGTCAATGGCCGCCGCGCCAGCAACATTCGAATAGCTCCGTCCGCCCAGCCTCCTGAATCACAGCCTCTGATTGGCTGTAGAGCAGCCTATCAGCATCCAGCTTCATCCGACAGGCGGAAGCCGTGGGCAGGAAGTCCACAACCGAAGGGCCAACAAAAGGGCCTGTCTGCGCCTGTCTAATGCCGTACAGGCCGTCGGCCAGGAACCCTGCACGACTTACTCCCTGATCCCAGCCCGTAAGTACGCCTGCCCCATGGTTCTATAATGAACTATCACGGCCTAACCTACACGCTATACCACTTAAGGCCATCCCCATAGCCTATGCATATATCAGTGACTGTAAAAATAATGATTGCCTGCCACCCTGATTGTGTTAGCACTGCCTGCCCTAGCGGCACCCTGATTGTGTTAGCATTGCCTGCCACCCTGATTGTGTTAGCATTGCCTGCCACCCTGATTGTGTTATCATTGCATGCCCTAGCGGCACCCCGATTGTGTTAGCATTGCCTGCCACCCTGATTGTGTTAGCACCCTGATTGTGTTAGCATTGCATGCCCTAGCGGCACCCTGATTGTGTTAGCATTACCTGCCACCCTGATTGTGTTAGCATTGCATGCCCTAGCGGCACCCCGATTGTGTTAGCATTGCCTGCCACCCTGATTGTGTTAGCACCCTGATTGTGTTAGCATTGCATGCCCTAGCGGCACCCTGATTGTGTTAGCATTACCTGCCACCCTGATTGTGTTAGCATTGCCTGCCCTGGCGGCACCCTGATTGTGTTAGCATTGCCTGCCACCCTGATTGTGTTAGCACTGCCTGCCACCCTGATTGTGTGAGCATTGCCTGCCACCCTGATTGTGTGAGCATTGCCTGCCCAACAAATCACACACAAGCACCAAACAGCATTTGTCCTCAAATGCATTCTCCAGTCACCCACCTTACAGCACCTCCAACCTTTCCTCTTCCCTTTCTACCTATTCCTCTTTTCTCTCTCTCTCTCTGGGCCACCTTCAGTTTTCTCCCTATTCACCCAGACCCCACACCACCACCACTCATTATGCATTCCACCTCATCCACAACACCATACCACACCACAACACCACACAACACACTTCTCCACAGCACACCTAACCCGCCTGGACTCCTCCTTAGGAGGTACAGACTAAGAAGCTGCACCAAGCCATCCCTTTCACTCCGCAACTCTCCACCATCCATTCACAGCAGGAACTTGAAGCTTAGCTATCGCACCCATACCACTTCCTCACTCACACACTCACCTATCCACGCACGGACCACCCCCCATCTCCACCCACCTAAACTCACACCACAACCACCCTCACTAACTCGTGCCACCACCACCTCGCCCTTCATGAACACCAGCAATCATGATCCTCCACCAGCCAATCTTACCCTAAAATGCGCACTCATTAATGCACGCTCCATTCATGCCCATGCTATTGAGATCAATGACCTCATCACCAGCCACAAACTAGACATACTAGCCATATCTGAAACATGGCTCCATGAGGCCTCCAAGCCATCCATACATCTTGCCCTCCCCCAGGACTACACCATCCTCAGACAGGACCGTAAAACCTCCATAGGTGGGGGTGTTGCCCTCATCTACAAAAACTCACTCTCCATTAGGTTGTGCGACCAACAATGGGACAGCAACGCCGACCTTCTTTATGCCAAACTAGCTCTCTCCACTAACTGCACCATTAACCTCTTAGTCACATATAGACCAGACTACCAAAAGCAAATCCTCCAAATCATGGGCAACAATTTGAAACACTCCACGAAAACCATTTTACTTGGTGACCTTAACCTTGGCCTAGATGATCCTAAGGATAAGACTGCCGCACACTTAGCCAAGGATCTCTCCCACATGGGGTTCAAACAAAAAATCATCAGCCCGACTCACTGCAAAGGACGGTCCATCGACTGGATAGCAGATCACAACTGTTCATCGACCATCACTTCTATTTCAGCCCTTCCTTGGAGGGACCACTATCTCATCCAATTCACCATCCCTACCACACCCACTCGTAAAACCATCACTCCTGCTCCCCCGCTAAAGTCAGAAGCTCCAAAAAACTCACTGCCACCAACCTCGTCCCGCTTCTGGATATCCCCGAACTCAAGCACCCATTTAATCAAGATCCTAATCCTACCTCTCTCGCCAACATCTACAACAATGCCCTCGCCCAAGCCATTGATTCTATTGCACCGCTGGAAGACAAAAAAGCCAAAAAATCTATGCATTCAAACTCCTGGTTCTCAGAAGAACTATCTGCCCTGCGAATCAAAAAACGAAAAGCCCTATCCAACTGGCACTCGACACCCAATCAATCCTCCCTCAACGAGTTCAAAGAAATTGCGCGGACCTACAAAAATACCATATTCAAAGCCAAATCTGAATCATATAATCAGAGAATTACCAAAGCCAGCTCCAAATCTAGAGAAATATTCTCTTTATTCAAAGAACTCACTACTCCCGAGTCCAGTTCTGACAAAATCATTAAGGATGAAGCTTGGTGCACAGGCATCCAAACAGCCCTCCTTAACAAAGTCAAAACACTCCAAGACAAAATTGCATCCCAACGTAAAGCACTGAACACCACCCCCACACCCCTCTCTCTACCCCCCTTAACCACCACCCGGAAATACCCGTCTTTGCCTTTAGAGAACTCACAGAGTTAGAAGTCTCCACCCTACTCAAAAACATCAAACCTTCAACCTGCAAAGGAGACATCTGCCCGCCCACCATCATTGAAGAGTGTTCAAAAGCCCTCACTCCTATCATCACAGCATTCATCAATGCCTCCTTCTCCTCAGGAACCATACCCCAATGCCTAAAAGAAGCCTGGGTCCGCCCGCTCTTAAAAAAACCCTCCTTAGACCCAACCTCCTCTAACAACTATCGTCCCATCACCACCGTCCTCTTCCTCCTCAAAATCCTAGATAAAGCCGCCCATAACCAAATCCAGCAGTACCTTGAAACCAATGCTATGCTAGCCAGAAGACAATCGGGATTACGCAAAGGGCATGGGACTGAAACTGCCCTCCTAGATTTGAAGAATCAAATCACCAAAATAATGGACACAGGCAAACCTGCTCTCCTCCTTCTACTCAATCTATCCGCACCATTCAACCTAGTTGACCATGACATCCTCACATCTCACTTCTCCAATGCAGCCCATTTCTCTCACAAAGCAACCACATGGATCACGTCCTTTCTAGAAGGCAGAGCCATGAAAGTCTACTCTGACCATGCCAACGCTCCCCCTACCACCATCAACTGTGGAGTTCTATAAGGTTCTTGCACTGCTCCGACCCTCTACAATCTCTTCACTAAACCCCTCTTTGACTTACTGGACGCTCTCGGCATAGCCTACACCAACTATGCCGATGACACACAAGTCCTCCTCCTACTCACTGGAGACCACGCCAAAGACACAGAAGCTCTCCTCAACATCTACTGCACAATGCAAACCTGGATGGCTATTAATGGTCTTTGCCTTAATGGCGACAAAACAGAGATCATCATCCTGGCACCCAGCGAAATTCTATCCAAGCTTAGCCAAGACTACTCACACATGACCATTGACAACATCAGCATACCGGTCTCCTCTGCCGTTAAGACCCTAGGAGTCTACCTAGACGCCACACCATCCATGACCAGACAAGTCAGCGACATCTCCTCTTCATCAGCACTGACCACCAAACTCATCTTTGCTATAAAACCCTACCTCACCACGCCCAACTGCCTCTCCATCGCTAGATCCACCATAGGAGGCAGACTAGACTACTGCAACGCACTCTTAGCTGGCATATCTTCTAAAAATCTAAAAAAGCTCCAAATAGTGCAAAACAATGCACTCCGCGCTGCTCTGCACATCCCCAAATCTGACCACGTATCAGAGGCCAGAAGAAATGCTCACTGGCTCCCAGTCAAGGAAAGAATCAATTTCAAAATACTCACCCTCACACACAAATGTATCAATCACACCGCTCCGTCATACTTATCGGAAACCATAAACATGAAATCCTCGCTCCGTCGGATAAGAAGCCAATATGACAACCAACTCCAAGTTCCCACCGTAAGAAGAGCTAAAGCTGGAGGCATAGGCTTCCCACACAAAGCTCCCAAGCTCTGGAATGACCTCTCCAACTCTCTCAGAGCGGAACCATCCTTGCTCTCCTTTCGTAAATCCCTCAAAACAATGCTTTTTACCTAACTTGTGCTCTCCCCCCTACCAGTTCTGTACCTCAAACGCTCTGATGTCTGTAATGTAACAAAAGAACGCTACTGTAAAACATAATGCCTTGCAAAAACATACCTTGTATGCTTAGACTGTAAATCAAAATGCCTTTATTCTGTTTAACCTTCCTTTCTGTAACCGCCATATGTTTCTTTGTAACAGCGCCACGATGCCCCCGGGCTGATTGCACGCTCTAAAAATTTGAATAAATAAATAATAAATAAATAAAGATAGACAAGGTAATACTTGGATTGAGTTGGTTTGTGCTTTTAATATGACCCCGCGGAATGATCACTGTGTGGGTGATGCCTTGAAAGCACACACTGCGTAAGTGGCAAGAGCGCCTCAACTTTGGACTATGGCTTCACTAATGAGGTTGGGCTTGGAATGATGCTTCACATGCCAATATTGCCACTGGAAGAAAGCAATCACTTTCCTGTCTACATGTTGTTGAATACACGTGAGCGTGTTGAGCAATTTGAATTGAATGGCGATATCTTTGTTAACAGTGGTGCCAATCGAATATGTTGGAACCCCTTAAATCCTGAGAGGGCTAAAGTTCTTGATGAAGATGTCCTCCCCTCCTTCACACATAGAGGGCAACATGTATCCATGATCAATATCATACCCATGTGTGAGGACCTTTCCAATACAATGGCTGCCATAAAAACAGTCACCTTAACAAAACGAAGTTTCAAGACTTCTTGAGAATGTTGGAATCGTGCTCAATCACATAGTCAACAATATGATCACGTGATTCAGGCTGCAAAGAAACAACTGAGACATGACATTGCCCTATTAGTATACATAGGAGAAAAATCGGGTTGTGCTAGTTGCTAGTGAAATACCGCATGGTATGAAAATTCTTAAAAATAAATGTTGATGCTGGCTGACAAGACACCAAGCCAGCAGCAAGCATGATTTGTGGATGTGCCTGACTCATAATGCTAGGACCAACTATAACATTGGTCAATGGGCTATCTTAAGAGGGGCCTCTAGGAAAAACCTTGCAGTGTACAGCATCCATGGAGATAGCTGGCGCTGTCATATCATGAATACTGTAGCAAACACTGATCCCCCTGACAAGGTAGCCATTAACAGAAACGAGAGCTGGGTTTGCACATCCACAATCACTGAAACCTTAAACTTCTACCGGCAACTGTGCAAGTGCCCTTCACACTTTGTTTGAATCAATTGGTGCTCATGGGCAGGTATCATCATCATGGAGGGTGAGCACCATTCTCCCTATATATAAAAAAGGCTGCTGGAAAAATCCTAGCAATTATCGTATGCTGGCCATGGTGGACATACCTGCAAAACTCTTTGCAAGGGTTTTGCTAGAGGAACTGCATCAATGGTTTCAACTTAACAGCATTCTTCCACCTAATCAATCAGGCATCAGAGCCAAGTCCAGAACTCTTCACAATCTGTTCACTTTGACTACCCCCATTGACTACACCTGGAATAGACGTAAACTGCCAGTCTATGGTGTGTTCATAGATTTCAATGCCACCTTTGACACTGTCATGAAGAAAAGACTATGGAGGAATCTTGTCTCCTGGAATATTCCTCATGGCCTGTTGAAGATGATTCAGCTACTCCACACTGATACCAGCGTTTGTTTGTTTGTTTGTTTATTTGATAATGCACTCCAAGCCCTTGGGCAGCTGGGTGAAACAATACAAGTAGACTTGAAACTTAGTTACAGTGCCTGACACAGGCTATTACAACACAGAGGTAACTTACAACAAATGATACAAGGGATACAGTACATATATGATCAAGATGGGTAAGCGTAGACGAATACCGTCTTAACATATGTATAGCATGATCAGCTAGATAAGGGTGAATATTGTTACATATCATTGTTGTGCAGCCATTTGAGAGCGTTACATCTAAATCTAGTGTAGGGTAATGGGCGTCTGAGGTCAGGTGGGAGTATGTTCCATGATTGTGCAGCTCTAACAGGGAAGCTAGATCCACCCGCTGTGGTAAGTTTGAATCTCGGGACTTCAAGTAAGAAGGTGTTGGCAGACCTCGTCAGTCAGTTTGAGGGTCTCCAGTTGATTCTTTCAGCTAGGTAGGGGGGTGCTTGATTGTTGAGGC
Source organism: Ambystoma mexicanum (assembly GCF_040938575.1). Lineage (NCBI taxonomy): Eukaryota > Metazoa > Chordata > Amphibia > Caudata > Ambystomatidae > Ambystoma > Ambystoma mexicanum. Next base: position 890,624,312 of record NC_090937.1, on the reverse strand, counting down.
ATTTGGATGTGAGAAAAATAGTTTTAAGGAGAATTCTGTCCTTTATCTTTAGCCAGTGGGCCTCAGTCCGGTGTTTGGAAATATGCTCTCTACGTGGGATATTCAAAGCTGCTCTTAGGGCATTATTTTGTAATCTCTGGAGTTTGTCAATGACCGACTTATTTGCACCTGAGTATAGGGCGTTGCAATAGTCCAGTCTGGACATGACAAGGGCATTGGCCAAGGTGAGGCAGCAGGCACTGGACAGGAATGGTCTGGCAGCACGGATGAGTTTACACGTGTAAGTGGTTGTAGAGGCGAGGGAGTTCACTTGTTTTTTAAGGATGAGAGCTGAGTCGAGGTAAAAACCTAGAGTTTTAACCTCTCGCATAACCTTAATAGTATTATTGTCGATGTTAAATGAGGCATAGTCCGGGGTGAGTTTAGTTAGGTTAAGGTCTGATCCGAGGAGCAGGATTTCAGTTTTATCGTCGTTCAGGCAGAGGCCATGGGTGGCCATCCATGCCTGAATGACGATGTATATTTTATTCACCATAGCCTGGTCCATTTCATAGTTGCCTGAAAGGGGTATGAGGTTCTGGTGTCATCTGCATAATTTGTGTAGGTGACACCCAGTATGTCCAACTTGTCGAACAATGGCTTGGTGAAAGTGTTGTACATAGTGGGTGAGAAACAGGAGCCCTGTGGGACTCCACATGTAATTTGGATGGGATCGGCACAGGTAAAGGTGCAAAAGACTCTCATGGTCCAGTTGGCTAGAAAGGATTGGACCCATGCTATAGCTTCCCCTGTGAAATTGGCAGCGAGCTTGAGGTGGTTGCATAAAACTGCATGATCCACCAAATCAAAAGCTGCTGACAAGTCCAGTAGGAGTAGCAGCGCTGTTTTCCCACTATCCTTGAATTCCTCAATTTTAGTTTTAAGATCTATCAAGGCTGTTTCAGTGCCATGGAGAGGGCGGAAGCCCGATTGGCGCGAGTCTAGTAGATGGTTAGCTTCTAAGTAATCTTGAATTTGGAGATAGGCTACTCTATCGATGATTTTTAGTAGGAAAGGTATAGTGGTGATAGGCTTATAATTAGTTGGGATGGGTGGATCAAGGGTTTTTTTCTTAAGAAGGGGGAGGACCCAGGATTCTTTTAGGTTAGCTGGCACTGTGTTGGATTTGAAAGAGGAGTTAATGAGCTTCGAGATAAACGGGGTAAATCTCTGGCTGCGTCCTTTATTATTTGAGCTGGGCAACTGTCGCCCTTACAGTTGGAAGGCTTCAGTGAGAGGATAACCATTTCAGTGTCGATGATGGAGATAGGTTTGAAGCTAAAAGGAAGGGATAGTATTAGGTTCAGTCACTAGAGGTGCTTGTTGATCAGTAGGAGAGAGGGCGTCCTTTTTATTAGTTATTTTAAGCTGGAGGGTGGAAATGTTATTAGATAGGGCGTTCTGTATGTTAGTGCACCATATCTTGTCCTTGGGGGCTGTGTCAGTTGGTTGGATGGGGGATTCTATTTCCCGGAGGATGGCAAAAAGTTCCTTGGTATTAGATTTGGCATTAGTAATTCTGTCATTGAATACATTTTTTTTTGTATTGATAATTTCTGTCTTGTAATATTTGGTGAATTGGGTTAAGTTAACTTTGTTGTCGTCAGTAGGAAAATTGCGCCAGATAGTTTGGAGTTTTAGTTTCTGCTTTCTAAGGTCCTTAAGTTGGGGTGAGAACCAAGCATTAAGGTGGGCTTCTTGTTTAGCTTTGCGTAGTTTAGGTGGTGCAATAGTATCTAGTGCATGAGACATAGCTTTATTAAAGGTGTCTACTAGGGTGTCTGGGTCAGTATTGTTCTCCAGACCATTGATAGTAGGCAGGAGGAGGGGGTTGAGTTTTTCTGTAGTAATGTCTTTTTTACTTCTGGTGGGGAGTGGTGGTATCATTTTGATAATTTTAGGGCTGAGGAGGTCAAGTGTGGCAGTGAAATGTATTAGATAGTGGTCGGTCCATGGTTGAGGGATGATGTCAGTAATGACTATGTTGCAGTTAAGTTCAGATACCCAGTCAAGGGTTCTACCTTTAACATGTGTGGGGGTGAGGACTTTTTGGGTAAGGCCGTGGTCGTTTAGGATAGCTGTTATAGAGAGGGCATTTTTATTATCTGGCTCATTGAAGCCAAAGTTAAAGTCGCCCAGCAACAGCGTTTGCGAGTGATTTTGGGTATTGTTAGCTATGAGGGTGGTAAGGTTATCTTCAAAGGTTTCCAAGGGACCTGGGGGCCTATACATCAAGTGAATAGTTAGCGTGCAGTTTCAGAGAGTTGCAATTTTGCTGAGAGTACTTCACAGGAAGCTAAGGGAGGTGAGGTGGTGAGTCTGATAGGCAAAGTAGTTTTAGCGATGATGGCTAGGCCACCGCCTTTGGCATTGGGGCTATCTACTCTGTGGATCTGGTAATTGTCAGGTACGGCTAGCATCAGGGAGGGTCCTGCTGCCTTGTGGAGCCAAGTTTCTGTTACGGCAAGGATGTCGATGCTGCTGTTGTTTAGTATGTCAGCAATTTCAGTTGCATGGGCTACCATGGATCTGGCGTTGATAAGGGTTCCAGTAAGTGATAAAGTATTCTTAGGAATAGGATAGCTTGCAGATTTATCTGTGTGCTTGTTTCGACTCTGGTGTTTCTTTTTATGAAAGTGAGTGGAATTCGGGGTCGGAGTTGAGGGTTTTGTGGCTTGAGTTTGCTTATCCAAGTGCGTCTGTATAGTTGGGGATCTAACAGTATTGTTTGCGCTATTTCTTTTAGGTTCATAAATGCAAGGTAGTCTTGAACTAAGTCTCAGGTTTCTATCTGTGGGGGGGCTAGAGCTGTAGGTAGCAAAGGCCATGATTGTAGTTAGGAGGGTCAGGGAGGTCAGGTTTCTACCCATGGTAGTTAGAGTAGTTAAATGGTTCAAGTTAGCGTGTGATTAGATGGAGAGAGTTGTATGTCAGATCTCTTTCAGACCCTACATGGTGTGAAACAGGGTTGCAGCGTGGTTGCACTCTTTTTAACTTATACTTAGCTGATCTTGCCAATGTCTTCGAGCATGTCCAAATGTGCTCTGTTATAAATTGGGGCATGGAGGCCCTCATTACAACACCGGCGGTAACCAATGGCGCTATTAGCACCGTGGTTGCTGCCGGTATTGTAACGAGTCCGCCATGGTGCAATGGGGAATAACCACCCCAGTCCAAGTTTGGCGGGGCGGTAATTCCCCATTGCACCATTGGCCATTTCCCATTCGCATTTTTGCCTCATAGGGGTCAATGGGAATGGGGAAGGTGGTAATTACAATACTGCAAATTGCGGTACCGTAATTACCTTCAAGGTCCCTTTGCGGGTCGGGAGCCGCAAAGGGACCTTGTAATTAGGCGCTAAGGGGTTAACGGCGCTGCAGCCTTTTACGGCGCCGTTAACCCCTTAGCACCAGGGTCGTAATGACCCCCAGAGTATTGGATGGATCGGTTATGCTGACGACCTGTTGCTCCTTGATTAAACCCCTAAAGGACTCCAACTCAAGCTTGATGCGCTTGGCAAGTTTGCAAAAGAAAATGGCCTCCACATCAATATTGATAAGACGAAGATAGTTTAATTTATGGGAAAACTCAAGAGCAAAAAAATGGCAAATGTCATATGGAAACTTGATGGGAAAGTTGTTGAATCTGCAGAATGCTAAAAAATATTTGGGTGTTTTAATCGATAACAAGCTGATTTGGTCTCACCAATGGATGGAAAATAAGGCCAATTGCATGCGCATTGCGCATGCTATGGGCCTCTTCATTGGTAAACTAGGCGGATGCAGGATTAAAACTATATTATTGCTATATGCGTCCAAAATAGTGCCATGCTTGTTATATGTTGTTGAAGTATGGGGATCTAAACTCAGAACTGAGCTGATGAAATTCGAAGCCAAGTTTCTCTGACTATTATTGCGCACGCCTAAACCCTTACCTATTGAATACATCATGTTATAATTTGACATCATTCAAATATCGGAAAGAATGCCTTGTAATTTACTAATGGGGTATGAAAAGTTAACCCACCTTGATAATGGCACCATTATAGTTGATGTAATGAAAGCACATGGCACCCTTGATGAATTTAGGCACTTCGGTCTTCTCGGTGGTCTATGTACCAGCCACGAGATGTGGAAGAATGCATCTATTTGATAAAACATGCTCATCCCGCACCCCAATCTAAAAAACTGGATCAAGAAACAGACCACAATATTAGCACTGAAAAAGATCTTATACGCCTAGCGACCAATATCAACAGTGGTCCATTTGTCAAATATTGTTATGTTATGGCTAAATATATTGATGCATATCCAAATAGTATTACTACTAGATTTTATCCTTTGCTAAAATGTAATTGCGCTATGGCTCTCGAAATAGAGGGAACTAAATGGAGCATTGCGCGTGCTGAACGGCATGCCGACTGTGTGGTGAGCTGGTCATTGAGGCAGCCGACCATATCATGTGTACTTGTAATAGCCTACAAGTGGTTTGATCTAGACACTTGAAAGCATATTGCAATACGATATCTCACGATGCTGCCCCATGACTCACGGAGGTTATTATTCCATGATCATGATGTTAACCTTATGTTTCATATGATGAAGTTGTATAATGTTGTGATGGAGATACTGAAATAATTATCCATATGTATCTTTTAAATCAAATTATCAATGAATTATTGTTGTGTATGTAATATTGAGATTTTGACGCAGAATATTATTCATAGAAGGCATTTCATACTCCCACTTTTTTTGCTTTTATTTTAAACCTTGTAATAATGTGTTATATATACAACGCCAATGTTGGCTATATGTACATTAAAATAAAAAAATATAAAAGTTAAGATCAATGGATCCTGTGAACCTTTTTGTCTTCACTGTAGTACAAACAGTGGGGCAAGATTCGTATTTATTGTTGGTGCAAGGGATGAAATGCATTAGCACATTTCAACACCAGAAAATGTGTGCCCAAATCCACAAAGGGTCTCTGCATGTGTGCATCTTAGATGTGCACATTCGGGTACTCTTTTCTGTGCCCTTTGCTGATTGCACAAATATGGGTGCAATTGTATGCATTTCGAGGCCCATCCCAAATCCACAAATGGGATGCTCTTTCAAGTGTGCAAAAATGAAAGATCTTCACCTGTGCCTTTTTGGACTAGGCTCAGGAGGAGGCCCAATGCCCGATATGTTCATTTCTGCACCTTCCGTACATTTCTTTTGAAGTGCAGTGTTAATACTGCTGCGCTACCTCTTGCATTTATTTGTTTCAAACCATGTTATGTTTTACTGCATTTCACAGTGGTAGGCCCATTAGGGGGCATACTCTCAAAGCACCCACGTGAAATGCATTAATTCCTGAGACTATTGTATTTAAGGGGGCTGGGCAGCACTTCGTTGTGCTACTTTTCAACAACCCGTGAAATGCCCAGGTCATCATTGAGAATTAGCTGATGTGTGCATTTCTGAAATGAGCACAAATGAAAATAGCACATCATATTTTTGAGAATCTGGTCGTTTGTTCACTATAGGATAAGCACTGTAGCAGGTCACCTGCAATCCTAAAAGATTAAATGAATATTGGTAAATATGCCTGCCATGATTTTTCAGAAGGTAGCTCAGTGTGGTAGCCTTTCCTATGTCTGAGCTTGATAAACGCGCGTATATATGTGTGTGTGTATATATCATTTGTATAATTTTGTGATAGTAACACCTACTGTGCTAAAACAAAATGTATGTGCTCTAGATAACGCTAGCTAAAAAAAAGCAACATCGCATCAGTATGAGCGGGTCTACAGCTTATTGCCTCCAAAGGTGGCTTGTAAAAACTAGCAGCCATGCCAATAAAAAGCATGCAGTGTTAGTCAGGAGATGTGATTACAAAGTCAAATTCAAGAATGTGCGGCTTATACCCTGGCCATGTCAGCGGACAATATAGTGATACTGGACAACTCATCTTTCCTCACTACTGCCTTCCATGAGAAGGTTTGCCCTTTCATACACTGGTGGGTTTTTTAGCCCATCGCCTGATCTTTCTTTTTATGTTGGCTATTTCAGTGAAGGTGTCACAGACAGAAGAGAGCAGACCAAATCTGACAGGCGCCTGAAGAGAATATTTTCAAGTGTGCTTATTTGGCACAATAAATGGGTCACTTTTTACACAATTTCGTTGGTGATTCTGCACATCTTAAATAACAGTCAACATGTCTGTGTACTTGGTGTATTGAAAGCCCTAAAATACAATACAAAATGCAAGATTAAATCTTGTAAACTCACATCAATTAATATTATGCTACTTGCATACTTGCCTGGTGGGTGATGCAGAACGTTAAATGAGAATCATTCGCCTTTTGCATAAAATGCTTCTATAAATTATTGTTTTTACATAATGTCAAGTTGCGTTATTATGTGATCCGTGTTCTTGCCAAGTCATTTGTACCAAACAGGGTATCATTCGAGTTCATTCAAGTCAAACATTCACACCTAATTGTTCATTGCTCTGTGATAGGATCTGGGAAACAACATGACAAGTGCAGACATTGCAGACTGGCTCATATCCCAGCTCCACCTCTTAACCCTACTTGTGTAATCCTGAACAACTTAGTTGTGGTACATAACCTGTCAAAACTGCCCTTCTATAAACATTTCCAAATGTTCAGACCAAAAGAGTGATTTAGTTCTCAGAGTAGGCTCTGCTAAGTAGTCTCAATCATGGTTTAACTGGCGTCTTTCTTCATGTATACTAACAGTTGCCTTGATATATTGCACAGAACAAAATGTATTTGTTTCTTTACTGACTAATAAGTAATACACTGCGTGAAAACAATAGTTTTTGTCTAATCTCAGTCTATGTTAGCATATATGCATCTTTCTGGTAGTTTCTAATTAATATCCACCATCTATTCCATGGAATGGAATGTGTACCTTTCTCATTGCTTCCAATTTGTCTCCATGCATGAGCACTTTTACAATCTGTGCCAGTGATATCATCCTCTTTCTATACTGATGCATGTGCACCTTCTTGTTACAGCTACTGATCTGTGTCCTGCAGAGAACGCCCTCTTCGTCGCTGCTATTTCTACAATGTGTCATGCACGCTTGTTGTGGACTGCTAATTTTGCACTTGTGAAATCGCACTTGTTTATAATTCTGATTAAAGGAAGTCCAAAGTGGGTAGGTGGACTGGAAGTGTGTGGCCAGTAATATTATGATTGCTGAAGGCAGTAAATGAAGCTATGAGTTATGATATGATATGATATTTTATTTATATCGCGCTCATACACAAATGTTTCAGAGCGCGACCAAGCAAAGGGAGGGGAACAGGGGAGAACAAAAATACGATCTTACTAGGCCCAGTGACATTAAGAACGCGCAAGTGGATGGAAAAGGGAAAAGGGGCAAAGTGCGTGGAGGGGGAGAAGTGGAAAGTGCGGACAGAGGAGAGAACAGAATAAATAATAAGTGGGATCAATAAATGTAGACAAGAATGTAGTGCAGCCAGACATGTGTCAAGTGCATGATTAGTCAGATAGGGTATATCTGATGGTTCTATGTCATTTCACCTTCAGGCATTTCAAAGCCTGCAATTTAAACGTGTTTGACAGTTCATCTAATTGTTGTTTTATTTGCCCCCCCCCCCCCAATCCCCTGTTCCGGCACCTATTTTTAACTATACCCACCCCACCCAACCACTTATCTACACTTTTCCATCACCCCCCCAAAAATTAGATGAACTGGCAGACACGTTTAAACTGCAGGCTTTAAAATGCCTGATGATGAAAAAACGTTGTACCATATCTGATAAGTGCAGAGGAAGAGTGGGGGACTGTATGGGTACAGATACAGATCCCAGTGCCAAGGGTTGCCCAAAGGCAGTGCAGGAGGGAGGCAGGGTGCACATGTACCTGGGCCCGAAGCACAGAGTGTGGCCAGGTGCACGGTGCAAAGAGAGAGAAACGTATCAGCTGGGGAGAAGAGGGGCAAAGGCAGAAGCAAAGAGGACGGTCTTCAGGTGCTTCCAGAACCGGAGATGGTTCTCCTCAAGTTTCGGTGTGGTCGGGAGGCTTTTCCAATGGGAGGCCCCAGCCGAGGACAGAGATCTGCCCTCAGCTCATTTCTTTGAAAAACACCCAACCCTGAGGGAATTAGATGTAGAGGAGTGAAGGGCTCGAGAAAGGAGGTATTTACGGAGGGATATTTTAAGGTATTTTGGTCCAAGGCCCCAGAAAGCCTTGTGGACAGTGCAGAGGGTTTTACATTTAATCCTTGCATCCACTGGGAGCCAATGCAGAGATTTCAGACCTGGAGCGATATGATCCCAGGGCTTGATGCCAGGGACAAGTCTTGCAGTCCTGTTCTGGATTAGTTGTAAAGGGTGGAGCGTGGAGGCAGGTAGATTTAGAAAGAGGCTGTTTCAATAGTCCAACCTGGAGAGAACCAGAGCTTGGGAGACTGTAAGCTTCTGGGGGAAGGAGAGGAAAGGCAGAGTACCTCTAAGGAGGTGCTGTACGGAGTTTGACTTTTTAGGGACGTCAGAGATGTGTGCGGAGAAGGAAAGTGTGGAGTCAAATATGACCCTGAGGTTCTTAGCCTCGCAAGTAGGGGTAGGGGGACAGCCAAGGGAGGCCATCCAGAGAGTGAGGGGAAAGGATGGCGAAGGTGTACCGATGAGGAGGATCTCAGTTTTGTTTGCATTTAGACAAAGATCGTTCGCAGCACACCAATTATGAATGGCCGAAAGGCAATTAGAGATGAGGGAAGGCGAGGAGGTGGCTGATGGAAGCCTGAAAATGAGTTGGGTGTCGTCAGCATAGCATTGGGAGTTTGAGCAGAAAATGGAAATGCAGTAGGCGAGAGTTGCCAGATATTGGTTGAAAAGCCAGGGCAAGAGGTTAGACCCCTGGGGAACACCACAGGTAGAGAGGGAGGTAGCAGATAGGAAGGACTCACGTGTTACCTGTGAGGGTCAATCAGAGAGGAAAGAGGTCAGCCAGGCCAGAGCATGATCTGTGATATGCAGGTTGTCACGGAGAAAGTTGAGCAGAATGGTATGGTTGACCATGTCGAAAGCAGAGGAGAGATCAAGAAGGATGAGGACGGTGGGAATGGTTGAGTTAAGATTAGAGAGCAGTCTTCCCGGATGTTCAGGAGAGCAGTTTCCATGCTTCTGGCAGCTCTCAATCCAGATTGGTGGTCGTGGAGAGAGCCAACAGAGTCAGAAAAAAGGTTAAGCTGGGAGATGGCCAGTTTTTCCAGGAGCTTCCCCAAAAAGGGAATAATGGAAATTGGACGGTAGTTAGCCGAACAAGAGGGATCAGCTGTGGGTTTCTTGAGGTGGGGATGCACAAAGGAGTGCTTGAGGGGGGAATGGAAAGATCCAGAGGCAAACAAATGGTTGCAGAAATCGGCTGGAGCGAGGGTATCAATGGGGTCCTTAATCATTTTAAAGGAACAGGGGCGGACCTGTTTTGATGAGGCTTTCATAGATCAGACTTGTCTAGCAACCTCATCTGGGGAGAAAAGAGGAAAGGAGGAGAAAGAGGGAGGGGGGTAGCTGAAGGAGGGACAGCAATCTGGAAGGCAGAGGGGAGAGGAGACGAGGTAGAGGAGAGCGTGGACAAGATGTCATGGGTTTTGGAATGAAAGTGAGAGGCAAGGGCATTGCAAAGAGCCTGGTAGGCAAGGGGGGTGGGGGTTGGAGACTGCAGCAGGGTTGGCCAGCTCCTTGCAGATTTTAAAGAGTTCGGCCGAGTTGTTAGATGCCGCAGAGACACAGGCTTGAATGTGAGCTCTCTTCTTGGAGTGGACAGAGAGACGGTATTGCCTTTGGAGCAGGCGACAGGCCAGTTTGTCAGAGGATGAGCAGGAGGCCCTCCATTTCCTCTCAGCCACCCTACTCTTCAATTTGAGATAAGATAGGTCAGAGTCGTACAAGGAATTACACTTGTCTTTCAACTTCAAGCGAATCCTCATGATGGGCAAGAACATCAAGAGTAGAGGAGATAGAGGAGTAGATAAGGGACAGGGCTGTGTCAGGGTGTGAGTCAGCGTGGGAAGGGAGAGGAGGGGAGAAGGTGGCAGTGAAAGCCTCAATTGACATGCGCTTCATGGGCCAGATATCCGAGAAGGTGGGTGGCAATCTTGGGGAAGTCTTGGCTTGGGAGGAGGAGATAGACAGATGGGAGGAGAATAGGCAATGATCACTCTAGGATAGAGGTGTGGTGAAGGGAGTAGAGAGGGGGAGGCCAAATGAGATCAAGACATCAAGAGTGTGACCAGCAGAGTGAGTGGGGCCGGAGGGGAGCATACAGAGGGAAAGTGAGTTGCAGAGGTCGCAAAAGAGTGCAGATGAAGAACAGGGAGAATCCAGATGGATATTGAGATCCCCAAGAAGGAGGAGTTGAGTGCTTGAGGCCAGGAGGGAGGAGGCGAAGTCTACCCATTCAGAGAGAAAATAAGTGATTTGCCTAGGGTCAGGAGTTGCAATGGTGAGAAAGTGTCCAGGAGAGAGTCTGCAGGCAGTTGTGATCACATTGAGGTGGGGGCGAAGACCAGAGATTCTGGATCCCTTTATTTCTTTGATTCAGGGATGATTAGGGGTTCAAAGGCGTCTGTGCCTGAGCCCCAACATTGCCATCGATGGCCCTGTCAGTACCTTTGTTTTCAGCGGCAATCAATGAAGTGTGTAAAACCTTACATGCAGATGCCAATTTTTTGGGACATCTTCTCCATGGTCTTAAGCTTTGGCGATGAAACACCAACAGCTGTTCTATTTGGAAAAGTCCAATGGTTTTAACATCTAATATTTTATTTATCAGGAAGAAAACATATAACTGTGATTTCATGATTTCCTATCTAACACAAAGTATACTTATTTTGGTCCTAGAGAATATTTTCATGTTGGCCCACTGGTTGTATGTAGATTTTTGACTTAGTCTCTATCCATCCCTCATGAACCCCTATGTTTACCACCACATTCCTTGTACATCTTATATTATGAATCCTTTTCTAGCACCCTTTTTAATACCTGATTGTCCCTCCGTTACCCAACTTTCACTCTTGGCATATTATATTTATCATACCAGACTGCCTGGCTGCAAATCAGGAATGGTGTGCTACCAAAGATCTCTGCTTTAATGCCAGTAAGACTGACATCCTCCTCATTGGGACACTCGCTCCCTCCTTTCTTCTCTCTCTCTCTCTGGCCACCCACTCTGGGCCCTCTTCCTGCTCCTTCATGTGAGACTAAGAAACTTGGTGTCATCTTCGACTTCACCCTCTCCTTCTCTCCTCACATCTCTGATGTCTCTAAGGGGTCAAACTATCAGCTTCACCTCCTCAGAGGTATTCTTTCTTTTCTCACTTTCCCCCAGAAGCTCACTGTCTTAGGGGCTCTGGTCCTCTCTAGGCTGGACTATTGCAACAGTATATTTCCAAATGTTCCTGCCTCTACTCTTCAACCTTTACAACTTATCCAGAACAGGACTTGGCCACAAGACCAGTGATTGTATCTCTCCAGCTCGGAAATCTGTCCACTGGCTCCTGGTGGCTGCAAGGATCAAGTTCAAGACCCTCTGCATCGTCTACAAGGCTTTCTTGGGCCTGGGACTGCTCTACCTCCAACTTTCTCTTCCAAAACATCTTGCTTCTCGAGTTTTATGCTCATCCACCTCCAACTCTCTGGCCATAAGACGCTTCTCCAAGCAGAGAGTCAGGGGCAGATCTATCTCCTCAGCTGGGGACTCCCTCAGGAACAGCCTCACTGCCTCTCTGACACTTGAGCAGAACCACCTCCAGTTCTGGAAACATTTCAAGACCTTCTGCTTTCTATCTTCCTCTCCCCTGTTGATGCACCTGACTGCTCCGCTTACTGCTCACCTGGTCAGCTTCTGAACTGGGGCTCAGGTTCCTGTATATCCAGTTGCCTTCACACTGCCTCCAGGATCCCCAGCACTTAAGGATCTGCAACCCTACAGTCCCTTCTCTCTGCACATATGAGCCACCCGCTGGCTGCACTTGTGAGTTAACTGCACTTCCCCCTTCCCCTCCTGCTGGCACTTATCCACTTCCTTCTTCCCTACACTTGCAAGATCTGAATGACACAAGGCCTAGTAAGATCGTTATTTTGTCCTCCTTTTGTTTCCCCTTCCTTGTTTTTGGTCGCGCGTGGAAACATTTGTGTATAGGTGCGTTATACATGCCACATCATATTATATCATAACTAACCCACATTTGGTGGATGTCAAATGCCCTGCATTCACTTCAACATCTTTCCAAGATCCATACCCCTCCATCAGGTTCAATGGGTTCTCACTCACCAAAAACAAATGCTTTTCACCCACCTTTGAGTCACAGTATCCCAGCTCACTACCAGCCCGCAGCCATCAGCCAACACTCTAAGCATGGACCTACGAAACTATGAAATAACCCCAAGGTTCTCCCCATCACGAAACATACCCTGATCAGCCATAATGAGAACCAAACACCTCCCAAAGCCTGTAATCCGCTATAACCCATTAAAGGAGCCCTAATTAGTGCAAGGTCCTTAGTAACCCACGCTACTGGCATAGCCAACATCATAACTTTCAACAACTTGGACTTCCTTGCAGTCACAGAATCTTGGCTGCAGGCTACAGCTGGCCCCTCACTTCTCTTAGCCATCCCAGATGACTATAACATCATTAGAGCCGATAGGCTAACCTCTAGAGGAGGAGGCATTGCACTCATTCAGAAAAACACACCAAGCGTGAGAATAGTTGCCTTTACACCACTATCCTCCTGCAAACTCCTCACAGCCAAAATTCAAACCTTGCACAAGAGCACCATGTTGATCCACCTAATCGACAGACCTCCTGGGCCCATTGGCTCATTTGAGGAGGACATAAAAAAACCCTACTCTGAGACAACATCAAAACCACATCACAAACCTTAAACCTAGGAGATTTCAACATAGGCTACAATGACCCCAACGACATCCAAGCCACCTCTCTAGGCAACACCATGACAGAACATGGATTCTTACAAGGAATCACCAGCCCCAGTCATGAGAAAGGAAGAATTCTTAACTGGGTTGCATATCTAAACTGTAATATTACACTAAATGAAATATTACCCCAATCCTGGACAGACCACCACCTCATCACCTTTGAATTCACTTCAGACATAACATCAAACAAAATGATCCCCCCAGAACCCTCTGCCTAACCAGAAACAAGTGCAATATTACAGCCGAGGCAATCATGCCCCTCGTAATCCCCACCTTAAGTGCGCTCCATAACACGAACGACCCAAATATAATAATTGATGTGTACAATGCCTCAATGGCCAAAGCTTTAGACATAGTCGCACTTCTCAAAATGCATAAAGAGAAACCAAGAGCCCATGTGAACTCATGGTTCACCCCCGAGTTGAAAGCGCTCCCTGCGGAAAAATGTAAATTTGAAACACTGTAGAAGCATACCCCCTCACCAGAGAACAAAAACCAACGTAATAAATATCTCAGCAAAATACAAAGAAGAAATTATCCACACAAAGCGAGATACCTATAACAACAGAATTAACCAATCTGGGTCCAGTATTAAAGAACTCTTCACTATCCTAAGGGATATGGAGACTCCAAACCCACCCACTGACTCATGCATTAAAGACAAACTCTGGTGCACGACCATTCAAAATGCTCTCACCAACAAAATTGCCAGCCTTCAGACCAAAATAGCAGACAAACGGTGTATCCTAACTAACGCTGCTGCACCCAAATTAACCCAGGCACCACTCACCGAACAGAAGCAAGACTTTAAATTCACCAATGTATCGGTACCCGAGGTGCAAAAAATCATAAGCACTCTAAAACCATCCAAGTTTCAGGGTGACAGCTGTCTGGCACAGATCATCAAAGATGCTGCCAGAGACCTAGCCCCATTCATTTCCAAATTAACTAACGCTTCCCTTTCAAGTGGCACTGTGCCCAGCAACCTGAAGGAATCTTGGGTAATCCCACTATTGAAAAAAGTTACATTAAACCACACTATCCCCACTAATTACAGACCCATCACCACAGTCACATTTCTGTTAAAAATTCTTGATAGGGTGGCATAACTGCAAATTCAAGACTATCTAGATGATAACAAACTCCTGGGAACTCAACAGTCTGGCTTCAGACCACAACATGGGACAGAAACCACCCTTGTTGACCTAAAAAGCCAGATTGATGATCTCAAAGACAAAGGCAAACTCGCTGTCTTCCTACTATTGGACCTGTCTGCGGCATTTGACTTGGTTGACCACAAGGTTCTCTGTGACCACCTGGCTCCAGCAACTTACGTCTCCAAATCAGCCATCACATGGACCAAGCATTCCTCATAAACAGTACTATGCGTGTCTTCTCGTCCTCGGCTGTTGCTGACCCCATACTTATCACCTGTGGTGTGCCCCAAGGCTCATGTGGTTATCCAACTTTGTTTAACATCTTTACAAAGCCCCTGTTCGTTGAACTGGACTGTCTGGGTGTCATCTACACTAATTACATACACAGATGGCACCCAGATACTCCTACCATTGTCAGGCACTTATGAATTGGACGTACAACGCATGAATGAAATTTACACCATCATTCAGGCATGGATGGCCATTCATGGCCTCTGCCTGAATGATGACAAAACGGAACTTCTCCTAGTAAGTTCTCCAGCTAACTTAAACAAACTAAGCCCCAACTACTCAGTGTTCAACATAGACGGGAACAACATTCGAATTGACAAAGAAGTAAAAACGCTTGGGTTTTACTTTGATGCCACGTCCAACCTCAACAAGCAAGTGAATTTGACCGCCTCTGCCACAGCCTATACAGGCAAATTGATAAGAGCATGCAGACCCTTGCTGTCCTCAGAAAGCTGTCTAATACTAACAATTGCTCTCATAGTGTCCAAACTGGACTACTGTAATGGTCTCTACTTAGGTGATAACAAAATAGTACTGAACAAACTCCAGATAATGCAGAATAACGCTCTTATAGCTGCTCTAAACATACAGAGAAGGGAGCACATTTCAGCCGCTAGAAAAAAATGCAAATGGCTGTCAATAAAAGAAAAGATTGAACTCAAAACACTCTGCCTCACATACAAAGCACTGAACCATACAGCCCCTTGGTACCTTACGGAAAGATTCACCCGGAGACCCTCCACACGTATCATAAGATCTTCTGATTCAATCTGCCTGCTGGTCCCTAGATATAATCTAAAAAGATCTGGAGGATCCTGCTTCCCAAACCCGGCCTCACAACTATGGAACACACTACCTGCTGACATCAAAGCTATCCAAGTATTCTCCAGTTTCAGAAGAAGTGTCATATCTTGGTTACTCAGCAAGAAGTAACCAACTGCCACTCAGGTCTTTCGCCCCCTCTCAACTCACTGCCGCACCGTCCTATTTGACCTGCATATCCTACAGACCTATGAGAACCTATTAGTCTAGCCATGTATAATCTCCCATCCCCTCCGCCCTCTAGGAGTGTAACATTTGTAACCGTTTGCCAATGCTTTGCTATCTTTTAAACACTCACAATTGTAAATACCACGTATTTATGTATCATGCTACTCACCTTTAACTGTCTATCACCCGCCATATATGTACAAACTCCACTGTTAATTGTATGTCCTTGTATGCAACATGTACTAAGAGTGCCCAGAAACCCCTGGGTCAGGTGCACTATATAAATAAAATAAATAAACAAACAAAAGAAACAGTATGTTTTGAAATATGGTCAGTTTACAAAGTTGCCATGGTTGCGTTGAGAAAAGTGGTTTCATCTGTGGGATTCTGTTCTATCAGAGTGACTGAAGCCTAGGGCATCCATCTCGGAGGCTTAAAAATAAAATTAAAAAAAAGATTTTAAAAAATGTGGCTCTGATGTTGGAACAGCATATATTTCTAGTTCAATCTCACATGTTCTAGAGAGACAGGCAACATTAACATGACACTTTCATGAATGTATGCCCCAACCTACTCCCTCCTAGTCAACAAAGGACATTTACTGAATCCCGATTATTTGGACATTAGAAAAGGAGTGTGTGTGTGTGTTTGTGTGTGTGTATAACATCGGACAGTGCCTGCTCCCAGATGCTGTGAAATGGTCTGTGGCACTGCTGCTTCCATAAGCACCACAGGCTTCCATCAAGGTAAAGGGTTCCATGCAAAATAAAGTTGCCTTACCATAATGAGATTCATGTGGAAACCACCATTACAGCACCATGCAGATAATGGTGGCATCCTCCTAACAATGAAGGTAGCTAATAAGAAGTTGTGGAAAGAAGTGGGCACAACATATCTTATTTACACCAGCTGCCCTTGATGTTCCATTGTAGGTGTGCTACTGTGTCATCGTTCTCTACCACTTGCTGTTTCTTTTCTCTTTTATAGTGAAACGCCGTGCGCCACAGGAAATGAGAACCAGTAATAAAATGAAAACATTCCCTGAAGATCCACTAATGATAGCAAATGTCACCTAGTTTGTGCTGAATGTAGTTGTGAAATGTTTACTGTTGCCTAATGTTTAATTCATTTTGTCGATTCTGTCAGCTTAGCCCATAAAACAATTCTAAGCCATTGTGATGCCCTCAAAGGCTTTGCCACGTACCGTGTATGGTAGCAATAGATCTAGGATTTACATTTCACGCTGAAAAGAGGGGGCTGTGATAACTCCTTGGCTGGCAATCACATGGGAAGTTGGTGATTAAAATGTCAGCAATCTTTTTTTAAAGATTTTAAGTGATATTATTTCAGGGATATATTCCATTAAACGTGTGTTGCAGTGGGATTTCAGGGAGAGAGAATTTATGGATTTAGTTCATGAATATAATAATGTAAGTTGATACGTATTTATCAGCTATGGTTGAACTGCGAAAAAGAAATGTAGCACTTCACAAAAATGCGTAAAATATAGAAACACAACTTCAACAATTTGAGGTTTGATTTTCTAATTATACTCAGTTTAAGAAAATAAAAACTTCAGGGCGGATTGTAGAATGTAATCTAGTTAAATACCCAGGAGGCCGCTTATTAACTTAGCTGCTGCAGAAAACCAAGTATTTCAAACTAAAATGTGTGGCTATTCCAAAAGAAGAAGAACAAAGAAAACCAGGGAATCCCCACACTGGATTAGGGAAATGCAAGGCCAATTATCAGAGAGACAGTCCAGAGGACACTATTTTATAAAAGTATAACATTTATTAATTTTGGTTGATACAAACATATGTTGACTAAATCATGAATAAACAAAACAATTAATTCCATGCGGGTATTGAAAAAAGGCACAAATAATTCTCCCATCTAAACTGGGCAGTAGGCCCTAATCCCAAAACACATATCCATATCCACTACTCACATTCATACATAACATCAATTACAATTATAAAACATCACAATATAATAAATATTATTTACAAAGTGTATATTGTTTTTCTTTCTCCTGTCATGGATGCTATTTGATTTCTTTGGAGAACATGATCACATTTCCAGGTGCTTGAACAAGACCGACCGGTTTCGACTTTAAGGCACAATTTGACCACGTCTTCATCAGGGAACATATTAATAGTCCACCACTTGATATACGATGATCAGTGATCACAATGTTAGAACTTGGTTTTATTACAATATCAATCCAGTAAGACACCATGCATAGGTAGCTTCATGCTGTTTCTGTCGAGGCATTCAAGAAATAGATGTAATGTTTCTACACATTCATAGTCCAATTTTTGTCATCAAGATTTAGTTCTAAGAATCTTTGACATCAAGATTTAGTTCTACAATACTTCTATGAGTATCCATTATACCTATTATCATCCATATCCCCAAGCATGATTCACTAGTTCAAGATGGCTGATTTCCCAGACTACTACTATCGAGTTTTAAGATGATAGACTGTCCATAAATCATAGGGAATGCTTGTGTATGCATGACAATTCAAGATATTGTATAACTGGTCACAGGAGACATGCGGAAAACCTGATATAAGTTGTTCTATAGCGGTAAATTATTGCCTAATTATATTGCATTACAGGTGACCCTAATGTTAGTGAAAAACTGAGTTTTGCAATAGCATATTCTATTGAGTGTTTGTATACTAACTAGCACTAAACTCACTACATTAGATATATTGCATGGAACACGCGAGTGCTAAACCGGGTGTTGTTATAACTCAGCTGGTTTTGCTTGTTAACTAACCAACGATGTTAATACCTAGTTGAATTCCAACTTAACTGATCTGAAGCTTTACAGATCCATATCAACTAATAAAGTATAATATATGTTGGGTCACCTTTTCTGCCCCTCTTATAGCTGAATGTTATATGCTGAATGATACAGCTTCTATATTGTGATTTGAGCGACATGAACAAATACTATTACAGCACTACCAGAGAGATTTCACAGTGCATCATACAGACCATACCAGACTTATTACACGAATAAAGAAATTCTGCTGAGAACAACAGTGTGGATACATTGTGCTTCAGAGTCAATTCATTTGACTTGTCTTGTTTTTCTACCACTGAATATATGATATAATATATGGAGTGTGGACTAAAGAGTTTATGGCCTTGCATTCCTGCAGGATGCTTTTTTTGAGAAGGTTCCCTTGTAAATTGCCATCAGACATCCAATTACTTTGGTCTGAGGTAAGTGTATATGATAACCAGATCAACACAATCACATATACTTGATATTGATCAAACAATATGTCTGATTCATAACAGCATTAGTGAGAGCTGTTACGTCATTTTGTGTCTTTTTGTGATGCGGAACACTACCTTTAACAAAAGTGTGCAAAGAATATTGGTTTAACTCAAATTCTTCTAAATGAGTCACTGACCATGCCTTACCCAGCAAGTGGACCTTGATGAAACATAATTTGTCCATCCACAAATTCACCAGAATACCCCTGATGAATTTCCCTCAATTAATTAAATAACCTATAGGAATGAAACATGTTGGGTTTTGTGTGTTTGAATGCTGAATGAGTTGTAATGAGGTCATGCAAGTATTGTATTTTATTAATATTTATGAACATTTTGTGAAGTAAGAACGTAACTTAGGTTTTATATACTTTGTTCTTTCTTTTTATATTTAGTTTGTTATGTCGTTTAGGTGATGTGGTGTATTTGACTTAGTATAAATATAATTGTCGAAAATTCATTTTTGTCTAGATCATTGTGAAACTTGAAAAATCTGAATTAACTAGTTCAGATTTCAGCATTGCATGATTAATTAATAAGCTTATTATTTGTTTTAGTATATTTGTGATTTTCTCTGAATGTTTAACTTTGTATAAAGAAAATACAATAACTCTTATTGAGATTGATAATGATTGGGGTAATAAATGTTTTACCTTTCTTTCTGATATAATTTACCTGCATCAACCAGGAATGACTCTGTGACTTAATTTCCTAGAATCCTCACCAAATGTAATTATGAATTTAATCACAAAACATATATTCATTCACCATTTTAAAACACATGAGTGCCATTAGCCAACCGTCTTAGTTCAACATGTGCAAAAGAACATATGGTGGATCCCGATAGTCCCTGAAAAACTTTTGTGCAACAAGAAACCAAATCATGGTTCAAAAGAGTAACCAGACAACAGCAGGAGACCCAACACCATGCCAAGGTACTAGTGCAAATTGCCATTACATCAGTGTAAATGGAATTACCTAGCGTGATTTATTGCCTCTCCCTCATACATAGGTGTAGACAGATGATCAATTATCACCTAAATGGACAATAAAAAAAAACATCACTGACGGCCCCAACCAGGGTAATAATACCCCAGGAGGACAAGGTGCATGCCATTTAACAATTGTATACTTAGGTGCCCTATACTCACCAGAGACATCCTATTATTGACCATACTTTGCTGTGCATGACAACTGAATAATTTGCTTCACTATTTTTGGAACCGCATGTATCCAATGTTGACTGTTCATCAAAAATGTTTTCCGGTAACACATAAAATGTATGCTAAGAACCTTGTTTATACAGTCATGTCTTATCAGAACAAACATAAGGGCGACAGTACATGTGCCTGCACCCTGCATAATATTATCAATGCTCAAAAGAGGTCCAATATGACTCATTTGCAAAGCCATCTGCCTTGTAAAAGCCATAGTTTCCAGGCCATGCGTGTTGCGTATTGATTGGGCAAGTGCACAAAAGACGTTTCTTTTCTGACTTACCCCTCCTTACCCATTCATTGTTGTTTGACCCCAGAACAAAAAAAACTGATTTGGGATCAAAAGACCTGAAACACTTCTGCTTCCAGATATTAACATCAGTATATCTGTGAACTATAGGCCCTCATCCACAAACCTTTCAATGGAGGAAAAGGGAGATATTAGTGAATCAGAGATATGCAGCTTCCTCAGGGATCTTGAGCCTGAAAATATCTCAGTGTTTTTGACTGCAAAACTCAAGGCCTCTTGCCCTTGACTATGCTGGCTAGGGTTAATGGGAGTTACAGACCAAAACCTCTGAATGTCCAAAGTTTGCAGACTGAAATGCGACTTTATACCTTGTGTAAGAAAAAAACAGGAGCTTTTCTCTAGTTGTCTGGAGCATCCCTGATGTGGCCACTTGCAAATGCAATTCACACAGATTTAGTTAAGGGCATCTCAGTGATGAACGAGGCCTCCCCAGATTGTTTTGCTTTGCAAGTAAGGTATAAAGTATTGGGAGGAAATCAAAGATGCTCATGGTCATTTATGATTTGCTGAATCTTTGTGAATTTGTTCCTAATACTTCGGCCCTAAATTGTCAAGTTTGCTTCAATCTCAGTGTTTCAGGGTCAATTGTGACATGAATTTGTTTTAATGTTATTTAACACCCTAGATTGTCATTTACTGCTTTGCAGTACATTATGTTCCCTTGGCAAACATTCAGTAAATCTTTAAGTTATTAATTATTTATTTATTGTTGTATGCATTTCAAGCTTTATTTCGACCAATCTGTCCTAAAAGCAAAACAAAAACAAAAAATCGTGAACACATACTTACGGTACAAAAATCTGACCCTTACAAGTTGAAGATTATGATATAAAACATACTATTCATAACAAAGAAACTGTGGTGACGACCTCTGCATATCATAACTTCCTGAGTTGCATTTTTCTACGAATATCAGAATTAATGTGCTTAGTAAATAAAAGGTGCTGTTGTGTTTCCTCATTGCCAGGACAGCCAAAGCACTCGCCACTTTGCATGCCCCGCATTTTTAAAGTTGCAGCTAATTGGAATAGACACCAACTTATTTTTAATGTCAATGTTCTACTATAGCAGGTTTCACCCAGTCTATATGTCTCGAGTACCCTTCTACTCTTTTCAGATCAAGATATAATTCACTCTGTGTACCTCGCAACAACTCAATAGACAACGGTCAAGCATATATGCCCTATGTGTTAACTTCACCATATCCATTGTGCCTTGAACAATATTCTCTGGTTTCTCCCACATAAAGCCCATTCAAATTGCTTCAGCTATACCTATGAACCAGGGAAAAAGTTGCATTGACCCTTGCACATTGTAACATATTCTGGGGTCCTCACAGAGACACAATATGGTTTCGTCCGGGTCTGGGAACTAGGGATCAGGCTCTGAACCTGTACCTGCTGGGTGCTACGCTATATGTGAGGGGTGAGCCACTTTATTTAGCATTCATTTATTTTATTTTATTTTATTTATTTGCATTTGTTAAGCGCACTTGCAGCCCATGAGGCATCGAGGCGCTGTTACAGAGGAAACACAGATTTAAGATTACATTCGGAGGCTCTTAGTTACAAGTTAGCAGGCATAAAGGCAGAAACAGGTTAAAGTCACACAAAGAGTCTGGTTTTGATAGCCTTACGAAAGGCAAGGTGGGACTCGATGAGTCTGAGGTGAGGTGGCAGGGCGTTCCAGTGGGTGGCTGCAAGGGTGGGGAAACTGGAGCAACCAGCACGCACTTTCCGAGAGGTAGGCCTGACAATGGTGTTGGCGTAGAAAGATCTAAGCGGTCTTGTGGCGGAGTGCCTGGTGATTCTGTTCGTCAGGTAGGGGGGGGCAAGCTCGTGAATGCATTTGTGGGTAATGGCAAGAGTTTTAAAGACAATTCTTTCTTTAACTGGGAGCCAATGCACTTGCCTTCTGATTTCGGAGATGTGGTCTCTCCTTGCGGTGCCTGCCCTTAGAGCATTGTTCTGGGCTAGCTGAAGTTTGGCGATGTTTTTGTTGGAGGTCCCGACAAGAAGGGCATTACAGTAGTCAAGTCTTGACCCGATGATGGCCCTGGCAATCGTGAGGCTGCTTTGACGGGCCAGGAAGGGCCTTGTTGCGTTGATGACTTTGGTGTAGTAGGCTGAGGAGGCGGCGATGGCATTGACCTGTCTGTCCATCGACAGGTCGGAGTCAAGGTAGACTCCGAGTGTCTTAACATGGTTAGAGACTTTAATTGGAATATTATCAATGGTGAAGGAGGCGTACTGTTCTCCAAGATTGCCGAGGGTGAAAGGTGAGCCAATAAGGAGGAGTTCGGTTTTTTCACCATTGAGGCAAAGCCAATTCTCCGCCATCCAGGATTGGATGGTAGAGTAGATAGAGGAGAGGGTGTTGGAGTCCGCTAGGTAGTCACCCGTGAGTGGGATGAGTACCTGCGTATCGTCCGCATAATTGGTATATGAGATACCCAGGGAGTCCAAGATGCTAAACAGTGGCCTCGTGAAGAGGTTGTAGAGAGTAGGTGCGATACAGGAACCCTGGGGGACACCGCAGGTGAGGAGGCTGGGGGTGGCAGCAGCAACTTCAGAAAAGACTTTCATGGCCCTATCTTTGAGAAAGGAGGTGATCCATTGGCAGGCTTTAGGGGAGAAGTTGGCTTGTGTGGCTAGGTGGTGACACAGGGTATTGTGGTCGACAAGATCGAACGCTGCAGAGAGGTCAAGGAGCAGTAGAAGGGCAGGTTTGCCTGCGTCTCTGAGATCGTCCATTTGGTTTTTCAGGTCTAGGAGGGCCGTTTCAGTGCCATGGCGAGGGCGGAACCCAGATTGCCGTAGACCGAGGAGGCGGTTGTCCTCTAGGAACTTCTGGACTTGCAGGTAAGCTGCTTTGTCCAAGATTTTGAGCAGGAACGGTACAGTCGTAATGGGCCTGTAGTTCCCCGGGACGGTTGGGTCGAGAGAGGGTTTCTTGAGAAGTGGGCGGACCCAAGCTTCCTTAAGTCCTGATGGGACATGGCCTGATTGGAAGGATGAGTTGATAAAGGCCGTGAGGAAGGGGGCTAGGCTAGGTGCGCGTTCATGGACCTGAGCACCGCGTTTGATAAAGTCTACAGGGCCATGCTCTGGGTGGTGCTCAGGTTTTGCTCAGGTCCATGGGTTGCCCTGAGGATTAGGTCAAAGTCCTTCAGAAAATTCATGATCATACATCAGCCGGTGTTAGATTTGGCGACCAGCCTTTTTTTAGACCTTTTTGGGTGTTCGCCAGGGCTGCGTTGTGGCTCCGGTACTGTTTTCCCTCTACATCAACAGGCATTGGTCTTCCAACACTTACTACATCAGGGTAGGAGGTGTTCCACTTCCATACTAAACTATGCTGATGACATGTTTATAATTGCTCGTACCCCCAGAGCTTTACAAAGCCTGGTGGATGTTTACACTCAATTTATGACCACCCATAAATTGACGGTGAACTCCAAAAAATCAGCCGTCATGGCCTGTAGGAGCAGGGGCGTCAGACACCTCAAGATGTGTAAGATATGGAGCGGAGATGAACCCATTCCTAGGGTTTCCAGTTTTGAATGCCTGGGCTTTACTGAGAATTGGTGAGGGTTTGGCCATGTTGATAAACAATGAATGAGGATGAGACAGGCTCTCGGGGGCTTGTCCCGTTTTCAACATAATTGTTCCAATAAAGCTAATCCTTGAAGTGTACAGGGCACAAACTAAAACTGCTACTAATTATGGGGCTGCACTGTGGGGCATGGAAAAGATTTCAAATATTGAAAATGTTGAGAACTCTTTTCTTAGGAAAATACTCGGGCTATTGCAGTCTTCACCAAATTATGGTACACATTTGGAACTGGGGTGCCCACATATCGCTGATGAGTGGCTACTGGCCCCGGTCTCGCACTGGCTGGCATTATGGTCAAATCAGAAAGCCACTCTCTCACATAAGATCATAAGAGCCTTGGTGAGAAGCCCAGCTGTAAAGAAATGTCTGTGGCTCATATATATCCATAAATGTATCAGACGGTTAAACTTTGTTAGCCTTATCTTCCCTCCAACCTTCTTGACTCCTTGCACAGTAAGGGCTCACAAGCAAATGTTTAAATCAATTCTTGTGGCTAATAGGGAAATGCTATTCAGCCGTACTTGCTTCACAGTGACAAACCCTCAGACCGCTGGGCTCTGACTCAAGCCCGTTTTGACTGCCTGTGGTTAGGGACTCAAACTAAAAGCTGGTCTCACAATGTACAACCTACAGGCTGCCCTTGTTGTCAGTGGCCGTTGGAGGATCTTTTACATTTTGTGTTGTTTTGTCCATATTATACAGATCTAAGACGGAAAACACTCTTGCCACTTCTCAGGTCTGCTGGCATGTCACAGGCTAGGCCTGCTTTATTTTATCTGCTATCAGCTGCCACAATGCCAGTGGCTTGGGATTCGGTGGACTATTTGAGAAAGACCTGGCATCGGAAAACTAAATTCATCTCTCACAATTTGATCGAACTTTGAAAACTTAATGGTCAATCTGGAGGTCTCTCGGTGGATACTAATTGGAATACACACATGCACTCTTTTATTTTCTTTCATATGTAATGTTTGTAAGTTTATATGAATTGGATTTTGTATTGTTTTATGTATTTTTATCCTGTATTTGCTGTTTATGGACAATTTGTATCCGAATAAACGTATAATTGATTGATTTTAACATATTAATCACATGATTTCTACAGATCTCCAAATTATCATTTGGCCAAAGTCAAATCCAAAACAACAAGCGGCCAATTTGGATCAAGTCTTCAATTTTACGAATATCCATTTCACCATGTAATATCTCATTTGGTGTGCCAAATAGTACATTCAGTTTTAACAGTTTCTTTAAGACCTTATTTTGAGTAATGCCTAAAACCTGCCCTTCAGTTAAGCCCCCTATATCTGCTCCATAGGTTTCCGCCAGTATGGCCTGCATCCTATACATATCCAGTGCTGGTTTTAGTGCCTTATTCCATTATTTGTTATAACACTTTAGAGTGGCTGCAATACTGCATGACCATGTCATATTACTCTTTGTTTTTTGTGATCCCCATGAACCCCTTACATTAAAACCCATCCCTTGTTGGTTCAAGTGTATTACCTTTTCTATATTTTCATCATCCAATTACAATGCAAGTTTCAGGGGTTTTGGTGTGGGTGGCTCAAAGATCACAGGCTTGATCGTTTTATAGTTAATTGTAACACCCGTAGCCACACACATTTCACTTAATGTTTCTAGTTGACTAGAAAGTGGGTTTCCCTGCAACGCAGGGGAAAACAGAGCCCACGTTTGCCAGGCTGACAGAACAAATACAAGGTAGACATATTACGTGTGGATCTGTTTCACTTTGTTTTCATTTTGTAAACTGCCTGACTTAACTTACTGAACGCTGTTTATGTCAATCAAAATACTCTATACTGGGATATTTGACATGCTTTCTAAAATGCTTGAGACAAATGCTCACTTCAACTGAAATATACCTGTTTTCTGATATGCATAAGGAAACAATAGTTAACGTGTTGTAAATTAAACTGGAACATATCATTTCCGTTTTTCACACACCGTTTGTAAATGCTCACAAATCAGCAGCTCAGTGGTGAAATGTGACACTTTAGTGCATTCACTACAAAGATTAGTGTGTCCACATAGCACAACGTACATTGACTGATATTGTGGGTCTTTAACTCAAATAAGTGACACTGGCCCTCATTACGACCCTGGCGGAAAGTGACTGACTGGACCGCCACAGCGCAAATAGCGTTTCCGCCATTGTACGAAGGAGCAAAGTGCGGCCCATTCCGACCCATCGGGCACGAGCACCACGGCATGGCGGAAGTGCAAAGTCCGCGATGGCGGAAAAGACCCCAAAATGGCCCACACCGCCGCCGTACGGCGCCCTAGGTGCAATACCGCCACCCATCACAGCGGACACCGCAGTGTGCGCCTACCGGAAAGTACGGTGACCGGAAATATACGGAAACGGAAGTTAAAACATGGGCCCGGAACGGGAAACATCCCGTGTACACCTATAAAACCACTAAAACCACACAACCACTAAAAACACTACCCTGAGACACACCCCAACCCGTCATCCACCCTAGCGAAACCAAGAAAAATGGGAAAAGTAGCGAAGAAAGCGTGCGACCGCAAGCGGCAGGTCCACTTCTCCCGTGAGGAACTCACCGTGCTAACAGAGACCCTCCAGGAGAATGCTGCCGTCGTCTTCTGCACGCAAATGACCAGGACGGCACTTGCAAACAAGAAGGCCATATGGGCTCTGGTGGCACAGCGGGTAAGTGCGGTGGGGACCGCACCCCGCACCCCACAGCAATGCCGAAAGCGATGGGACGACCTGCGGATACGCGTCCGCAGCATACTCTCTGCCAACCGCAACATTGCCACAGCCACCAGGGGAGGTCCTGAATCACCCATCAAGTTGACCCCCTGGGAAGAAATCTGTGCCTCCACCATCGGAATGGAGAGCATAGAGGGAGTCGGAGGGATGGAGAAAGGAGTGCAGACATCCGAAGATTCAGGTAGGTGGGCCAGATAAAACAATGCCAAATCCACAAAGTCCAACCATGTGAAGTACCATGTGTCCACATAGTGCAACAGAAACACATGTCCAGGAGAACGTCCACACACATCGGCCTGATAGCGCACGTTAAAACCCACAATAAATACATAAATAATTAAAAACCCCTAAAACACGCACTACACGTGCAGCAGGCACACCCTAACTGCAGGCTGCCAAACAACTGCACCCTCACTCCACACACAAATGAAAGCACCTCCAAGGCCCCGACCCAAATCACCCTCAGGTACCACCCCAATGCATGTGATACAATGCCATTCCAATTCCCACAGACCCATCAATAACCCTCGCCCTCCTTTACTCCACCACAGGGTCCGATCCAAACGACGAGCTACAGGACACCCCTACCAGCACACCTGCAAAGAGGGCCAAGACCAACGGCCAAAGACCCTCCACCTCAGCTGCACGCATCAAGACACGGCAGCAGCACAAATCAGGTGGCAGCACAGAGGAGGGAACATCAACAGGCACCCCAGCAGCCAGCATGCCCACACCACCACCACCACAGGTCCCCCCAATGGATGCCACAGAAGGCACTGCCTCTGGTGGCAGCAGCACCATAGGTGACACCCCATTGATGGCAGCATGCTCCGACACAGAAGACGGGGATGTCGAAGACAGATCTATCCATGACCTGTCCCAATCCCCCTGTCTGTCCCATCCCGTACAACATGAGGATACCACGCAGGGGCACCCACAAGACGACGACTGGCCATCCCCCACAAGCCCTGTGGCAAGGCAACATGAGGTCAACAGCCCCTCTGTGACACCCCCGCAAATGGCCATGGCCCAGCAGAGGCAACAGTCCCTCGACCAGTTAATCGTGCAACAGCAGCAACTGGCCACGCTCCTCAAGGACCATGCCGATGAATGTGGGGGCACTAAGGCAGACATAGAAACATCAACTGAGACACTTAGGGCAGAAATGGAGAGAAGTACAGAGACACTAAGGGCACAAATGGAGAGTAGCACCGAGAGCCTGGGAGTCCAAATGGAGAGAAGCACCGAGAGCCTGAGGGGGGAACTGCATGCGACGTCCAAGGACGTATGTGCCGAACTTGCCGCAGTGCGCCGTGTGCTCACTGAGCTCTCGCAAACCCTTAGGGACATGCATGGACGTGCGCAGGCAGAGACATCATCCGTTGCAAGTTCCGTCCAGGGCAGCCCCCAACGTAGATCTGGGAGGAACCTGCGCTCCACAGGCAGGGGTGCCCCTGATACCCGCAGAGGGGGCTTGCAATAGCGACAGCCCACTGACAATGAGCATCTTTGGACACTGGTGTTCGGGGGGGAGGTAGGAGGGTGGAGGGGGTGTGTTGGGCTCACTTGGGTGGCGGGTCGATAGGGTGTTCAACATGATATCACATATGCCATAAACAGTGCACGATCAACCAATGAGATGTGTGGACATTGATCTTTGTGTACTAGGCCATCATAGGCGTACAGTCCATATTGTGCATGTCCCAGACACACACAGTGCCACGAGTCCCGTGTCCATGTATCAGCCACCAGGCGTGAGTGCTAGAAGCATACATCAATGAGATGCTGACGAATGTCACGGCCCTCCGGTGCCTCGCAGACTCCTTGAGGTGCTGCCACATCCCCGCCCTCATCATGACCATCATCAGGTGCTTGCAGTTCTGCGTCAGGGGGCATGGGCACATTTCTACGTACGCACATGTTGTGGAGCATGACACATGCCATCACCATCTTTGCAACCTTCTCATGGCGGTACAGGAGTGCCCCGCCAGACCTGCTGAGGCAGCGGAAACGACCCTTCAGTAGGCCGAATGCCTGTTCTATGACTACACGGGTACGTGAGTGGGCATGGTTGTAGTCCTCCTCATGCTGGTCCCGTGGGTTCCGGACTGGTGTGAGGAGCCATCTCTTCAGTGGATATCCAGCATCACCTGTATGTGGACGAGAAACGTATGATGTGGAATGCCATTGCTACGTACGCACACCCCCCCCCCTTCCTGCCAGGTCATTGCCGAATCACATACCCCACATTATCATGCATGTAATGAGACTCACCGAGTAGCCAGGATCTGTTCCCTGCGTGTCGCTCCATGTAGCGTGGTATTGTAGAGTTCCTCAAGACCATAGAATCATGGGTTGATCCAGGGAATCTGGCACAACAATGTGTAATGATCCTGTTGGAGTCACACACCATTTGTACATTAAGAGAATGAAATTGTTTTCGGTTGCGGTACTGGGCCTCCATGGCATGTGGGACGACCAATTCCACATGGGTGCAGTCGATGGCACCAATGCAACCCGGTATGCCGGCAAGTGCATGGAATCCCACTTTTGTGTTGGTAATTTCCTGCTCCGAGCGTGGTAGGGAGATGTAGTCGTCTGCGTGCTGCAGGAGGGCATCGAGCACTTGCAATAGTGTCTGTGAGAACAGTGGCTGAGAAATGCCATGCAACTGTCCGACTGTGTGCTGGTAGGTGCCTGTGGCCAGGAAGTGTAGTACAGACACCACCTTCAGTAGGGGTGGGATGGCGGTTGGGCTGTCTATCATGCTGACAAGGTCAGCCTGTGTCATGTCCACAATGGCGGCTATGGTGTCCCGGTCCAGACGGTAGAGGGTGTGGATCTGCTCATCAGTGAGGTTGAACGGATGTGCTCGGAGGCGTGGGATTGCGGGCTGCCTGCGTGGTGGTAGTGGCTGTGCTGGCGGCCCTTGCTGGCCCTGCCTTGCCCTCCTCCTCCTCCTGCGTCTCCTCCGTGCGGCCGGTTGTAGTTGGTGTTCGTCTTCTTCCTGGAGTTGGAGTACTTGCAGTGCTATCAGGTCTCCCAGGGCCAACATCGCGAGTCCTGCCGGTAGCATTTCGGTGTGGTTGTGGGAGGAGACTGGCTGTGCAATTTATGTGTTTTCACGCTGTATGGCCTCCACCTGTGGTGATTCATTCCACCTGTGCAAACTGCTCTCCCCTTTGGCCGAGCACGTCCCGCACACAACGCTGCAATTCGGGGAATGGCATCTTGCTATTGCAATCATGTATTTGTACCCGATGGCCGTGTAACATTGGTTGATATGTTCATTCTGCTATGGTCCCATTGTTTCACATACTATCTGTGCAGTCGCGAACAGACTTGTGAAGGGTCAGTGGTACGTAGTACTCGAGTAACGGTGGGCCCTCATGCATCACTGTACCGAGTTGCAACGACGGGCGGGGCGTCCCATTTGTGGGTGAAGGCAGTTGCCATTTTCACACACAGCCGGACTTGATGGATTAATTAGTGATTTCAAACGGCCACAGATGCTTCTTCGACGTGATGTTGCAAATGAGGAATTCGAAGGGCGGCGCTTTCGGTTTTCAGCTAGCGGCGGGGAAATGCCCACAGGTCTGTCTGCAAATATAACGTACTATTGTTCAATGTCCTTGGGACAGGGGCCATGGCGAGGATGCAATGATTGATATGAATGGTTTGGGATGCGCAATAGCGACGTAGGCGATGAGGCCGGACGTTCCCAAATACATGTTACTTCACAACACTGGCATTACGGGTTGGGGCACTGTGGATTTTGCAGGCTGCATAACGCACAGACTCAATGGATATTTCTAATGTTATGTGAGTAAATATTCAGGCGTTTTAATCCCGGGATGAGGGAATGATGAATGGATGCATGGGCAGGTGATTTGATACAGAGTTTGCCATGTACAGGGCTTCTTGGAATCTATCCGCCTCCCCTGCGCTATGTGATGCAGGGCTGCCATAGTGGGACCATCGTCTATCTGGCCTTGTTGAGCCCTCCCTGTCTCGACGCGCCCTCAGACACTTGTGTCCATGCACGTTACCAATCCCATCTGATGGATTCTGTTTTGACAGACGCATGCACAGGTACACTCGTTTGTGATGGTGTTTACACCTCGATATAGATAGTTATGAGTCGCAAGTGGTTTTTGGGTGGTGATGTACCTTTGGAGTGGGCTAGCATGCATATGGCTGTGGATTTAGTGTGATCATTGAAGTGAGTTGTTCGAATGTAGTTCTGATGGCCATTCTGTTCTTTTTCTTTTCTTTTGGTTGACAGGTATCTCCTCCCATTTTGCCACTGCCATCTGTATGCCACTCCTGCAGATGGCTTTTACTCCCGACACCTGCTGCTTCGTGTTAATCAGTGGAGCAGCATTACGATCTTATGGGATGATCGCCAATGGGCCACATGCCCTTACGCAGTACTGGTGGCTCGGAGCAACATTTCGGCCTTTCAGCTGGACTAGTGCCTCCCCATTGGGACGGCCCTGCGGTTCTGTGCGCTTCCATGTTGCCTTTTCGTACGTGAATGTGGCTCTGTGTACCATGATGGAACAGGGCGTCACACAAGTAGTGGCTGGTCATTTCTTGCGGATGCAGCCCACAATGGTGAAATGTGTTTTGGAGTTCATGGCCTGATGGCTGTATGGGCTTGGTGATTTTGTTGTGCATTAAATTTCTATTCTGATTTGGCCCGTGTAGCGTTCTTCTTTGCAAGTGATGTGGCATATTCCTATTTGGGGAGCGATGTATTGTGAGGAGATCTGCATTGGGTTCCAGCTTCGGAGTTTAGTTGCGTGGTACTGTACTGGACGCGTTTGCCTACGAAGCCCGTGAGGTCAGGGATGGGGGCTGCCAATATGACTGTTTGAATGTTGTCATGCTCAGGGGCGGGGGATTGGGTTTTGTGTAACAGATGCCGGTCAGCCAGGTGGACTGGTGGAATGATGTGATTTTCGGAATATTGCTGGTCACAGGTGCCTGTGTTTGCGTGCGTTTCTTGGTGGGGGACTGTGGTCATGTCCATTGGGATGGCTTCTGTATTCGTGCCATCTGTGCCCTGCAGCTCCCATTGGCCCCTCTTGTGTTTCATTTGTTCGTTGGCATGCATGGGTGACTTGTACATTTCAATGGTTGCATTGTGACTTCATTGCACCTACGGGGAGTTGTACTTTGTGGGCAGGGAGCGGTGTACAGGCACTCAGTGGGGCCGTTTACGGTTGATTCGCGATGCCGTACTTCTCACCATGGCGGAATGGTTCATTCCGCCATGCTTGATGGCGTTAGGTACATGTCCGCTAGGGTCGGAATTGGCGTACCCTTGCGCCATGGTGGTGTTTACGGTTTGGCATGGCGTGCGCGCGCGTGCTTGGTGCAGTTTGCGTTGGCGTTCACTACGGTGTCGCTAATGGCTTCGTACTTTGCGGTGACGGGTCATAGTCGCACCGAGCGCTATTCGATGGCGGTATTGCATTTCCGCCATTGTTTTCCGAATTCCGCCAGGGTCGTAATGAGGGCCACTGACTACCATGTCACAGAGAACTGCCTCTCCAGTTCGGCTGTGTCATACCGACCCAGGGTGGCATTCCAACAACACCCAGCAGCCCTCCTCGGCGCACCACTTACGCATCATCTAGATGCAACACACAGACCTAAAAGCATTCATAGGCACAAAGCGTGTGAGAGTGTCTGTCCTACACCTACAAGCCAACGATACAACAAACCCTCTTGTCACCTCTTTCCTCACTTCAACTCCTCGACCTAAATCTCAGAGTTGATATGAAGCCCACAATGGCCCCACCTATGACAAGATCAACACATTGGATTGGATCATTCATGCAAAACTCACCCCCACCAACCTATCCAACACAGATCGACTAGACCGACCACCCACAAAATACATTTGTTCACAATCCCACAAAAAAGCAAGTCACAATTTATCCCAAAGGCAATCTTGATTGGGAACAAAAAACACTGGATATCCTGGTTCCCGCTGTAGAAACAGAACTCAGCCACTACAACACCATGGAAAAGAACAACCCAGTACTACTCACAGAATTATACCATACCTCCCACACTAAAGCCATCAACCTCCCTGCAACTTTTCAATCAAAGAAACCTGCTATCCCGTTACTAGACAAAGATTATTTACCCTTGAAGTGAAATCATACCGGGTTAAGGTGTGCAATCTTATGTTATGTAATTTGGCATTTATATAGCCCTCTACATGTCATTGGTATGATCTCAAAATTCTGGGAGGTTGAACGCCCTCGGGGAACCGCAGCACAAGTCAGTGACATATGCTAATAATCACAATTCCAGCTAAAATTGGCACATGCTGACATTAGTAATTACATCTAAGTGTGGCACTTGCTGACATTCAACACCCTATCTTAGATGTGACGCAGGCTAATGTTCATGATCCCAACTCAGTTAGGCACAATTCAATCTAGGTGTTGTACCTGCGAACAATCACTATTCCAGCTAAATGTGTACATGCTAACAGTCACAATTCTATCTAACTGTGGCAAATGCTGATATTCACAATTCCATCTAAGTGTGGCACTTGGTAACATTCACAATTCCATCTAAGCCTGGTACATGCTGATAATCACAGTTCTGTCTAGGTGCAACCCAGGCTAGTGTTCATGATTCCGTCTAAGTGTGGCCCTTGCAAATTTTCCCAACTCTATCTACATGCGACTCTTTCACAATTACATTTCAGTGAGGCACTTTCTGATATTCATGATCCTATCTATGTGTGACTCAGGCTAACGTTCCCAATCCCATCTAGGTGTGTCATATGCTAATTATCACGAATCCAGCTAAATGTTGGACATGCTAACATTCATAATTCTATCTAAGTGCGGCACATGCTATCGTTCACAGTTACATCGAAGTGTTGTGCATGCTAACATTCACATTTCTATCTAGATGTGAAGTAGGCTAATGTGCATGATCCCATCCAAGTGAGGCACATGCCATCATTCACAACTTCATCCAAGCGTGTTGCCCGCTAACCAACACTATTCCAGCTACATGTGGTACATGCTAATATCTACAGTTCTATCTAAGCATGGTACTTGCTATCATTCATAATTCAGTCTGGGTCCAGCGCCGGCCAATGGTCTTATTCTATCAAATGTGGTACTTACTAACCCTCAGAATCTATGTACGTATGAAACTTGTTATCATGCACAAATATGCCTAGATGCGATGAAAGGTCAAAATTACATTCCTGACTTCAATAGCTGTAGGCTGATGGTCATTCTATTTAAGTATGAATGCTGTAAGTGATGTTTGCCTGGCAGTTCATGCTTTTGTAAGGTAACGTAGAGTGGCAGGGTTTTCTGGAGTAGAGTGATTGCTCTACTCCCCACCCACGCCACACTTACTTTTTTGGTGTCAGTTGACGGCTGGCTTCTCTGGCTTCCCCCACTGACACTGGCAGACACTATCTGGAGCTGCCTCTGTTGGAGCCGCCCTTTACCTCGGCGCCTTTAGCCACAGGGGTTGCCGGGCAAAGGGCTGCCCTGGGAAGGTCAATTATGAACAATGAGTCAGCCAATCAAATCAAGAGGAGGCAGGACTGGGAAGAGCAGCCAGGACCGGGTAGCGGGAAATCAGAGAAGAATGTAGCGCTCATTGAGCGCTCATTATAAAACCCAAGCAAAATGACCCAAAATGGAAGGTACCTTAGTAGGCAAACCTTACCTTGCCCCAAGCTCGATCAGCAGTGATGCAGAATTGCTGCCATGCAGGCATAAGGCCTTGCTAACAAGATGGCTAAAGTCCACCAATCGGGAGAGGAGGCGGTACTGGGAGGAGCAGCTAGGCCCGGGAAGCGGGAAACAGAGAAGAATGTAATTCTCATCAAGCGTTCATAGTAAAAACCCAAGCAAAATGGCCCAAAATGGAAGGTGCCTTAGTAGGCACACCTTACCTTGCCAAAAACACGACCAGCACTGATGCAGAATCGCTGCCGTGCAGGCCTAATGCCTCGCTAACAAGGTGGCTCCAGTCCACCAATCAGGTGAGGAGGCAGGACTGGGGGGGAGCAGCCAGGTCGGGGAAGCGGGAAACCGGAGAAGAACATAATGCGCATTGAGCGCTCCTAGTAAAAACCCAAACAAGTGGGCCAAAATGGAAGATGCCTTAGTTGGTACACCTTACCTTGCCCCAAACACTACCAGCAGCAATGCAGTATCGCTGCCGTGCAGGCCTAAGGCCTCGCTAACAAGGTGTCTCCAGTCCACCAATCAGAAGAGGAGGCGGGACTGGGGGGAGCAGCCAGGTCCGGGAAGCGGGAAACCACAGAAGAATGTAATGCACATTGAGCGCTCATAGTAAAAACCCAATCAAATGGCCCAAAATGGAAGGTGCCTTTGTAGGCCCGCCTTACTTTGCCACAAACACAGCCAGCAGTGATCTAGGATCTAGTGATATAAGGAAATGGGTCGAATCACACAATAACACCCATAAAAAGGAGCTTCATATTAAACGAAAAAAATAGAGACTTGCAATCTAAACAGTGAAAAAAAAGCTTTCACCAGTAAAATACTAGCACCAACCGAATCTGCCAAATCAATCTTTCAATCATTCAAGAGCTAGAGAGTAAACCCCCAGACCCTGAGATCCCAGAATCCTAGCAGATAGCAGATACACTATATCAGATTTTCCATGACAGAGATATCATCCGGCAGAGATTACTTCACCCTCCACCACTCAACAAGCAAATCTCAACCTAAGCCAGACATAAGAACCTTTGAGCCACCCGATGTCACTGTCCAGGAAGTTATTGATATCATGAATGGAATGAACCCCATCTCTTGCCCCAAAACCTCAGGCCATCATCCTTAGTTATTGAAAACATCCACACTTTGGCCCAATCATCAAGAATTTTATAAATTCCACCCTCCTCAAAAACTCACATTAGACCCTGATCAACCAGCTAATGAAAGACCTACTGCCAATGCACCCTTTCTTTAAAAACCCCTCAAAGTACTGGTTAAACAGCTACCTTCTTATCTTCTATCTCCCTCTCTACCTGTGGTGTTCCCAAGGGGTCTAACCACTCACCTTGGCTTTTCAACCAACACCTGGCTAACCTTGCCTACTGTATTTTCATTTTCTGCAAACATTTCCAGTGCTATGCTGATGACACCCAACTCATTTTCAGGCTTCCTTCAGCCACCTCCTCTCCTTCCCTCATCTCTGATTGCCTTCAGCAATAACTTGGAGTTCAATAATAGCATCGAACAATAAAGTTCAAAGAGGTGCCTACACCTGAAAATGATTTTTCAGTAGTTCTGTCGGAATCATATCAGGTCCTTGTGCTTACTATAACTTTGACTCAAACAATTCTGCAATTGAGACTGTAGAGCACTATCTGTGTGAGCACCCAACATATATTTGATCTTATCTTCTAAAGTTGGAAAATGTGGTCTGTCATCCTTATGTAAAGAATTAAAATACTCATACAATTTCTCTTCTGAAATCTGGCAATTTGTTGATTTGCCCATACTCTGCTTCCCTGTTATTATTTTCAAAAAGGCTTTTGTATATTTACTATTTTGGGCAGCCTTCAGAAACCTCTGTTGATTAGATTAAATGTTAGACTTCCTGTCCTTTAATTTACTCCTGTAGTCTACCCGGATCTTTTTTCCCCATGCTGTTTACTAATCATTTTGCTCTTAACCAGCCCCATTAGATTTCTTTTAAAATAGGTAATGTGTTAACATCACAACTTTAACCTTGTCTGTGCTTGTTAGACTGTTTTGTATCATATGGTTGAATTGCCTTGAATACATTCTCAAAGGTATCACAAAAATCAATCAATCTAATAGTGATTACCATATTCACCAATAGTTTCCATTTTTAGCACTAACTCTCTGTATATCCTTGGCAGAATGTGTACTTTATCTATATCCTGCCAGCTAAATCTATTCTTTTTTCTCTCAATGCCGTTGGAATTTTGCCAATACTCTTCCATAATCTGGTTTTACTATCACGGGGTAGCAATCGATTTCTGTTCTATTACTTCAAGTCTTTCGACTTTATCCAGGTTTTCCAGAATGATTTGAAAATATTCAATGTGATTTGAGGGCGAAACTTGTCTGGTGATGCTTGTGGTTTCGTGCAGAAGGGATGTGACCAATCATTTTGGGCTGGGCTGCCCCTCTGCAGGTGAGACCAAGCCTGATTTGTGTATGGTCTTTTGCCTTTTGTAATGGATTGACAGGCAAAGAGCAATGGTCTGGAGGGTTACCCAGAGCAATGCCAGAGGGTAAGATTTGTGTTTAAACCTTCAAGCCATCACCTCTTTTGTTTTGCTGTTGTCACCCTGAGTGGCAGGGGTATACCCAAATATGGGTCCTGTGCTGGCTGAGCCTAGAGAGCCATGCAATACCTAATTGATGGTGCCAAATGAGGCTGAAAAGGATGTGACCAAGCACGTTCAGGCTGGATTGCCCCTTTGGGGTGGGATCAAGTCTGATTTCAATATGGATATGGTCTTTCCAATTTTGTAACAGCTTGGCAGGTGACGTTTGATTGTCTGGAGGGTTTCCCAGAGCAATGCCAGAGGTTAAGATGTATTCTAAACCTCCCAGCCACCACCTCTTTTGATTTGCTATAGTCACATTCTCTTGGACATTGTTCTCAATTCTACTGTTACATGCTCTCGTATCCATTGTCATACATGATTGCATGCTACGTGTCAGCAAGTGCCTTGTTTGCCACAATTTCCCCTTCTTCCTTTCAGCTTTTCCCTTGATTGTAGGGGTTGTTTATAGTCTTGTATCCACTTCTTTGCCACATTCAATTCCAGTGTTAATTCTTAAATTTTGTTTGTATTATCATCCAATTCCAATATTAAATTTGGGCAAATATCAACATGTTTACAGGGACTATTATTGGATGGATCTGTTCTGAGGAACCTTCTAGTTTCTCACCATTAGGTTTGTACCCAAGAGCCTCTTCTGTCTGTTAACTAGATAATTGTTATCTATTCCCTCATTACCTTTTCTAATTAACCTTTTTTTGTTGAAAATTAAATTAAATTGACAATTAAATTACCCCCACTCAAAGTCATGACAGAATATGCATCGCTAAGCCTGATATCCTTTTGGGTAAATACAGTTTTGTCTAGTAGGTCCTCCTTCTAGTTGATTGGTAGGTCATTTACAATGATAGTCTTCACATAGGTGTCAGCATTTAAAGCATTTAATGTGTGATCCACACCCCTTCCACAAACCCAGAGGGATGTTTATGGAGAAACAAAGGTCTGTACTACATGCTGTTATATCCATACAATCTAGATAACACACAGGATACGAATTCTGTGTACATATAGAAGAAAACATGAAGTTATCTATCTATATTCCATATACATAGTACTAGGTAGAATGCCTGATATGTAAATGTACTGCAACTTGGCCTCATGTTGCACTATTTATGCCATTGTGTTGACACCTTGGCACTTACCAAAGCAGGCACGCATCTAAGTGGCAGGAATATATCAACTAAAGTGTGAAAATAACAAATGTTGACATTTGAACAACAGTTGCAGTCTGTACTTACTTATATGCATTTGCAAGGGTCTGTTGCATTTCACTCTTTCCTTTTAATTGATTTAATTCATTAATTGTCACTCATCACCTGAAATGTTGCAGACAATGTACAAAAAATAAAATGGAGTATGTCAAAAACTCAAGTGAAGGAGTGTGTTGTGCATGTGCAAAGCATATGCAATTGAGTGCTAAATATTAAATCAGTTGTGTTAATCAATCACAGAAACATCGCTTTAAAAATATATGTTGTGCATAGCATTGTTAAGATTGAGATTCATTATCTGTGGAATTTCTGAATATAACATTTCCCCAAAACCTTGAACATTTCATTGAAACCCATACATAGAACATTTCAGAATTCTTTAGGCATGGCTTTGCATTTAGTTAAATATGATCATTGAACACATGTTTGGCTGATATCTAATAATGTACCACTTCGTTTATTGTTCTTTTTTCCATGCACCTACATCACATCATGATTTGCTGTCCGCAACAACTATTTTGAAAATCCAGCAGGCATATTTTAGGATATTAGCTTTTTTGAAAAAAAGATTATTTCATATTCAAAACCATAATGCACAATACAATACACATATGTAATCTAATAAGGTAACATTGGAACAAGATAGACAGAGAGGAGTCAATAAAAAACAAATGCAGAACCAGAACAAGTGTCTATACAATTAATTTAAGATACCCTATATCTTACTATATTGTTTATTCTTACCCTTACATGTGTTACTCTTGCTGAAAGTGTTAATAAGATATCTAACATATTTTCATCTAAAGGTTTGTTATTATCCTTCCAGTGTTTCAGAATATGCTTCATAACCACTAAAAGTGCTCTTTGAACCCATCTCAATTTGTTATTACAAATGTCCATTTGTGATGGAAGCAATCCCAACACACTAAATCAATGCACTACCCTACTTGATTATAATAAGCCTGGACCTTTTGACAGGAAGAGAACATGAGAAGAGTTGCCCCTATCTGCCCCTTACAGAACCAAAATTCATTTCTAGCTTTAATTTACATGACCACATCTTCCATGGTGACCAATATAAGTAATACGTTGTTCTTTGTTGCATGTAATGTAGATTCAGATCTACTTTATGTCTACTGACTTCAATACATATTTGTTTCCATCCATTGTCTGTGAGAGTACATTATAGATCAGACTGCTAGGCATCCTTAAATATCTACGGAACAAAGCCTAACTTAGACAATATTAAAAGCTTGTAGATTTCAGAAGCCAATAGCTGCATGAGTTTGAGCATCTGATCTGTAAAAGAGCCGGGGGCATTTTTGCATTTCTGAGAGATTTTGATTTTAAGATGGATCTTTATAACACACATGTACAGAATGAATGTGAGCAGACATACAAAATGTACCGGTACTTGCAGAATATGTACATTTCGTACATGTGCACTGATATATGCATGAAAGCTAACAGCAAAGCCAAGACTGACTTTGAAATTGAGTTTTCAAATATATATATATATACACAACCTACACAACCTACGGTAGCGGCCGTGTAGTTATGCTTAAGTTGCTCAACTCATTGAAACAGCACTTTTTAGGTGGCTTATAACTGTGGCGCCATTTCACAAATCCTCACCAAACCTTGTAAAGAAAATATATGGTTACCTTCAAATGATTTTGTGAAGATGGGTGCAGTTTCATCCAGGGTGGACACTGTTATAGGGGGGTCCCAATACCTTTAAAATCCTCATAGACATAATAGAAAAAAAGATTTGCTCAAGCTTACATCCCAAGTTGCTGGACGAATTTTCACCCAACTTGCGTGAGAACCAGCGGATTGTTTCTGAAAGCGTGCTTTTACAAATTTGGTTTAAATCGGTGCAGTAGTTTTAAAAGGAAATGGCAAAAAAGAAGGTACAATACATAAGTGATATCTGCATCCGGTCTGTGCCCTCATTTCCTGTTTTGTAGTTTGTGGACGCGACTGGGCCAATCAAGAGGTGGCTTGGTGTTCATGGACATCAAACACACCTATTGATTAAATGTTGAAAAACGTGAGGGGGTCATCATTTTTAAACAGTGGCCATTTTGGGTCCATGGACTATGGCCTTTTTTTGCAGATACTGCAGTGAGAAAAAACTCAGCAAAATATATTTGGTGTTATTTTGTGGCTGAAAGAGTGCCTAAAAAGGGTAAGGGAGCTGTCTTTACATGTGAAAAAAAATGTGCAGGCACTGCCATGTCCACAGTCAATTTTACTGTTCACGGACACAAACAAATGTCCGTGGATGTCATTGGGAAGGGTGGGTTCTGGATGAGTCATGTTATTTGTAGGCGTATTGTATCTATTTATTATATGGTTTAATCCTATTGTCACGGTTGTGGCCTGTTGGCAAATTCATGGGGCATGGTCATCAGCCATGCCTCCAAGAATCTGACCACTGGCTACGGCCATAGAAATATGTGTATAGTAATTATAGGTACTGCAGGGGGAGTATAGAGTATTTGTAATATGGTGGAATGATACAATTGAATCATAGTACAAATTTGTATACCACTTATGGAATCTGTAGTTGTTTCTTTGTGAATAAAAACAAGTATAATACTGGGTATGGATACTTAGTTGCATATGGTTTACAGGATGGAATCTCTGGTTATTTTTCTGTAAACAAAATATGTATAATTTGTTAAACAAGATAGTTTAAAACCTTTAATTGCATACAATTGTACATATAGAGTTACTTGTTTGACCCTCATAAAAAGTACATTGTATCTACTATGTTTGGTACACCATTAGTGGGTGGTACACTGTTGTTGTAATAACATGAAGTAATCATTAGGTCATTAGAAAAAAACATTCATAGTGGATATAGTGGATATAAAAAGTAACAGTGGTATTTACATACAGTTTTTTTGTACGAGCGCGATATAAATAAAATATCAATCAATAAATTACATGTTCTTAAAGAATATAAATGTTACACAATACATGTGTCCGATAGCATGGATATATTATGTGAGTGTACATGTGATAGGACGTTTTTTGATGTGTGTTGTAATTAAGGGTGTCTTTAAAGTACTTAGCTATCTGTTGGCGTATTCTAACTATGTTGTATTTACAAGTAGTATTGTAGTAGTATGGATGTATAGTGCAAGAATAACTGTGATTGCATATTTGAAGTGTATTATAATGAAGGGTATGTTTAAAGTAGTTAGATACACATTGGCATATTCTAACATTGGATTATAAAAAGTACTATTGTAGTATTATGGATGTTTTTTGTAAGCAAGTTTGAACTGTGTTGTAATTAAGGGTATTTCTTTTTCATTTTTCTTTAGCCAATCAATGAATTTTCTCAATATAAGCATCACAACAGAAGGGGGCTAATTCCAAAATGTATTACAATATTCATAAAGATTAAAGATATAACAGATAGAGGCAGTGCATCTGAAATGATTATAGGGCTAGTTAGATTGGCTCTGCTGCTGCACTAGCTTCTATTTGTGTTGCCGACTTGTTGGACAATGTGTGGGCAGGCCATGTCAACCCTCCCTTCCAGGTAGTTAATTTCTGTGGTAGTGGTGGTCTGGAGTACCCTGTAGCAACAATCTGTGCCAAGCCTTGCACCTTATGAATATTTCCTGCTACACAGCTTGTTTAATTCAGCACTCACTCAAGCACTGGATTTCATAATGTGACCGATTGAGTCCTAGGATGACGAGGGGCTTTAGGCCAAATAGTTGCTCCTCAGGGCGTGGACCAAGTTGTATCCTGCAGGAGAGTTGTCGGTGCACTAGTATATTTCCACAATGAGTTTAGTTGTATGTACGTGTGAGGCAGTTTTTCAGTGGCAGCATATCAAATCCTTTTCAATTCGCCTTTGTAGACATCTGAGTTGCAGTCTGTCTCGTGTACAGTGATTTTGTAGAGAAAACAGGCCAGGCGACAAGTGTTTCTGCATACTCTCCCAGATGGGCACTGCTACATTCTCCACCGTGCTGACAGTGTCTGCCACGAATGGCACATCCTTGTCCAGATTCTTGTGGTCTACTGATTCCATTATAGCTTTCCGTATGTGCTCCTTGAGTTGTGTTAAATGAATCACCATTCCTGAGACAGCATTGATCTTTCCTCACAGTGGTACAATCACTCAATAGTTGTGCCCGTGCCCATTGGGGTTGTTGCATTTTCCTAAATTTCCATGTTTTCTTCATCACTCAGGAGCTAGCAGATATGGTCACGATTCCCTGATGCATGACCAGCAGCATGCGACAACGCAACTCATCCAAAATCAGGTCCCATTACTGCTTGTGTTGAAAACTAGCCATAAGAGAACTATGGTTATGTTTAAAGTAGTTAGATATCCGTTGCCGTATTCTAACAATATTATTGTAGTAGTATGGATGTATAGTGCAAGAACAACTGTGATGGCATATTTGTAGCATATTATAATGAAGGGCATGTTTTAAGTAGTTAGATTCCCATTGGTGTACTGTGTATTGTACTATACTTTAGTGAGTACATTTGGGTTAAAGGAATAACAAGTAGGCATTTGTAAGATTTGCTGGTAACCTATGTTTTGGAGTTATGGAAGTGTTGTTACATTAAAACCAAACACTTATTTTTTTGACATATGCAGTATAGTGGCCTGAAGTGGTTGTGGCACCAGTGAGGTACATGCAGACTACTGTTGTGAAGACTTTCTTGCTAAGACTTACTTGGTCGTGTGTAAAGCTAGTGAGCATACCGTTTTTTTGGTACCTTCTGCATTGTACATTAAAAGCATTAGTATGACATATTGGCCATGTGAGTTTATTTGTATGCTCAAACGATTGTCTGAATTGCAAAAAAGGGCATATTATGTCATGATTTGCATTCTGCAGAAGCTGGTGAAATGGGATGGATTCATAATTTGGTATGGTATCGGAACATAGACAAATAATTTTTTAGGGACGTGCTCTTCTGAAACATGGTTGCAGAGAGTGCATATATGTTTCCAGGTGTATGAAATCTGGAAGATTTTATTTAAAGGGATGTTTTCATTTCTAGTACTTGTAGTAAGTACAGCAGGAATTCTTGTGGATCTTCCTGTGTGTTTGTGAATTATACCATTCCTGTACAGTAGTTAAATTCTTGCCTTTTTCAAGGTGCCGGATTCAGTGCCTCATTATGAGGTTGGCGGTAACCCGCCGGTGTAACCAATAGGTTGCCACCAACCCTGTAACACTGAATCTGGCACCTGACATCCCAGTTCCACTGGGGCATTACAAGTCCCGGCGGCACGGGTAGACAGGCGATGGATTTTGTACATTCCCTTTCCCGTGGAGTCCAGTAGGACTCCACGGGAATGGGCTCACAGAACCACCAGCACCATCAATGATGGTGCCGTGCTTCTTTGATGAATCTGCCTACTGGAACTGGTGCTCTTGGCAGGGTCAGATCTGCTGGGCGAAGCAGCCCCGGTAGGCAGATTCGTAGTGTGGCAGTCCGGAAACAGGGGTGGCAGTAAACTTAATGGGACTCTTGTTTCCAGACCGCCACACTGATAATGAGGCCCTGTAAGTGCTGTCAGGATTATTTGTGGCATTTCTACGAAGGTCAAGTATTTGCAAACATTACAGGTCTGACCCGTTTAAGTAAATGTTATGAACAATTGGTAAGCAATTGGAAGAAAAGA
This sequence comes from Ambystoma mexicanum, assembly GCF_040938575.1. Taxonomy (NCBI): domain Eukaryota; kingdom Metazoa; phylum Chordata; class Amphibia; order Caudata; family Ambystomatidae; genus Ambystoma; species Ambystoma mexicanum. The sequence continues at coordinate 890,580,410 of NC_090937.1, read as the reverse complement.
TAGATTGATTGCTACATTTGCATAGCAATTTACTAAAGCTTTGTTGCAGAATTTAAATGGACCAGAGAGTTATGCCTCTGTATCCTTTGATGGGTCTGCAGTAGTTTTTTGAGCAGAAACATTTATCTCTTCGTCTTCGGATAGCTGTGCAGTTGTTTTTGGACTATAGAGTTTTGTGTTTGTATTATTTGATGGAGCAGCAGTTTTTCTTTGATTTTTTACTTGCATTGCAGGGAGATCTGGTATAGTTTCAGTTTGTATTTGTTTTCTTTTTAAAGGTTTTCTCTTTTGAGGTGCAGGGTACATATGTAGATGGGGGTGTACAGTGCACGTAGTCTGTTGTGCTCCATGATGCAAGGAATGTCAGAATTACTTGGTTTGCATCAAATTTAAATAGGAATAGACAATTGAGCGTACAGAGTTGCGAAAATCCTATGTAACTCAGACCTTCCTTGAATACTGTGCTGCCAAAGTCAATCAATGCATGATCTAGAGTTAGACCTTGCGATTTGTGAATAGTGACAGCAAATGCAAGAGAGAGATACTTGTTCTCTACATATGTTCATGTCTTTGAAAAGAATGAAACGTGCTATTGTCAAACTATTCATTTAACTTCTGCAAGTTTGTCAAAGTGGATTTTGACAAAGGGAATGCTGTTGTCATGTGGATATGTTTGGGATACAACTGTACCAACTGCTCCATTGACTAAATCTTGTTATATGTTAAGGTTAACATTTTGAATTTCTCTGCAGTTTAGACTCAGAGTTAATACTTTTTCTAATCCAGCTGTGTTGCAGATACATGTTTCTCAGCTATTTAGTCATGTTGTTGCTTGTTTACACACAGGGGATGTCATGCCATGCACTTCTAGTTTGTCTGTGGAGTTGAGATGCACTATGGGTTGCATTTCTTTTTTAAACATTGTATTGTTGAATTGACTGCAGCTTGGACGGGTTGGTATTAAGCACTTGCATTTTTATATTTTGTTGAGTAAATTGTTCCATGACATCAGGGGCAGATAACTTTTGCCCCTATAGCACATGGATTAGCCTATTGTTTAAGATGGATTTTGGATCATTAGTAGGCATACCAGTTCTATTGCTTTTAAAATGTTAGCATCAGTGAGATCCGCAGACTGACACATGTTTTGATGTAGTTATCTGTAGCAAAAAGTTTGCCAGAGTTTTACATTTCCAATGCTGCTGAGTACATTACGGCATTGTTTGTGTCCTAATGTTTTGAACATTGGATGACCTTCTACTGGTGTTAACTGTAGGAGGTCTCCGAATACAATCATGTTTTCCTCCAAACAGTTCTTCATAGTCAATTTTCAGGACTTCTTGCATTGTGAGATTAATTAAAGCCAGCATGAGGTTGGACACCATGCTTACTTCATCAATCGGGAATTCTACAATTGGTTTCAGAATTCTGCGGACTTCAGTAGCATCTTTTGCTGATTATTTGTGGCATTGCCATTTGTTTTATTGTGCTACTGGGAGGAGCAGTGGAGGTATGTAAAGTTACACCTCCCATGTTGTAGGCAGCTAGACCTGTGGGGTCTGTTACAATAGCTGAAAGGTTGCTGTTTGTTAAGTCTTGCAAACATGTGCTGATTATTTTAATCAATAAGTTTTTGCCAGAACCAGCTTCACCACTTACATACAGGAGCAGAAGGTATAATGTGTTCAGATACATGTTTTAGTTTCATGTTTAAAACCATATTCAATTTATTCAGTGACACCTAGATAAATAGTTGTTCATCATTTATCTGTGGTTTGAGCACTGGCAAGTCTTCTTCAGATTGTTTAGATTGATCCATGGTATGTTCTACCTCAGTCATGGCTATTTCTGTTTCATTTAGAATTAGTGTTTCTCCAGGTTCTTGGCTTTCTGTAAGATAAGGTTGGCTGCATTCAGGAGTGTCTTTATCTAGTATAGCTTCACTGTCTTCCTCCTGTTGGCGTTCACTGTCCAATCATGTGTTTGTATTGTTTACAATTGACATGTGTTATACTGCTTTCATTTGCATTGAATGCAGTTTCAAATGAGTCATGGTCACCTAAGAGTTGTTCTTCTTTTCTCTAAGGTTTGAAAAGTTATAGTAGGGTCATCTAATGAAGTTATCTATGTTGCAGAGATTTACGTGATAACTTTATTTGATAAATAAGTCTGGGTTTGGTAAATTTTACTAGGCTTCCTTTACAAGTTGAGACTGAATATTTGCCAGATGTCGTGTCTGGCGTGGCATTTTTTTTTTTTTGTAGGAGACGTTTTGGGCTATTTCATACAGGCACATGTTTTCCAAAACAGTACTTCTGATTGGGTAGTATTTGTCAATTAGATTGTTTTTAAAACGTCCTGACTGTTTGGATCATTTGTGGGTATTGTTTTTATCAATTGCTAGGATTTTAGTACCCTTTTTCTGTGATGAAGCTGGACCAAGGATTAGCCAGCCAACGCTTTCAGATTTCCCATATAAGGGTGTACCTGTAAAACAGTCTGCAGCTTCATAACATCTGCATTCTCTATCGGCGAATATTTTTATGTCAAAGCTTTACAATTTTTGTGACAGGGTTTTGTCAGATGCTATGTCATCCCAGTGGTCATTTAGCTCTATCTCACAGTTTTGTTAAGATAAGGCTGTGACACATCTTGAAACTGCAGTGCAGTTGTCTGCAATGTATTGTATGTCTATATTTGTGTTTCACAAGAGGGCAATGATTGCATTGTAATCATTAATGTGCTGAGATGCTTCATCCCTATTAATGTTGTATGCGTTTTTAGGGGATTTCACTTTTACTCTGTGCCTTACAGAAGACATCAAGCTATTTAATTGTCCTTTTGTACAAACTGGTGTAGGGAAGCCAAAGCGACATTTGCTATAGAGTTTACCTTTGTTTTATAATGACGTCGGCAGTATTTGGCACACATATGTTTTTGAAAGTCTAATAATTGTATACATAGGTCAATATGTGTGGTTTCTGAAGGGATGTAACAGGAAAAGTGTTTTTCAATAAATTGTAAAACAGTGTCATGGGCAAATTTGGGAGAATCTTTTATCCCCAAAAGCATATGTATGTCTGGTCGCCTCTAGATTGATATTCTTTTCTCCAAAAGAAATGTTCCACTTCTCCGAGTGGAGTGGTAGTTTTATTGCAGATGAAGTACAGAATGGCAATGATGCAATGGTGAAAGTACCTTGATACTTTGACAGGGTCAAGAGAACAGAGTTCTCCCAGTGCTTTTATATCTATTCCCTTTATATTTTGGTTTGTAGTGTGTAAGAGGTCATGCATGTCAGCCGGTGCATATTCTGCACTACTTAAAGTAACAAAGCATATGGGTGGGTCTAGGTTCCTTAGCATACAACATACATCAGAGTGACATCAGAACCAGTATTCTTTTGTACCACAAATGTTTCCCAAGAGATTTGTGAAACTTGACTGCAAAATGTCATTGTTGTCTTTTTTTTATATATATTTATTTTAAACCAAGGCAGGGTGACAAGAGTACAGCAAAAAACGAAATATGTAAAACAGCACCATGAAAACCCTCCAATCCCCCAACCGCCTCCCCCAATGACCATTAGTCTGGGGGTGCTACCCCTTCGTGTGTTTCTCCTTTTCAGGTGTCTTGGTCTCTCAAGGCTCATCGGATATTGGTGGGCTTGTATTGCAGGGAATCTTTGGTCATGCTCCAACACAGGGGCCCAAATGTTCTGGAAACGATGGAGGGTTCTGGCCCTTGCTGCTGTGATCTTCTCCGCAATCAGTATGTCCCATATCTTCCCCCACCATTGGGATATAGCGGGGCCATCCAAGGCTTTCCAAAAGCGGGCAATCACTATTTTTCCCACCAGAAGGCATTGGGTCAGTAGTTTAGCTCTGTTTCTGGAGCATAGTTAAATCCTGGGAATCAAGGCCCCTAAGAGGACGGGCTCAGGTTCCAGGGGAAGAGTCATCTGAGTGATTTGTTCGATGGTAGCTAGACATAGTTTCCAAAACTGTTGAATCTTCGGGCATACCCACCACATGTGGAAGAAGGAGCCCGGCTGGCCGCACCCTCTCCAGCAGGCATAGTCGAGGCAATGGTTCATGTGCTGGAGACTGAGAGGCGAGTAGTGCCACAGCAGCAGTATTTTGTACACACATTCTCTGTTGGTGACACAGGCGGATGACGTGTGTGTTTGAGACCAAATGTCCACCCAGATCTGGTCCTCAACCGGGTGTCCCAAGTCCGACTCCCACTGAGCCATACAACGGGTTTTTGAAGCCAGGAAGTCTCTCAGGAATCGCCTGTATAGGGTGGAAATCCTTCCTCGGGCTGGGAGGTCTTTGAGGGTTAGTTTGAGGGCAGTGAGAGGGCGCGTAGCTGCTCTAAGAGTTTGAGGGTGGGAGCACCAGTGGCGTAGTTGAATGTATGTGAATCTGTCTCTTTCCTGGAGTCGAAACCTTTCCTTACATTGTTCAAAGGTGGAGAGTCGGTCTCCCTCAGATAGCTGGTCCAGAGTTTTGAGGCCTCCCGCTCTCCAGTTCTGAAAGTTATGGGGGTCTGCCTCGGGCGAGAAGGTCGGGTTGTGAAAGATCGGAGATAGGGGGCTCAGTCCTCTCGGGATTGCCTTATGTTTCAGCGCCCAGTCCCGAAAGTTCATGGTGTGCTTGGTCGCTAAGAGGAGTCCCTGCCAGCGCTCTCTGAGAGTGGGCGGGATGTGTGGGAGAAACCGCAGGGAGAGCAGGAGCCGCGATTGTTCTAGTTCCACCCATCTGGGGCGGTCGGTAGTAATTTGCCATTCGCGAATGTGCGCCAGTTGAGGTGCCACCCTGTATGCTTGCAAGTCGGGACCCCCAGTCCACCTAGCCTTGCGTCGCCTAGCATTGACTTCTGAGGGATCCTGGCCTTCTTACCCCTCCAGATACACCTAAGTATTCTTCTCTGAAGGTCGTGAAGAGCGGGTGCTGGGATTCCCACTGGAAGGGACAAGCAGGCGTACAGGAACCTTGGGAGCAAGTTCATCTTGCAGGCTGTTATTTGTCCCATCGGTGAGACTTCCTGAGTTGCCCAGCATTTCAAATCACCCTTCAGTTCCCTGAAGAGCCTGGGGAAGTTGACCTGGTATGTGTCTTTCGGGTTTGCGGGAACCTGGACCCCTAGATAGGGAATGGCTTTCTTCCTCCATGCGATTGGACACATCGGGATCAGTGCTTCTTGTTCCTCTGGAGAGGGACCTTGGCCCAAGGCCACCGATTTGCTGAAATTGATGGAGAAGCCAGTGACCTCCCCATAGCTGGTTATTTCAGCCAGGGTGTGCTGTACGTAAGAGCGGGCCTCCGAGATCGTGAGCAACACGTCATCTGCGTACAGGGCGATCTTATGCTGGGATGAGCCAACCTGGGGGCCCTTGATGCCGCTGTTCAGTTTAATTTTTGAGCGAAAGTTTCCATAATAAGTGCAAATAGCAGTGGGGATAGCGGGCAGCCTTGCCTGGTTCCGCAGGTTAGGGAGATTGTGGGGGGGGAGTGTGCCATTGATCCTGAGGAGCGTCTTTGGTGATTTATAGTTAGCCAGGATTAGTGCCTGAAACGCCGGGCCAAATCCAAAGGCCTCCAGAGTCAGGCTCATAAAGGACCAGTCTACCCTGTCAAACGCCTTGGTGGCGTCTAGGGCCATCAACACCAGCCTCTGGGAACTCCGGGAGGCAAGGTCAACCAAGTTCAGGGCTCTGTGGATGTTATCACCCGCAGCTCTGTTCAGAATAAAGCCTGTCTGGTCCGAGTGGATTATGTTGGGTAGGATGCGTGCTAGGCGGTTAGCGAGGATCTTGGAGTGTAGGTTGGCGTCGATATTGAGCAGGGCTATTGTCCTGTAGGAGGCTTGTCTCTCGGGTCCTTCCCTGGTTTGGGTAGAAGGATGGTGGTGGATTCCTGGATTGAGGGGGTCACCGACCCTGTCTCCCCAAAGGAGTTAAAGAGTGCCACCGGGGGGGACCAGCTGAGGTTTAAACATTTTATAAAACCTAGCGGAGAATCTGTTGGGGACAGGCAACTGGGATTTGAGGGATTTGATGGCTTCCTCAACCTCCTCACCTGAGATTGGGGCCTCCAGGCTCTCACTACTTGCATAGTGTAGCCGGGGGACGGCGGCTTCCTGCAGGCATTCTTTTTGTTTACTCTGGTCTCACGGGGGTGCCGTCATGACCTGGGCCAGGTGGTCTGCCGCTAGCTGTTGTTTTTTCAGTTCCACGTATTGGATCACCCCCTGTGGATCTCAGAGGCTGATGATGGTGTTACTACGTTTTGATTTAACCAGTTTCGCTACAAGCAGCTTGTTCACCTTGTTGTTCTTCACATAATAGAACTGTTTGGCTTTAAGCATAAGCTGTGCAGTGTGTTCGGCGTAGTGAGCCTCTAGCTTTTTCCTGGAGGTACAGATCACTCGCTGAGTTTTGGGTGACCAGCCTTTTCTCTTGTGAGTTTCCTCTGCTGTCTTGAATTCTTCCTCAAGGACCTGGCAAGCCCCTCTTTTGTTACGGTGGAATGCCATGCCCTGTGCGATTAGCTCTCCCCTGATCACCGCTTTCAGGGCATCCCAGGTGTTTGCAGGGGAGGTGTCTGTGACTGGATTTTCTCTGAGAAAGCTTTTAATCGCTATCACAATCTTGTCCCTTAGTGGCATGTCATTAAGAATAGGGTCGTATAGCGTCCATCTGGGCGGGGAGTTAGAGTTAGGCCTATATGCTCGGATCTCCATGATTATTGGGGAGTGGTCAGACAGGATCTGTGGGCCAATAGATACCTCATTGGTATAGGTAAGCAGCTGGGAGGATGTCTGGAGGAGGTTGATCCTTGAGAAGGTTCGGTGGACGTAAGAGTAGAAAGAGTAGTCCTTCTCGGAAGTATGAAGCACCCGCCACGAGTCCACCACATCAAGAGATCTGAATAAGCGTAGGAGGCTGAGCACCTCAGTGAAGTCTCCAGGGGTGGGTGGGGTGAGATTTATCTGATGTGGGGTCTGGAACTCCATTAAAATCTCCCCCAATTATGACTCTGCATTCCATGAAGTGAGAGAGGGAGGACCCCAGAGTGTCGTAGAATACTGCTTGCCCTGAATTGGGGGCATATACCAAGGCAAAGGTGTATAAGTCTCCAAGTAATACGCCTTCAACTGCCACAAATTGGCCTTCCAGGCATGTTTTTGTTTCCAGAACTTGGGGGTTTAGGCCTTTCCTAAAGATAATTGCCGTGCCTCCTTTTTTAGATCCCCCTGAGGCAAAAAGCTGAAGAGGGTAAAGTCTGGAGTGAAGTCGCCCAAAGTCTGCCAGAATTAAGTGGGTCTCCAGAATTAGAGCCACCGCTGCTTCCTTGTCCTGATGCTTTTGTAGAATTGATTTTCGCATAGCAGCGGAATTTAGTCCATTAATGTTGAGGGTGAGGAATTTCAAGGTTTGATACTCCTGAGCCGGGACTATCTCTGCTGTCACGTCTGGGGAGCAGAGGTCAGGAGGGTGTGGGTTAACCGCCATCTCAAGGATAAGATAGGAATGCGTTGCCTTGCACTTGGGATTTTAACACGTGCTCCCAATGGGGGGCCGTAACTTTAACTGGTAGGGGTGCTGACATTATGGGTTTGGCCATTCCCCCGGCCAACAGGGCCAAGCGTATAGGCAAGAGTTCTGTGGGATTCCAAGGACTCGTAGGTGGAATGTACCTGGAAATGGCCATGGGCCATGGGTGGGGCCCACAGCTTTGGTCAAATTTGTTTGTAAGCTGGGTCTAGGTTGATAAAGTTCCTCTGAGGTGATGCCCAGAAGTTAGTGAGAGCGCAAGTCAAGGTTCCACTGGTTATGGTCCCACCCCCAGCTACCGTCTCCTGCCACTCTGTGGCACCTTCGACCAGGAGGCTCGCCTAGCCTTCGGCAGGGTAACAGTCCCTGGTCCATAGTGTCGTCCGGTCTTGGCGATGTGGCTTCTTCAGGCGAGGAAGGGTGCAGGATTTTATTGGCATCTTCCAGGTGGCTAATTCTGCATAGAGTGCCATTATATGAGAACTGTAGGGCGGTTGGGAATAGTCTTCGGTAGCAAATTAGATGCTCCTGAAGAAAGAGAGTCAGCGGCTGAAGAGATTTCCTCTTCTGGAGGGTGAGAAGGGAGAGGTCTTGGTAGATCTGGAGGGGTGAACCCTGGAAGGAGAGCTTGCTGAAATTGCCTCCTTTGTGGTGAAAAAATGCACTCTGGTTATGACGTAAGTAGAGAGGTCTGAGTCCACTTCTAAGCGTGGGCGCAACCTGTGGGTGCTATCAAGAAGATGTTGAGGTTTGTCCAGATGCGGGAGTAGAGATTGAAAGAAGTCCCCCATGTATTCCGTCAGGTTCTTGTCCTGAACGGAGGCTGAAATCCCTCGAATTCGGAGATTGTTGAGCCAAGCCCTATTTTCCAGATCTTCTTGTTTAAACTCGAGGATTTCACATTTTTCTTGCCAGGTACTGATTGAACCTTGGATTTCCCCTAGAGTGGTTGTATGGTCCTGGGACCAGTCGTCAATCTCCCCCAGTCCTTGTTCCATCTCAGTCACTCTTTGATCGGTGCGCTCTAGCTTGGTGGTAAGCTCTGTCATGCAGGATCTAAATTCAGACTTGATGTCGGCCATGAAGGCCTGATTGTCCTCTTTGGTGGCAAGGGCTTCTCTATCTTCATGGGTTTTCTGTGGAGTGAGCTTGGGGGGGTCGAGTTTCTTTCCTTTGTCAGTTGACGTAAACATGGTGGCGATATCCGGAATTTTACCCGCTTTTGGTTGTTTTGCCATTGCACCAGATTGGGGGGGAGGTAAGCAGACCAGGGGTTTCTCGGGGATGTGGAGTGGGGAAGACTTTTGACTGAGGTCTGAGAGCACAAGTTGTTGGAGTGCGGGTCCTGGAACCTTGATTAGTGCTCGTGAGGGGTGGGCATTTCCGTGGATTAAGGGCGCTCAAAGCGGTGGGGTCGAGCAGCTGTCCCTGGGTCCTTGGTGCCAGGTGTGGAGGAGAGGATGAAAGGAGTGGGCAGGGGCGCCCCTGGAGGGATGCTAACCCAAAAGGGAGAGCGGATCTGGCGCAAAGTCACCCATGCCACTGAAGCATTTTCGAGGAGAAGTGGCTAGGCTCCTCACCCACCGCTAGACTCTATGCTGTTAGTCCTCCAGGTGCGAGAATCAGGCAATAAGGGCAGGTCACCTCTCGCTGGCCCAGTTGACTATTTCTCCTTGGATGGGGAGGGGGCCAAGAAAGTTCCAAGCACAGTGGCGGCGGATTGCGCGTAGGGGGTTCTTATGGGCTGGGGCGCCCCAGGAAATAGATGTGGCTTCCGGGGTCCTCAGGCCACTCGGGGGGCTTGTAGGTATGAGGGGGAGCCCCCAGCTGCTTCAAAGTATGGTGGTGTTGTACCTGTGCGAGCCCCAGGCCACTGCAGAGATGGCCTGGGGTGCCAGGATGGGCCAGGGTGCCTCGGAATCCTGGTGTAGCTTCAGGAGCCTCAGGGGATTCCCAGCTGCCTCAGGGGCCTGCAGAGGGGGGGCCAGCTATTCCTCGATCCTGTGGCATTGCACCCTTGGCGAGACCGGGGCCATTGCAGAGACGTGGGGGGTGCAGTTGGAATCTATTTTGCACTCGCCCTGAGTTGACTGGAAAGCTGGAGGTGGCTGGGCGCTGGGGGCCGGAGCAGGGGGCTCTCCCCGCTCAGCGGAGCCTGAAGCTTTGTCGGCCCGGGCGCAAACCTCAGAGGAGGGCCAGGGGCGTGGGGATCGCCCAGCTGCCAGCAGTATGTTGGCGACGGGCCCTCTTGAGCCCTGGGCTGCTGTAGAGATGCGGGGGGGTACTGCTGGAAGTGTATCTAGCATTCCCCCTCCACCCAGAAGACTGGAACACTGTGGGGGGCAGCGCACTCACCAGCTGCGGAGACCAACCTGGGGTTGGTCACTTCTCCGTCTCCATTCGGCTGACCTCTCTGACGGGGGCCAAGTGCTTCCCTGTCTGTGTCTCCTTCTGAAACCAGAACTTTACAGGCCGGAGCAGAGGGCGAAGGCATCAACCGGAGTCCTCAGTGAAGGGCAGGTGCGATCGGGAGCGCCCAGCCGGCAGCAATGCTCCCCCTGAGCCACTACACTCGGCTTCCGTCAAAAGCCCAACAGTGTGGCGTCACAGCATTGCCCCCAGCCCGGTCGCCATCTTGAAAGCTTCGAGCGCCGGCTAAACTTTGTTCCGTTCCAGGGTCCTGGCTCGCATTATAAGCTCACATTCGCGCCCCAGGTAGCACAGGTATTCCGCCTGCAGGAACCATCGATTCTTGCTCTCAGGGCCGCGGGAACATTACTTTTTTAATGCAAGCTGCAGGCTTCCCAAGGAGGCCATGAAGGGAGCAGCCACATTGCTGGCACTCCAGGCCACACCCCCCATCTGTGTATTTTATCTTTTGAAGCAGTTGGACAGGTGCATTTACATGTGAATTTACATCAAACACTCTTCTATGGAATGCACTCACATGACATATACTTACATATCAAACACTCATTTGCCTTACACCACACACTGATAAGCCACACCCACACTTACTCCACAGACCTATGTCACATACACCCTTACAACATACAGACTCACAACACACACACCGCAAACTATTAAGCCACACACTCTTATGACACACAGACACACACTCTTAAACTGCATACTTGTACACAACATTTTCTTACACCACACTTACATGATATACACTCACACAAATTGCACTCACATGTAGGTCAATGATCACCTGTATACAAAGTGCCTCCTCTCTGGTAAACAAATTACAACAGGTCTCCTTGTGTGCTGGATGTCCTCCCACACCACTGCCTCTATATCGCTGCTTAGTGACCCTTTATATGCTAATAGTTTATGTCTTCCCAGCCCCAGCCCCTGTCTACCCCCCTCTGTCTCCATTGCAAATCATCTCTCCACCATCAGCTTTCTCCACTTCTCGCTCATGCTCCCAGATGGATCTGTAGCTAGCAATATCACACCTACTGCTGAGGCGTTATCCTTTTCCCACACAATAATGGTACACCAATGCTCTAGCTCAGCTCTGTATGCTGCTGCCACCCTTGCTCTCCATGATTTGCACCAGACGCCACAGCCCACTGTGCCTGCCCACCAGCACATCCACAAACAAGCCCCTGGCATTTCTTCATCCCACACCCAGCTATCACAGGCACAAGATCACAGCTCCTGCATAAATACAGCTCTCATCTAAGCTATGCCAATGCAGCACCATCCATGAGCACACCACACCCAATGCTGATCATGCCACTGGCTCTGTCTCTGCCCAAAATATCCCTCCTGGATTACTTCCACAAGGATCCATCATAAGAATGCACCTTAACACACATCCTATATCTGCACTGCCACCCACAAGTCACACACCTCACACAGCACCCACTTAGAGGTGCAACATTTCCTCGCATCCCACACTCTGATCCCACCACCACCACCCAAGGGTCTCTCCCACCAACAGTATCCAGGTGCAACCTGAGCTTCGGCTACCGCACCTCCTCTGTTAACCCACCTCCCCAACCCAATTATTCACTGCCTTCCTATACCCCTCCCACTGCTGCCCTTCACTGCATTCTATTCAATGCTTGCACCATGGTAGCGCATGCCACCGACCGTTAGGCAGAATCATATGCAGTACACTTTGGGAACACCACACACAATGTAGACTACAAGTGTAAGTACAATTTCACCTTTGGTACAAGCGTGTACTACACAGTAAAGTGGTAGAGATGGCTGAGCAGCCAGACTTATCTCAAGAGTAAAATGAGCGGTACAAGAGTTTACACAAAGGACAACAATTACCATGATTCAAGCAAACACTGATTCAAGGTTTATGAGGGAAAGGATATACATTTATTTACACCATCAGTTATAAAACAGTTCACTATCATAAGCAGCAGAAAATCACAGTCTTAATACACTACAACAACTCCCAAACAGTTAAGCTCAAAATGAAGTGTGAGCAAAATGGCACTCCAGTAATTTAAAAGGGGAGGAAATACAAGGTTATTCAAAATCAACACCACCAACAAAAGGCTATTACAACTAGGATTCAAGTCAATAGGCCTGGGCCAATGTTAACGGTTCAGAGTCTTTGCAGAGGATCACACAGTTCAAAGTAGTTTGCGCTTAAGTCTTTGCCAAGAGTACAAAATGAAGTTGATTGGAGGAAAAGTTATTCAAAGGAGAAGAGAAGGACAAGCCTTTGGAGAGGTGAAAGATTTCAAGCACTTTCATCGCGGTCGGACGGAAAGAACGACCGCGTTTGCACAGTACCTTAAAAGAAGAAGAATGCTGTAGCTGAGGCAGTTGTTCCTGGCAGTTCCTGCAGGCTCATGCTTCCTGAAGATTAAGTTGTGGTGACAATAAGGAGGACGGCTGGAGGGTCCTGCACTGGCCAGGGAAGAAGCCAGCAGTGGAGCAAAACGTTGAATAAAAGGTACACTCCTTAAAACCCAAACAGGTTCTGTTCCTCCTGACTATCTGGTTCACTGCAGCGATGCACAGCAAATTTGACCAGGATAGGGAGGCTGGAGTTTAGTGTTTGGTGAGCTGGTTGGTCCCACCAAGCTCAAGAGAAGAAGATTCTTTGAAGATCTTCTCTGTCGTTGAAGTTTCGGACGATTCGGACCTGCAGCAGGGCTTCACTGGGATGTCCAGTAGTTGCAACAGTCGTCTTCCATCACCTTCTCTTCGATTCTCTAGGCCGAGTGCTGACTCTGCCTTCCAGCCCCAGAGACTGGCTTTTTATGCCCCAAATCCCCCATTCACACAGCCTGGCTGTCAATCACACAGCAATCAAACTAGAGTGTGACTTCAGTCTCCAAGGAGATCCTGTGCAGCTGGCCTCAAACCCCTCCCTCACTTCCTGTCCACCCAGACACTCAGGCGCCTAAGGAGGGCTTCTGTGCAGAAGCCCGCCAAAGGACGGCAAACAAAGGAACCAAACCTGGTATTTTCATAGCCCGCGGTAGAATAACAATGGTAGATACCACTGCCACCAGCCAAATCCTAGAGAAAGGGGAACATAACAATATTCCATGAGAATCAGACAAAAGGTGATAACTATTAACCCCTCTAGTACTCTATTGGAAGTAGGGTGTACTGGGTCTGTAAATTTAAAAAGGCTAGTAAAGTTAATTGCAACTTTTCATGTTCTGGGAGACAGTAGTCAGTCCCAGAAAATGGAGTTTAAAGTGGGAAGTCTGAAAAGACAACCCTGTGTCACTGCACTAAAGGTGCTGGGTGACACACAGTAAAAAGATGATGCCTATGGGGTGGGTGAGACTCTCTAGTCCATGAGCATAAAAATGTACAGCACACTGAAAATGAAAACTTCAAAGCCCAAAAATATAGCAAATGAGCTGGAGGGCTCTAAGGTAGTGGGATTTTAGCACTTGTGTGAGAAATCTCCCTAACATCGATATTCATGAACTTATCAAAACCAACATTGAAATCCTTCACTTTAAGCAACCTGGTCCACCCCATCTTCAGGACCCTCCTTATCCACTGCCATCCCTACTGGTTATGCCATACTATGCAATGACAGACCCAACAAGAAAGGTGGCGGGTGGCCTTTATCTAAAAAGACTCCCTCACACTCTCTGACTCAGATTCCGCCTGTCTCTCACAATATGAAGCCGTCTCAGCCAAAGTGCGCTGCTCGCCTAATTCCATCATCACTATCCATCTAATCTACCAACCCCCTGGTCGCATCACTCCCTTTGAAATTGAGCTTACTCAGCTCATATCCTCTAATCTCAAATGTACTTCCAAACTCATAATTCTTGGAAACCTCAACATAGGTTTTGACGACCCCACAGATCATAATGCCTCTGCCGCAGCTAGCTCTGCTGCAGCACTTGGCTGCACACAGCATATGCTGACACCCAAGCATCTTAACAACCGTATCTAGATTGGATCCTGGATGATAATTGCAACAGTTTTATTGCCTCCAACCAACCTTGCCCCTGGTCAGACCACAACCTCATCTTCTTCCCTACCCCCCGCCACAACAAGTGCCTCTAGGTGAACATAGGGCCTCATTACACGTTGTGCGGTAATGGAATACCATTACCGGTAAAGATTTACCGGTACCGTTAATTCCCTAAGCAAATCACGACCCGGACCCACCGCTATCTGCGCACCCGTTAATTACGGTGCCACTAATAGCGGCAAGGCCGCGGGCGCGCGACCCCCATGCCGGAATTAGCGCCATGGCGCTAATACCAGGCCATCACAAGCCATGCGGACATGGTATTAGCGGCATGTAAAACACCCAAAAAACCCTTACCGGCATAGCGCTAATAACGGCATCGAAAAGCACCCGTTAAGAGACCTGAGCAGTGTACCCATCAACTACAGGTGGACACAATCAGCACAGGTGCATGCAATGGAGACAGGCAGCACATAAGAGCACACCACACCCCTACCCACACCCCTTCCCACACCAAGATGGTCCCAATAGCAGCATCATGACATGACAGCCTTGACTACATGATAGCAGTGCAGCACCTACAACAACAGCCAGCACCAGAGGTGAGCCGTAACAGGCACCCATTCCTCACACCATACAGGCGATGACAGCCATCCACTGAGGAGGTGGCTCCTAACCCCTGTACGGAACCCACAGAACGATCAGGAAGAGGACAACAATATAGTACATCCTTCCAATGACAGTGCTCCGCTGCCTAAGCGGCCTGGGTGTGGCACTCCTGTACGGCTGTGTCAAAGTGGCAAAGATAACCATGGCATGTGTAGAGCATCACAAAATGTGCATATGATGGAATGTGCCTATGCCACTTGAAATTGACATGCAACCACCAGAAGAGTATGATGTGGCTGGGGATGAGTGCGGGTGGAATGCCCCGGCAGGACATGAAACAGGCAGTGCCAAGGAGGCACACGATGTGCATCAGCATCTGAATCTGTAATCTCATCATGCACCAAGGTGAAATAGCATGGACGTAGATGGGAATTGTTGCCCTGGTGCATGTTTCGAGGCCCACAAAGGACCCTGTCCACAATGAATGACACATATACAATAATGGAGACCACGCTTGGGTTTAAAACTCTGAACAGTGTATATTGAACATATTGTGGTACTAAAGTGCATAACCCAAACTCCCAAAATACACCCTTACCCCCCTCCCCCCTCAACACACCCAAATACACCCTTACCCCCCTCCCCCCTCAACACACCCAAATACACCCTTACCCCCCTCCCCCCTCAACACACCCAAATACACCCTTACCCCCCTCCCCCCTCAACACTCCCATGTGAGTCTCATGACGTGAATGTGTCCATTGCCACATGTGGCACACGAATCCTGGTGGCCCTATTTGCCAGTGCCTGCATCGTCATCTGGTGGTTGTGAAGCTGTGCACCGCAGGTTCCGCATAGACCGGCGCAGGGGACTAGTCTGGTGTGAACTCCCAGACGAGGAGGGGCCTGGTTCTTCCTGGGCCGTGAGTGGGCACTGACGCTCAATAGCGTCTGCTATGCGGTTCATGGCCTGCCGCAGTTGGGCCATTTCACTGCAGATTCGGCTGGTGCATGCCTCCTTGCCCTCCCTTGTCTGCTCTGCAAGTGTAGCAATGTCCTCCCTCAGGCGGGCTGTCTCTGCCACATGTTGACCTACTAGGCCACTCATCTCGGTCTGCCTCTGGTAGATGGTCGAGAGGTCATGTCGCATGATGGGTGCTGGTGGGATGGCTGATGCACCTGGTCCCATTGCACTTGCATCAGGAGAGGATATCTGGGGGCTCCATATCCCTTCAGGGGTGGGTGAATCTCCATGAATACCCGGACCTGAGGAGTACCTCGGGCTTGCCAGTAAGGGGCTTGTTGGTCTGGGGCTCTGGCTATAAGCACCAATGGCAGGTGTGTCCTCCTCATCTGAAGGTGGGGCCGTGGCTGCTGCTTCACCCGTTGAGTTGGTGGCAGCAGAGTGCATTCCCTCGATGCTGCCCTCACCTGCTGGGAGACACACTGGCGGTAGGCTTGTGCCCGCGATCTCGTAATGGCATGCAATTTGTGGCCTCTTGCGAGGGCGGATACGCTAATTACGCCATGCCGGTAATTAGCAATTTTTACCGCCTACCGTGTAATGAGGCCCATACTCTTACCCCTGACAATTGCTTGCATCAAGCACAACCTCCCCTGCACACAGTTACTCCCCCTCCTCAACCAACCAACTCCCCCCCCTCCAGAACACTGATGCCTTGGTCATCCACTACAGCACCTTGCTTTCTAACGCCATCCACTCCCTGGCCCCACTTAAAGCCTGCAAAGCAAAGAACTCCAGGCATGACACCTCCTGGTTTACCGAAGACCTTTATTCAATCTGAGCCAAGAACATGCAGCGGAAGCTGAATGGCAAAAAGTTCCAACACCTGAGAACAAAGACACCTTCTCTAACATCTCGCAAATATATACACAAGCAAACCACTCCAACAAAGCTGCTACCTACTACAACAGGATTGCCACTTCAGCCTCTAGTTCACGTGAGCTATTTGCCATTTCTGGGAATTAGAATCCCCAGTCCCGAACCCCTCCACCACCGTAAAAGACTCCCAGTGGTGCAACAACATACAAAATGCCCTCACAGGAAAAATGACTGAACTTCAAACTAAAATGATCGCCAGGACACCGTACACACAAGTCACCTGGGCACCCACTTGTCACCTGAAGTTCCGGCCCACAACCGACCCTTCACCTTTAAATCCATTTCGACCACCAACCTTGCACTCATAGGCCTTAAACCTACGGTATATGCCCTGCTTCCCTAGTGAAAGAATGTGCCAAACCCAGGGACATCATTTGGGGGTTGCCAGGGGTCACAGTTGTGACCCCTGACGTCTCCTTTGCTACCCCTAAAAAAAAAGAAAATATAGATTTGTTTTTTCTTTTTTTTAAATGTAGGCTCCTGCGCTGTGGCTAGAACATGTGGGTCTTTATTTTTGGAGTGGCTGTCTTCCTTGTTCAGGCCAAGTGTAACACTTTGAGCAGTGACCCTAAATAAGAAAGAATACGAATAACCAATAATTTGTCTTTCTGGAATTCTATCCAATAATTGCTAGATTCATTAAAGGTTTATTGCAGGCACCCTTCATGGGGTGAGTCACTAATTTAGTATTTTCTTAAACACCTCAACTCAGCCTTTCATTCTTATGAGGTCTATGCATGAGTACCAACACAGGTTGGGTGACATTGTATGTATATTTGTTCTATAGAAAGGTGTTCAACTTAAGTGCTATATAATAACACAGCATTATCTTTTGGCCTTGGACTTCTGCTTGCATTCACAGTAATTTGGTAATATGGGCCTATACACACTGATATTAATGATACATATGGTGATCCATTCTTGCATGAAGTGTATATCACATTATAGTGATATTGAACCCATATATTTTTGTGGGGTACTTAGGACAATGCCATGTGATGCCACTTCCTGTTTTGTCAAGATGTAAAATGTTATGTTTCATTGCTTCATGTGATGTCACTTCGGGTGGGGGTTTCCTGTGATGTCATCAGAGGTCAAAGGTAGTGAGATGGCACTTTCACTACCCATGGCATTTTGGTGAAATGACATCCCTGGCCAACACCCTGCTTTCTCTTGTCACCTCCATCATTACCTCCTCCTTGAATCCTGCCATGTACCTGCTTCACTGGAACAATCCTAGGTCTCCCCCCTCATCAAAAAAACATCACTAGACCCTGCCATTCAAACAAACTACCAGCCCATAACTACTGTCCCTTTTCTACAGAAATGTATTGATATGATGGCCTATCTCCGAATTCAAACTTTTATTGAGTCCATCTATATTCTCAGCTCCCGTCGATCTTGATTGCGCGATGATATGGCACTGAATTATCCCTCCTGGACTTAAAAAAAAAACAACTCAATGACCTCAATGACGGTGGTAAAATCTCCCTCCTCCTACTCCTTGACCTCTCAGGAGCCTTTGATCTTGTCAACCACTAGACTCTTTGCCACCACCTCACAACCTCAGCTCACTTCTCCATTGCAGCTGCTAAATGGATCTCACCCTTCCTTACTGACAGAACCTCCATAATCTTTTCTGGTTAAGCCTCTGCAACTCCAACACCTACCTCTTGTGGCATCCCACAAGGTCCCTGCGTCCCCCACATCCTCTCTAATATTTACAATAAACTCCTATTTGACCACCTGGACTCTCTTGGCATCTCCTTTACAAACTGTGCAGATGATACTCACATTCTGGTTCTCCTTCCTGGTGACCACACTCAGGACAGTCTCAGAATCAACACCATTTATGCAGAACTTCAAACCCAGATGGGCGCCCTTTCCATATGTTTGAAGGATGACCAAACTGGACTCCTCCTGGTGGGTACACCCACCAGACTTACAAAACTGGACCCTGCTTACAAGTCCTTCACTATCGATGGTCATGCATTCCTGGTAGCCCCAGCCGTAAAAACTCTAGGCGTCTATCTGGATGCCACACTTACCATGTCCAGGCATGTTAACCACATCGCCTCCATCTCAGTTTATGCCACCAAGCTCAACCCCATGAGAAAACCCTGTGTTTCTGTTGACAACCACATCACAATCGTGCAGGCCATCATATGCTCAGAAATAGACCACTGTAATGCCCTCCTTTGTGGAACATTAGAAAAGAACCTAAACAAGCTTCAAATTGTACAGAATAATGCCATCCAAGCTGCGATGGACAGAAGGAAACATGACACATCTCTGATGCCAGAAGAGCCATCCACTGGCTCCCTGTCAGGGAGAGGATCAAATGTAAAGTCCTCTCCATCTCACATTGCTGCCTCTCAAACGATGCACCCTCCTACCTCAAACAGAAATTATGCAGATACTCCCCAGCCAGACCACTTTGCACTTCTAACAGCCAACTCCGCACCACATTCAGATTCAGATGGAAAAAAGCAGGTGGTGCCAGCTTCCCACTCTGCGCAGCCAATATTCGGAACAATTTACTGCACCATATTCGAGCCAACCCCTGCTGCCTCTCATTCAGAAAGTACCTGAAGACTCACCTGTTTTGTTAAGTGTTGTTCCTTGCCTAACCTACTATTCATGCACCTTGCCTGGCTTGCATTTCCTGCATCTAGTGCCTAGAAGCCAATGGGCTTTTCGCTGATATAAATACAAAAATAAATAAATAAATGACATACATGAATATGCCATATGCACATATGCCATATGCCATACAACTGACACTCATAGGCCACATGTTGAATTACTAAAAACTGTTATGACATTCACATGCCATTCACTCGTATGTCATGAACTTATCAATATGTTATGTTATGTTACTTTGCATTTATATAACGTCTTATGTATCATTGGTGTGATCTCAAGGCACTGGTAGTTTGAACGCCCTCGGGAACCGTAGTTAAAGTCAGTGGAGAGAGAGAGAGAGTCATAAGGTGTGTGGGTGCACCGGAAATGTGTGCAGCTGGTGTGGCACTTGCATGATAGCTGCTTCTAGCGGTAGGTGTGGTGGTTGGGAGGGCAGGAATATGTGTTCAGTCTAGTGGGTTGATATCCAGACTGATTTCTGGCTGCGTTAGGCCTGTAGGAGTGTTTAGTGTGTTTTGTGAGCACAGAGTACAGCACCACTGCACAGGATCAATGTATAGCATGTTTTTTTTTTTTTTTTTTGAAGTGCAGCGCCACTGCATGGGTTTGGTGCATTGATATAATGTGGTACAGCAAGACATGTGTTATTGAGCATTTTTATGCGGCGCCACCGCATGGGTTTGGTGCATTGCTATGATGCAGTTGTTTCAAGCTATGTGTTGCCAGTGTAAGGAAGCTACGTGAGCAACAGCAGCCGCGGAGCGACACATAACGAACTCGAGCCAACATCAAGCGCCCCAGGGGCACTAGGCAGTCCCTCACAGACGGTTCCGACGCAGATCCAAGGGCCCTGGGACTGGGAACACAACCGCGCCTCTTGACCTGCACTTTTTCATCTAGGCTGCAGGCACAAGGGCTCCCCCCTGCCACTACCAGCGCAGAACCACCCATTTGAATGCACTTGTACGTGCGCCAAGCACATTCTTTGTCGAAGAAGCTGTGTCAGCAGATCCGCCAATATTCTACTATCAAACCCGCTGAGAACGGCGGTTTCACAGCCCAATTGTACACTGTGCCTCCTACCACGTGGAGCCAGTCTAAACCCAGGACACTTGTCCAGGGGTGACCAAGTCAAGGCCCAAGAAGAAGGCTCTAAGCCGAAACGTCACAGGACTACATAATTTTGAAGGCTTTACTTCCTCCAATCCCGTCCATAAGTTGATCTGTCTCTAGACGTAGTTGATCTGTCTCTAGACGTAGACCAAAGACTAGGTCCCTGTTTCTCTAAGAATTTACAGACACCAATTGTCTTGCACTTATTACTTACTCAAGACAAAAAACTTTGTTATTGATGGTTCAAGGTTTTCCCCTTTCTTTCAGTTTTTTTCATTTGTTCATTTCTCTGTATTTGTCAAGTTTTTTGCCACAAATATGTTTGTTTTCTGTTCCTTTCTCAAATGCATTTCTAAAAATGAGAAAATGAATGTATTTTGACGAACGATGTACCTTAAAAAACATCTATACATCTTCTTGTAAAATCAATTACATAGAAGATGTTGTGCAGTTACTAGCACTAAGTAATCCTTTTTCCCTAAAAAATAAAAAAAGAAAATTAAAAAAATGTTGCAATTCAAGGGCCTCTTTTGCTCATCTTTTTAGAATACCCTCTGACAGCTAGCCAAGTAACAAAGCTGATGTCAAATCCTATTTTGCATGCAAAATAATCACCCTTTACCAAAATGTATAGGTAAAGAGACCTAAAGACAAGTGGCAGGACGCCTCCCTACTCGTTCCATGTGCCAGTGTAACATGGACATATAAGTAAGGGCAGGTTATTCAGTTAAAAAACGATTTTTACATATAAAATGCAAATACATTTGTCATAGTTAAAAGCACAAATCTGTACCTTCAAAATGCACACCATTTCTCACCTGAAATGCCTATGTTGCAAGAGACACATTTGGTAATTAACAAACTAATCTCACTAACAAGACTAATAATTATAACTCCTTAATAAAAGTATGTGTCTTCACTGCAAAAAGAGGCAGACTCTGAAAACCAGTTTTAAACACACATTCAAGTTTTCTTTTTCTTTGCCTTTCTGTGCTCTGTCCACAGTAACTGCAGGAAGCAAATACTTCGAATAAGCAGGAAATCAGCTTGTTACAGTTGCAACTGTACAAGAAGAACCATTGTTAAAAGTAGGAGGATAGAACATGATTGATTCTGATTGGAGCACGTCACATCAGGCATCATGTTAGAGGCTGTGACTAGTGCTTTGCTGCAGAATCTGGGGGAAGAAAGGCAGAGACATCTTGACACAGCTCGAAGAAGGACGGGGTTGAGAGCTGGGGATGCCTCATTCCTAAAGCAGATTCAACTTGGTTGCAGAGACTGGCTTTTCCAGTCAACAAGTCCCAGTTCGAGTGACAGCAGATGCTTGTCCTTGCTGGGTGAACCCCTCCAGAAGGCGAACAGCCAAAGAAGTTACATGCTGAATAAGCCTGGTAATTATCTGGCTGAGGTGTGGGGGCTGAGTGTGTACGAGAATATTCAGTCAGTGTAGGAAAGGAGATTCCTGTGCTTTACTCATGTGTTTAATGTTGCAAATTGATTTCTTGTCTCCGCCACTCTCTTTTCAGTGTATCACAGATAATGCTGTTACTGTGCTATTTCATTTATTTCTGTAAAGAGTGAGATCGTGTTTAAATGCAACTTTTATAATACACAAAAATATCTGAAAGCAGACGGGTGGTGTGTTTTATATTTACCAATACAGTGCTGATGATGTGGGGAGATGTTTAGACAGTGCAATTGTCATTTTCACGGTAGCTAAACATAAGATTTGGCTGCCGCTGTGTGCACAATGTAATTCAGTATGAGCAATTATAACTAACTGTGTGTGTTGTAGTCTGCCGGAGGTCTATGAGTCGGCAGAAAGGGAGGCCTGGGACATAGTTCACTACCGTATATAAGATAGTGAAAAATACCACATGATAGCTCGCTGCCGTAGATAAGACAGAGAGAAATTGCCCATGGTGGCACACTAAAAATGAAAATGTGGTGTTCCTGAAATGCAAGCCTGAGGTCTCTCTAGTGATTACACGAAAAATCTAAACAAAAATAAGAGGTTCTGGATATTGGGGCCACAAATAAAACAAAGGAAATATGCTCACCAAAATACCACCAATCACGCATACCAATCACGCATACCAACCACGCATGTCTGTGTGCTGAAATAATGCATGTCCACTGTATTATTGTTGTACATGGCCCAATCTGAATACAAGGAGTGATTGTTGCTAAATTATTTTTCGGTGCTAAGAAAATACAGTCAGGCCCCAAATCTCCACAAAAATACCCAACAGGCCTGAGGAGACGCTTAGGCTAGCAGCGTGTGCTCAGCTAGCTGTGTTTAATTAGGATGATGTGGAGTATGTGGCAGGTGTTAGTGTGAGAACAGCTATACCGAATGTGTCATAGTATCGCTGTGTTCTAATTGAGTTGTGGTGTGTAGGAAAGAGTAAGAGCGGTAGTGTGATATGGTGTTGGTATGGCTTGGGATTGAGCGCTCATCTATGCCATCTATTCTATCGGTTTTATTTACTCTGTCCGTTGGCTCAGTTTTGTTTGTTCATACATTTCGTCTGGTTCATCATTTAGTTTACTAGACTTTCCACCCATTCCATCATTCGATCCTTCATCTATATAAACAACTCCATCCAATCTGTAGATTCATTTCATCCTTCCCATCTGTTCAGCATGTTCCATCTGTTCTATTCTTTTTTATTTGTTCGAACTGTTCCATGCGGTTTTCCCGCTTCATCAGTTACACCCGCTTAATCCTTTACATCCACTCCAATTTATTCCATCCACTCCAATTTGTTCCATCCACTCCAATTCGTTCCATTCACTCCAATTTGTTCCATCCACTCCATCCACTTTATCTGTTCCATCTATTCCATCCATTCCATCCACTCCATCCATTCTGTCCACCCCATCCGTTCCGTCCACTCCATCCGTTCCGTCCACTCCTTCCATTCCATGCACTCCCTCTGTTCTACGCATTCCATCCATTCCATGCGCTGCCTTCGTTCTATGCGTTCCATCCACTCCATCTGTTCCATCCACTCCATCCGTTCCGTCCACTCCATCCGTTCCGTCTACTCCATCCGTTCCATCCACTCCATCCACTCCATCCATTCCATGCACTCCATCCATTCCATGCACTCCCTTCGTTCCATGCATTCCATCCATTCCATGCGCTGCCTTCGTTCTATGCGTTCCATCCACTCCATCCGTTCCATCCACTCCTTCCGTTCCATCCACTCCAATTTGTTCCATTCACTCCAATTCGTTCCATCCACTTCAATTCGTTCCATCCACTCCACCCACTCCCTCCGTTCCATCTACTCTATCTGTTCCGTCCACTCCATCCATTCCGTCCACTCCATCTGTTCCGTCCACTCGCTCTGTTCCATCCACTCTATCCGTTCCATGCACTCCATCCATTCCATGCACTCCATCCGTTCCATGCACTCCATCCATTCCATGCACTCCCTCCGTTGCATGCATTCCATCCATTCCATGCGATGCCTTCATTCTATGCGTTCCATCCACTCCATCCGTTCCATCCACTCCTTCCGTTCCATCCACTCCAATTCGTTCCGTTCACTCCAATTTGTTCCATCCACTCCAATTCATTCCATCCACTCCAATTCATTCCATACAATCCATCCACTCCGCCCACTCCATCTGTTCCATCCACTCGCTCCATTTCATCTACTCCATCCATTCCATGCACTCCGTTCCATGCACTCCATCCGTTCCATGCACTCCATCCATTCCATGCACTCCCTCCGTTCAATGCATTCCATCCGTTTCATGTGCTGCCTTTGTTCTATGCATTACATCCACTCCATCCATTCCATCCACTCCATCTGTCCATCCACTCCTTCTGTTCCATGCCTTCCATCTGTTCCATCCACTTCATCCACTCCATCCACTCCATCGTTCCATCCACTCCATCCCTTCCATCTACTCTATCCGTTCCATATACTCAATCCGTTCTATTCACGCCATCCATTCCATCCACTCCATTCACTCCATCCACTGCATCCGTTCCATCCACTCCATCTGTTCCATCCGTTTCATCCATTAATCCACTCCATCAGTTCCATCCACTCCATCCATTCCATCCGTTCCATCTACTCTATCCGTTCCATCCACTCCATCCGTTCCGTTCACTCCTTCTGTTCCATCCACTCCAATTCGTTCCGTTCACTCCAATTCGTTCCATCCACTCCAATTCATTCCATCCACTCCAATTCATTTCATACAATCCATCCACTCCATCCACTCCATCCATTCCATCCACTCCATCCATTCCGTCCACTCCATCTGTTCCATCCACTCGCTCCATTTCATCTACTCCATCCGTTCCATGCACTCCGTTCCATGCACTCCATCCGTTCCATGCACTCCATCCGTTCCATGCACTCCCTCCGTTCATTCATGTGCTGCCTTTGTTCTATGCGTTACATCCACTCCATCCATCCATCCACTCCATCCGTTTCATCCACTCCTTCTGTTCCATGCCTTCCATCTGTTCCATCCACTTCATCCACTCCATCCACTCCATCGTTCCATCCACTCCATCCCTTCCATCTACTCTATCCGTTCCATATACTCAATCCATTCCATCTGCTCTACCCGTTCCGTCTACTCCATCCGTTCCATTCACTCCATCCATTCCATCCACTCCATTCACTCCATCCACTGCATCCGTTCCATCCACTCCATCTGTTCCATCCGTTTCATCCATTAATCCACACCATCAGTTCCATCCACCATCAACTCCATCCATTCCATCCGTTCCATCTACTCTATCCGTTCCATCCACTCCATCCGTTCCGTCCACTCCATTTGTTCTGTCTACTCCATCCGTTCGGTCAACTCCATCCTTTCCATCCATTCCATCCGTTCCCTCCACTCATCCGTTCCCTCCATTCCCTCCGTTTCGTCCACTTCAACCATTTCGTCCGCATCAACCGTTTTATCCACTTCACCCATTTCAACCGCTTCACCCGTTTCATCCGCTTCAACCATTTCATCCGCTTCTACCGTTTCATCCGCTTCTGCCGTTCCATCCGCTTCATCCGTTCCATCCTCTTCATCCGTTCCATCCGCTTCAACCGATCCATCCACTTCATCCATTCCATCCACTTCATCCGTTCCATCCACTTCATCTGATCCATCCACTTCATCCGATCCATCCATTTCATCCGATCCATTGACTTCATCGGATCCATACACTTCATCCGATCCATACACTTCATCCGTTCCATCCACTTCATCCCTTTTATCCGCTTCATCCGTTACATCTACTGCATCCGATTCATCTGCTTCATCCGTTTTAACCACTGCATCTATTTCATCCGTTTCATCCACTGCATTCGTTTCACCCACTGCATCTACACCATTTCTTTCATCTACTCAATTCCTTTCATCCACTTCATTCGTTCTATTCAGTCTGTACGTTTTAATTTACACTAGCATTTTTAGTTTTCCATTTTTCTCGACCGGGTCTCATCCGTTTCATCCACTGCATTTTTTTCACCCACTGCATCTACATCATTTCTTTCACCCACTTCATTCCTTTCATCCACTTCATTCTTTCTATTCAGTTTATCCATTTTAATTTACACTAGCAGTTTTAGTTTTTCATTTTTCTTGGCCGGGTCTCGATGCTGGATTGTTATTTTTGATACAGCAACCACGGTCTACTGTTTATTGTTGCTGTTATACTGTTATACTGTTTGTGTTAAGAGTCCTTTTCTTTTTTTAGATGAAGAGCCATGTTTTCAGTAATTTGCGGAAAGACATGAGGTCTTCGGTGAGTCGGATGTGGGTTGGAAGTGAGTTCCACAGAGTGGGGGCCAGGGCTGAGAAAGATGATCCACCTAACCTGACTGAGTTGGTTTTTGGTATCACTAGGAGGCGGGCAGAGCTTGATCTTAGAATGTGTGGTGGATGGTAGGGTTTTAGTTTGTCCTGAAGGTATTGAGGTCCGGTTTTATGCACTGCTCGGTGAGAGATGCATAAGGCTTTGAGGTCACCCTTCGGGCAACCGGAAGCCAGTGCAGAGTTTTGAGAGCTGGGGAGGTGTGATCTCTTGGGCCAAGTGCTAGTAGCAGTTTGGCTGCGGCATTTTGTGCTCTTTGTAGTTTAGTCAGGTGGTACGCATGGACTCTGAGGTAGAGGGGGTTAGCATAGTCCAGTCTTGACATTACAATTGATTGGACTGCAGAGTCTGTTGGGAAATGAGAGGTATGGAAAAATGCACCTAAGAACTTTGAGGTGGTAGTGGCTGGACTTAGAGATGTTGTTGACTTGGTGTGAGAGGGCTAGGTCAGAGTCCAGAGTGCATCCAAGTTTTTTTATTGAGGTTGAGGATGTCGGGGAATTGCCCATGGCAGAACGCTAGGGTAGGGGGTGCGGAAGAAGTTTGGTGTTGCCACATACCATGATTTCAGTTTTGGAGGGGTTTAACAGGAGGTGGTTTGTGGTCATCCAGTGATCAATGTCATGGAGGCAGGCAGCGAGGTCGGGTTTGCACATGGGTATTGAATTAAGGAGTTTTATAATTAGTTGGGTGTCATCAGCATAGTTGTAGCACAGGATATTGTGTGAGCGGATTATTCGTGGGAGGGAGGACTTATAAAGGTTGAACAGGCGGGCTGATAGGAACACTCCTTATGGAACTCCGGTATTGACTGGTCGGGCGGGGGAAGCATAGGAGGAGAGTAGGGTTCTTTGGTTCCTATTGTTGAGGAAGGATGCTATCCATTTGAGAGTGTTTCCACAGATTCCTGGGGAGTGGAGGCATTTGAGGAGGACTGAGTTGTTGATTGTGTCAAAGGCGGCGATTGGTTAAGAAGGATTAGTGCAGCGCATCCCGTAAAATCTGCAGTGTTTTTAAGGTCATCCCAGATTGAGGTTAGAGTGGTTTTCGTTCCTTGTTTTGGTCTGAAACCTGATTAAGTGGGGTCTAGGAGATTGTTGGCTTTGACAAAGGCATTTAGTTGGGAGTAGGCGGTTTGGTAAATGAGTTTAGCAAGGAACCTGGTGTTTGAAATGGGGCGGTAGTTTTTGGGGTCGAGAGGGTCGAGGAAGGTTTTTCTAGAAGAGTCTTGACATGAGCGGTTTTGAATGCGTCGGGAAAAATTCCTGAGGAGAGGGGGTCGTTAATGATGGTTCTTGCATGTTCTCCAGCGCAGGTAGATACGAATATTTCTTTGAGGGTTGCGACTTAGCAGGGGTCTAGTGGGGAGCCGGATGGTTTGCAGGCAGAGAGAAGTTTCAGAAATTGGTCAGTTGAAAGTGGAGTGAAAGAGTCGAAGGTGGGTTGGGTAGTGGTTGTAGAAGGTGGGGTGGGAGGTAGGATGGTGGGTTGATTGTGTGGTGGGTGCAAGAGGCCAGTTTGTTGGTTAGAGAGTTTGTTCTTTCGAGAGCAGTGGTGCAGAAGTGGAGAGAGAGTGAGTCGCAGAGTGATTGCGAGGGGGTCGATTGGGTGGTGGTACATGATGGTTTGGTGAATTTGGAGATGATTTTGTGGAGTTCTTTGCTGAGGTTTTCACAGTTCAGGATTCGGGAGCTGTAATGGGCTTTTTTTGCTTTCCGGATTTCGGCTTTGTAGTGGCGATGGCGCTAGGCCAAGGTGGATATGCTCAGGGGGTTTTTGTCTTTCCGCCATTTGCGTTCGAGGGATTTATATAGTTATTTTGCGCATTTCAGTTCTGGTGTAAACCATCTAGGAAAAGGGCCATGTCAAGTGGGGGTGAGCGGGATTAATGAGGTATTGAGCCATAAGTCAAAGGTGTCGGAGGTTAGGTGTTCATTGGGTAGGCAGGGCGGGGGAGCGGACTGAAGGAGCGTGTCAGCTAGGTCGGTAAGGGTTTTTAGTTTCTTCCAGCATTTGCGTAGAGTTGGGGGTTCTGGTTCAGGTACGGGGAGGTGTGTGGGTGGGTGAATGGTGAAAGAGATAATGAAGTGATCGGACCAGATGATGGGGTGGGGGGGGTTTAAATGTATCTGGTCGTGGGAGCCATATACAATATGTTTGTTTGTGGTGGGATTTGTGGTGATGCGTTGTTCCTTTCAACACTGTTTTACCAATCTGCACCAAATTAGTGACTACATGAGATTTGGACAACCCACCCCTTTTCATGGATTTCAGCAAAAGTAAAAATTAGGTGGTGGGTTTGTGGCAAAGCGTGGCTTTTTATACAATTCCACACCAATTCACCAAACTGCACCAAATTCTGCATAGTTACCTGTTAGGACCCTCCAGATATTAGTGGCTACATGACATCTGGACACCCCACTCCATCCCCTGTATTTCAGCACAAGTCAAAATGTGTTTGTGGGTTTGTGGCTTGGCAAAGCATTGTTCCTTATACAATGTCACACTGTTTCACCAATCTGCACCAGAGTGTGCATAGTTTCATGTTAGGACCCACTGGACATGGCTGGCTACAAGACATTTGGACCTTCCACCCCTTTTCCTGTATTTCAAAACCTTCACACATGAGCTGGTTGTCTGAAATCGGTCCTAGAATGCAATGTTCAAGATATTTCCACAGCAATGCATGGAAAAGAACTGCTCCACACCACGGTGAGTCGACAGGTGGGGAGAGAGCACAGAAGGTCCCAACATGCAGCAGCACACCAACTCTCGCTCCCCCCAATATCTGCTACAGATATATCAGACAGCCGAACACACCCATTCTCAGTGCAGTTTACTTCAGGGTGCAAAGCACATCAAGCGATAAGCGTTTCGGAATAGCAACCTCCAAGATCAGTGTTATCATGTCTGTCTGCATGACCTGTTCGGCGAACGGGTACTTCTGCTAGCACCACATAAAACCACACATGCTATACTCATATTCAATTCACTCTCCATTGAATGGCCGAGTTAAGATAGTCATCACGTTCCTCATGCTCTGAACTTCAAGAGTTTTGTTGCGTTCAATCGGAACACCTTAACTCTCATTTTTTTCCAATACATTTCTAGGGTTTTGTTATAATGTAGTTTCTTCAGGACCACTAGTCATGGCCTTCAGCCATGGTCAGTTGCCACGATATTCAGTGGTTGGCACTGCACATGTTGCACCAATAGGTTTCCTCTGGTCCACTAGCCATGGCCTTCAGCCGTTGCCACAGTCAGTACATGTACACCAATAGGTTCCTCCGGGTGACCACTAACCATGACCAGTCTACATGTTACATCAATAATTTTGTTTCCCAGAGTCCAATTGCCCCCTGCATATTAGAAGTGATTGCTGCAGGAGTAAAATATGTGCTGTATACTCCATACTCCTGCAATAATTTCCCAGAAATTATATCTGATTATGCCGATTCCTGAGGCATTATAACAGTGTTCCGATTCTGGCAATAACAGAAAAACATTTCTGAATTCAAAAAGTCTTACATACTGACTGCAAAGACACTGGAGAGACACTGGAGACACAAACCCCAAACCGTCCCCTCCACAATGCATAATCACAATGTCTTGCCATTTAAAGTGACTTATACTCTCACAGAATGAAAACGAGCTTGCCAAGTTTAAGCCACAAACTGCATGCCACAAAAGCTCCACTTCTGCCAATCCAATATTTCCAAGGATACCATGATTTTTAGCATATGATATGATAGTTTATTTGTATAGCGCCTATACACAATGTGTTTCAAAGCGCTTCAAGGCAAGGGAGGGAACATGGGAAAAATACAAACAGTGAACATTCTTACAAGGCCTTGAACAATAAGAATGTTAAATTTACTGTCGTACTCGGCCTGGCGAAATTTCAGATAGTGCAAGAGCTAAGTCATAGATAAGGGAGGGGTGAGGTGGGTGGGATGGGAAAGGGAACAGACAGGTGTCTAATTTAGACATTTCTGATAGGGGCGGAGGATTACAAGAAGATTGGGAGAGGGGGAGGAGAAGGAAGGAGAGGAACAAAACAAGCGACTATCGTACTATGCCTGATGACATTTTGATAGTGCTGGAGAGGAATGGGAGGAAGAGAAATGAGAGAAAGGGTGGGTGACAATCAATGACTGAATTGAAGAGTCACCCAGAATCCACACAGATTTCCTTCTCAAACACATAGCAATATGCGTTGTCAGTGCTCTCACAACTCCTGCAAAAAAAACGTCTGCAACCCTCTCTTCCTGTACACTCCCTTTCCATTTCAGACATTCAAAAAGGACCTGGATATGGCACATGCTATCTGTAGACTACCGCAGTGTTTGCGGGCCCTGTAGAAAAGGGGCAGCCCTTCTACAATTTCCACTTTCATGTTCTCAACGTTCGCTCATTGGCTGCTTTCAGAGAGTCACACATCCATCCACCAATCACATCCAAAACCTCAATACCTAACTCTGTCATCTCACTTCAACACTTCAGATGTACACTTGAACTCTCATATCCCCTGCTAATGAAAGGCATCTGCATCAAAAACTATTGCTCAACTGTCCAAGATTTCTATTTCCAGATTCACCAAGATCTGCATCTAAGAAAACATAGTACAGGTATGCTTATACTTTTAAAAAATGTTTTCTTCAACTCTTTCACAAATATATATATATATATATATATATATATATATATATATATATATATATATATATATATATATATATATATATATATATATATTTTCATGGGTTTTTTAGTAGTGCAACTTAACCATAATATCCCTTTAACAAGGTTTTTTGTTAGTGAATTTCATAGGTTTTTAGTAGGGCACTTTAACCATAACGTTGCTTTAGGCTAGTTTTTTCAATGAAGGGGAAATGTTTTTAGTAGCGCAACTTAACCATAACGTCCCTTTAACAATGTTTTTTTGTTGGTGAATTTCATAGGGTTTTAGTAGGGCGCTTTAACCATAATGTTGATTTATCATAGTTTTTTCAGGAAAGGTGATGGGGTTTTAGTAGCGCAACTGAACCATAGCGTCCCTTTAACAATGTTTATTTCACTAAATTCCATTACTTTTTAACAAGATACGCTTAGTTTGTATAGATGTACTGTACAGCATTCTGAAGCCGGTGGCTCTATACTAATAGCCACAGTGGTTGGGAACACTGCGTCTGTTTGCTGACATTGGGTGGAGTCCAATGTGCCGAGAAAATGAGGGGTGGTCAGAAAAAGTGTTAACATGTAGCAAATACAATAAACATATGGAAACAGCAGCAAGTGCGTGAATGGGAAGGGAAAATGCAGTAGCTGTACAAAGCCTGTACTTTCACAACAAAGAGCGCAAAGGCATAGGGTATGTAGCATAATGGAAAGCACCAGCAACAGAAGTGACGTTTGCCTTCAGCAATGTTACTGCACACCTGATTTACAATCGAACAAAGGACGAAGAGGCAGAGGTTGAGACGTCCACTACGGGGAGCAGAATGTCACTGCAACATGGTGAGTACATGAATGTTTATGTTGTAATTGCACAGGCCTGGTAGTGTACAATAGTAGGAAAGCATTATGTTTTCTGTTTGTGCGCAGCAATGGCTACCACCCTAGAATGGCTGGAGGAGAATTTTCTGCATGAAGAAATGAGTGAGGAAGATAGCCCCATTGCTACTCGCCGTACTGTGAAAAGGGAAAGTGTTACTGCAAGGGCAAGCACCCTGGAATGGCTGGAGGAGAATCTCCCTCATGACAAAATGAGTGAGCATAGTAACCCCATAAGTAGGGGATGTGGTGGAAAGAGTAAGACAATTAAAATGTAGTTCTTCATGTAAATTAACCATATTTGTTGTCCTTTAGCAGAACATACAGCAATACAAAGGAGTACACCAGAAGCGGCACATTTTGCACAGCAACATACGGCCACAGAAAGTGAAGTAAACACTGGACATATAAAAGTACACCGCCTGGACACCAAACTTGATGAATTGCTCCTCCAATGTGTTGCCTTGAACATTTTTGTAAAAGAACATATTATGGGGAAAATAAGATATCACTGCCCGACTTGCACATGCCCGCCTTCGGCATTTCCCAGGCCCCTATCCCTGCAAATTGCGTGTCATGAGAGACGCTTCGATGAGACCTCAATCTCATCTTCCCCTCACCAGCAGCTTGTTGAAATGGCAAAATCCCCAGTATATGTATCTGTGTCTGGTCCCGCCTTCCCTTTTCGAATAGTGGCTATGAATGTCTGCTAATAAACATTTTTTTTTAAAATGTATTTATTTGATATTTGGTTATGCAATTGACAACCTTTTATCAAGTATACTCCATAAATAAGAAAAATAAAACAGTTCTATTAACATAAGTTTCAATTAACGTCCAGAATCAAGGTCACAGATCTTCAAGTGTTGATAGCTGCTTCTGGATGGCAATAGAGAGTTTGACTACGGCTAAGGATATTGATGTTTTTTCCCCAGATTCTAACATTTTCCACCATAGCTCCCTTGATTTGTATCCGTACTTTGTGATGATCGGGATCATGAAGGTGTTCCTTTGCAATGATAAAGTTGGACAGACCATCATCAAATGATACAGATTTTCTATTGACTCTGGATCCTGACATAGTCTACAATTCAGGGGCGCAGCATGTTTTCGTGTCCATGTAGTTTCTCTTGTTTTGATCAGGTTAAGTCGAAATCGGAGAAATTGATCTCTGAAATACCAATGGGGAAACAATTTCAGGTAGTTAGGTAGGGAATTTGTTTTTTTACTGTCTTCCCATGGTTTCCCATTAGTTTTGCAGGTTAGCCATTCATTCTCAGTCCTGAACCAGTCACAGGAATATAGTTTTTTTTACTCTGTCCGGGTAACTGATGAGAATGTCCACTTGCTCTCCTGTGATGTTAATAAACATTGATATGTTAATGTGTACTGATTGTATATGTGCCTTTTCCTTTGTTTTAAGAAGGCCATTGTAAGTGTGAACGGCACAGCACTAGTGGGGCTGATTGAAAATGAGGAAAATGGAGTAGTTGTGAGACTGCCGCACCTGCCTGCCCTATGTGCACTTACAATGAAAGCATCCATAGGATGCCAGTACGGGGCGCATATTTGCATGCACAGAACTGCATGTAAATAGTTGCAGGACCATATGTTTTTCGGTCGCACAACTGCGCAGATGCGTATCTCGTCCTGTGAGGCCTGGTAACACCATCCGTGGTCATGATGTGTGAACAAAATGTGTGATGCAGTTGTAGTAGGTGGAAGCGTGCACCTATGTCCTGCAAGTACCATTGCATGTAAACATTCCACCTACTGTATCATGCTCAAACCAAGCTAATGCAGAAATGTTCAATGCACGTGTGCCGTACATTTAAGTAGTCCGGGGATGGATAGAGTATCTGTAGGAGAGCTATGCACGTGGCCACAAAATATTACGGCCAATATACGTTCTGCAGACAGGCGTCTAAATGGAGGACAATGGCGATGTCACCATGGTAATGGAACAGCGCTGCGTATGGTCCCTTATATGTCGAACATGAGCCAGATCCGTGCACATCGGAAGAGGACTAATTTCTGCAATGTATGGAGTGTTACAGTGAGAGTGAACCCTTACAGAGATCCTACACTCTTCCTTCTGCATGTAGGTATTGTAGGGAAACACTTAGGCCCACTTTGCGGTGGCATATGCTCCACAACACTCCTCTAAAAGGGCACACCCCACGAGTGTGCTGCAATCCCTGTTTGGCTTTCCAGCGAAGAGCAGTGGTGCACATTTATTCATGCAGACATTTGCTTTCTCACCAATTGTGTGCCTGCAAAGTACCTCTCCAAGTAATGGCCACCAGAGCTTCTGCTACTACCTCTGACTCAGGAGCACCCACACCCTCCCCACCACCTCCTTCTGAAGGTCCTGAGCAAGGGAACAGGCGTCATAAAGTGGAGGGCCATCGAAAAGGAAAAGAGAATAAAGTAGAAGGAATCCCCATTGCCTGCAGCCAGAGTGAGTCGTAGGTTGGAAACTATTTAGGACCGTTGGAGATGGGCCAAAATCTGATGAAAACCAGGTACAATGCACTGAGTACTCAGTCACAGAAAACCTGGCTTGTACAGCTATGGCACCACCTCCATGCAGCGGCACTAGAAAGCGAACCACCAGGCAGCTGTTCGGAGGGTTGTCCACTTCCAAGCAGGCAGTAGATTATTCTCCTCCTCTACATCTGCTCCTGCCACCACTAGGGACACTCCAGTGGGCCACCGAGTCCTGCAAGTAGCCTTGGAGGACAAAAGCACTGCAACAGACCCATACTTTTCTAAGGTCACTGTATTGTGCATATACTGTGACGCGGTACTGTGTAGGGGGGACATTTTCATAATGCTTTTAAGGCTCCGATATGGGAGCATGACAAAGAGTGCCCCCTATCCAAGTGAGGTGCACCCCACATCTTCTACTCTCCACGTACGGTTTTTTACACCTGTGATTGGTACCCTTTACCAAATCTCCTTTCCATTGTTGTCTTTTTGTGGCATGTCTTATAACAACAGGAAAAATGCTACAGAACCAGAAAGGAGGGGGGGGGGAGAAAATGGCTCTTATCAGAGCCACCTTGCACCGTTTTAAAGTAGCATGAAAGAAAGCATGCAGGTGGTGGCGCAGCCTATGAGCGCCGCATACCGAGGTGGCAACAATGGGCAGCAGGACTCTGGGAAAAGTATTGTACGCATTTGCAAAATGAAGTGGTGGCTCTGTAAAGAGCCTTTTTGTGGTGCTTGTGTTTGCATCATTGGAAGTGGTGAACAACCACAGGGAAAATGCTTGCTAGACTTACAGGAAGCGCTGCACTGCATTTTGGATATTACACAGAAACAGCTCATTGCCAGCATCAGTCAGATGAACTCAATCAGAACAAAAAATGTTGCTACTATGAAACGTAATGTTTTCATTGTGGAAGGAGAACATACCAATGTCACGCAAAAAGGCGCAAACATCCTTGTTCTCATTGCGTTGCGCTTTCTACATTTGTGGCCCACACGAGGAAGAACGCAGCCACATCTGTCTCTGGGCAATGCGAGAGAAAATGATGTGTGAATTTGGAAGCATTTCCATGAGTTGCCGAAATGTCTCCTTCATTGAAAACTGCAGTGAAATGCCGCTAAAATGCCTTAAACTATTCCCTCCACAATGAACAATAATAATGTCTGGATGAGCGAGCTTCACCAAACTGGCACAAAGAGGACCCACATGGATCTACTTCATCCCACGTATTCCGTGCCAGTACACGTACACATTATGGAACCCAAGGTGTGCTGCCAGTGCTCAGCGTTCTGCGTATACTTGTACCCAATGTATCCAGGAGTCACCCAAAATCCATACAATTCACCTACTGAATGGCACAACCATACCTGTAGCCATCGCCACTCCTATTTGCAAACACATGTTCTGGCACACTCTGTTGCTACACACCACACCCAGGAAATCATATTGACCAATCCCAACTCCTGAAAACTCCCATTTGCATTGCATCCACCCTGAAAAGACCCAGATGAAGCATATGCGTACCTCCACCTCTTGTGGGGGTGTTAGGGAGATTTCTCACACAAATCGTCAATTCCCTTTACCTTAGAGCCCTCCAGTTCTTTTGCTATATTATTGGGCTTTGAACTTTTCATTTTCAGTGTGTTGTACATTTTTATGCTCAGGGACTAGGGAGTCTCACCCTCCCCATAGGCATCATCTTTTTACTGTGTGTCACCCAGCACCTTTAGTGCAGTGAAACAGGGTTGTCTTTTCAGACTTCCAACTTTAAACTCAATTTTCTGGGACTGACTACTGTCTCCCAGAACATTTAAAGTTACCATTGACTTTATTAGTCTCTTTAAATGTACAGACCCAGTACACCCTATCTTCCAATAGAGTACTGGAGGGGTTAATAGTTATCCACTTTTGTCTGATTCTCATGGAACATTAGTATGTTTCCCTTTCTCTAAGATTTGGCTGGTGGCAGTGGTATCTACCATTTTTATTCTACTAACTCAAACCTGGCAATCCACTTTTATTTTATCTTGGTTCCGATCGAGTTCTTTTGCCATATCTTTTTGTAAAGGTCTTTCTAGTGTTTTATTCTGACGCCAAACAAGGACTGGTTCCTTTGTTCACCGCCCTTTGCCGTTCGTTGGCAGGCTTCTGCTCAGAAGCCCTCCTTAGGCACCTGAGTGTCTGGGAGGACAGGATGTGAGGGAGAGGTTTGAGGCCCCCTGCATAGGGTCTCCTTGGAGACCCAAGTCACACTCTTGTTTGATTGGCTAGGTGGCTGCCCTGTCTGGACAGATACTCTGCTGTGTGACTGACAGCCAGGCTGTGTGAATGGTGGATTTGGTGCATTAAAAGCCAGTCTCTGGGACTGGAAGGCAGAGTGGCCACTGGAACGAGAAGGAAGATGACTTCTGCAACTCCTGGACACCCGGTGAAGCCCTGCTGCATGTCCGAATCACCTGAAACTTTGATGACAGAAGAGATCTGCAAGGAATCTTCTTCCCTTGAGCTTGGTGGAGACAACCAGCTCACCAAACACCAGACACCGGTCCTCATCCTGGTCGAATTTACTGTGCATCGCTGCAGTAGATCGGATAGCCAGTAGGAATAGAACCAGTTTGGGTTTTAAGGAATGCACCTTTTATTTGTCGTTTCACTCCGCTGCTGGCTTCTTCCCAGGGCAGTGCAGGACCCTCTAGCTGTCCTCCTTCTTGTCATCACAACAGAAGCTTCAGGAACCGCAAGCCTGCAGGAAATGCCAGGAACGACTGCCTCAGCTACAGCATTCTTCTTCTTTAAAGGTACTGTGCAAATTCAGTCGTTTGTTACGTCCGACCAAGGTGAAAGTGTGGGAAATCCTTCGCCTCTCCGAAGGTTTGTCCTTTGTCCTTCTCTTCTCCTTTAAATACATTTTCCTCCGACCAACTTCATTTTGAAATCTTGGCAAAGACATAACCGCAAACTACTTTGAACTGTGTGATCATCTGCAAAGACTCTGATCCATTAACATTGGCCCAGACCTATTGACTTGAATCCTAGTTGTAGTAGCCTTTTCTAGATTGGGTTTTGAGTAGAATGTGTGGCCCAGTGTTTGTACAGCTTGTACTTTGCTAGGAACTGGCCTTATTTCACCTCCTATTACTT
Organism: Ambystoma mexicanum; assembly: GCF_040938575.1. Classification (NCBI taxonomy): domain Eukaryota; kingdom Metazoa; phylum Chordata; class Amphibia; order Caudata; family Ambystomatidae; genus Ambystoma; species Ambystoma mexicanum. The sequence goes on along the minus strand of NC_090937.1, from coordinate 890,543,112 downwards.
CATGACCAAGGTAGACCACTTTTCCCTGACCAATTTGACATTTGCTTGCCTTTATGGTTAGATGGGCCTGCTCAGGAGCCTGCAATACATATACCAAGTGATCAATATGTTCTTTCCAAGTAGGGCTGAACACTGCAATGTCATCCCAGTATGCCATGCAGAAGTCCTCCATCCCATTCAGAACTTGGTTGACCATCCTTTGGAATGTAGCAGGTGCATTCTTTAATCCAAAAGGCATAACCTTAAACTGGTAGAGGCCTGCTGGGGTTGAAAATGCAGTTTTCTCCTTGGCATGGTCTGTCAGGGCTATTTGCCAATATCTTGACATCAGATCAAATGTACTGAGGTACTTGGCTAAACCAAGTGTATCCACCAGTTCATCTGTCATTGGTAAAGGATGGGTATCAATCTTGGTGACTGTATTTAGAGCTCTATAGTCCACACAGAACCTCAACTCCTTGGCTCCTGCCTTTGGTACTAGAACAACTGGACTAGACCATGGACTTGTAGATGGCTCTATAACCCAGAGATCAAGCATCTTGTTGACCTCTTCCTTTATGGGGGTTCTTACATGTTCTGACATTCTATAACCTCTGCTTTTCACAGGTAAACAGTCACCAGTTAGATTTTCATTCTGGCCCCAAGGGGTCAAGCCTGGTGAAAGTGAAAACAAGGAGGCAAATTGATTTAACAGAAACTTGCACTCCTCCTGTTGTTCAGATGTCAGATTAGAAGAGAAATTAACTCCTTCTATTTTCTCATCCAAAGGTTGGCCTCTGATTAGGTCAGGTAGAGGTTCACTCTCCTCCTCCTCTTGAGCTGAAGCTAGAAGCAAAGCTCCCACTTCTGGTCACATTTCGGGGTTATAGAGCCATCTACAAGTCCATGGTATAGTCCAGTTTTCACTTCGAGCATATGCCTTCAAACGGTTGGTGTGAAAGACTCTGGGAGCCTCCTTAGGTCTGCCTAAGTCCACCAGATAGTTCACCTTTCCAAGTTTTCCTACAACCTTGAAGGGTCCTATCCATTTGTCCAGCAATGCCCTCTGCCTTGTTGGCACCATAACTAGCAAAGCTGGTCTTGAGCGAACTCAACCATGTTGGCCTTCTTGTCGGAATTGAAACAATGTTATGCCTCCTATCACAACAATTGTATGTGTATTGGCCTACGCCAAGTTGTCTAAACATCATATGCGAACAAACTCCATGGCAAGGTCTTGACCTTAGAGAAAGTAATGTAAGTCGCCATCTTAGATTAAGCCGCCATTTTAGGTTCTCTTGTTATATGGAAGTCACCCTGAACATCAAAATGGAGGCCGAATGACATTCTGAGTAAGATTCTGGCCGTTGTGACCTCCATACACACGAATAATTAATATGCCTGCAGGCCACTTGTCGGGGTCCCAAACTGAGACCTTGTCCTACTGTTGACCTATGTGTAAATGTACAACTATATCAGCGAAACTAATCAAAATGCATATATTATAGGATTGACCTGGCGAGGAACCCATAGGCCCAACTCCTATAATGGTTAAACCGCGAGAGGGTTGGCCAAGGGCTGGATAAAAAGTATAAAAGACCCAAGTATTCCAATGTACGGTCTCTCTCACTAACGCATCGAACCTTCGTTGAAGTTCGTTATGTTACTCTGAGAGCCGAATAGCTATCCGTTTGTCAATTGACTTTGGTAACTGTTGTAGCTTTTAAATAAAGCACTTGTATGTTCTTTGTAACCTGTGTTGGTGTGTTTCATTCTGGGCTTCCCGGCCTCATATTATTTTTATGTTTTCACAGTTGGCACCCGAACAGGGACCCTCAAGATTGATGCCGGATCATTGAAGGTTGACGCAGACTATCGAACCGGGATCGGACGGTGTGATACTGCGGGCCCGACCGAACGAGACGCGATACCTCGGCAGCGCTGCACGATCCGATCCTTGGACGATAGTCGTGTGGTCTGACACGGCATCTTGACGAGGATCCATTTTTGAGGCGGGCAGATTTGTCGAAACCACCAAACACAAGGTAAAATTTGTTAGGTAAGTTATTTGGTAAACCGTACGGTCCTCCTTAGGTTTGGTCAGGTGCAGTCGTGACCCGGCTCTTAATTTAACCCTGACAATTTGAATTTGGCGTATTGTATCTGCAGACACAATTACTGACCAGGTAACACCATTTTTTTGTGAAATGCCTGGGAAATTGTCTAGCTGCTTTAGGGCTCTGTTCCGCAGCGATCGACAATCTTTGGAATTTAGCCGCCCGGCACCACAGGAGGGGTCGCGGCATGTACTATGTACTGTAAGTATGGCATTGGAAGTATAGTATTTAATGATATTTGGCACAGACAAACCAGACATGCCTCCGAATTTCAGTGGCCAATCAATGGTAGTTTCGAGATCCCCCGTATTGAATACCTAGAATCGGTCTTGCTAAAAAAGAAGGCCAGACCTGCAGCATTTGATGTTTTGCAGAATTGGAAAAAAGATGCGTTGCATCAGCTTCAAAGTAGGGATAAACATGCTCGCCGTCATAAAACAAATGCCGAAAAGGCGTTGTTATATGATAAGGAAAAACATTCGGAGTCAGTTAAAAATATGGATAGGGCTTTTTCACTCGGAATCCAGAAAATGTACCCCTCTAAAGATTTCCATGTTTCTGAAGAATTTATTGAAAAATTGTTAAACGAACGCAGGCCTGGTGCCTCTGCGCCACCTCCGTATGATCCTCTCCCGGGTGCTCTGCCCATTCCTGCTATTGTTCCTGCTGTTATTCCGGTTCCCCCTGTACAACCTATTGTTCCTATTCCTCTAGTTGTTGTTCCTCCACCTATCCCGCCACCCCTTCCTCTTGCGCCGATAGTTGCACCCTCATTGAATTTGCCCATATCTCTGCTCACGAGTGGTTCTGTATTGACTAACGTTGATCGGGGTGCGGGGTCAAAGATTGTCACTCGGAATACTGTTTCTGCAGACAAGAAACAGGAATTATTTGCATGGGCTAAGCACTGTATGGAGAAAGGTGATCAAGTCAACGTTTTTTCCACATTATCAAATATGGACAATTTTCCAGAGAAAAATGTTTTTATCGAAGGTTTGGGAACTCATTTATGTGTAATGTGGGGTAGATTACATAATTCGGATCTCCCACAAGGGGTGAGGGATCTAAATACTTTAGCACTTTCGAGGGATACAGAGGAGAAAGTAAATGGTCATGTTGAGAGATTGTTTGAGTATAAGAGGGACTTTGAGAAATTGCGGGATGAGGATGATGAAGACGACAGTATGTATGTTCAGAAACGGTTCCTTCCGTTTCGTAGATCGGCACCTGAGGAAGTACGAATTTGTACCAAAGATGCGATTCGATGGATCTCGAATTCATCGATACCCCCAGATGAAGTATATGACACGTATAGTCAGTATACAGTAGAAATGCAAAGGAAGGTGATTCAGGTAATGGTACAGTACCTGCAGGAAGAATGTGTAAGGAAGAAGGTTAGTTGTCCTATAGAGTTATTGGGAATTTGTAAAAGGGCTTTTTCACCCGACACTTCTTCGACTGCCTTTGCTCTCGACCTGGCTCTGTTGCTTAGTGAGCGGTCGGAGTTACCTATATCTCAGTTGCCTATGAGAGAGGTTCCTCCGACATTTGTCCCAAAGGTTGAGATTCCCGCTAACGCTGGGACTGGTGCACCCGCTGTGGATATCCCTGCGCATTATGTATCGCATTTTGTTCACATCCCGTTTTCACGACAGGAAGTGAACACTATTAGACAATCAATTCCCGATATCAGGAAAAACCCGACAGGGTTTTACAAAGAGATAGAGTCCGTTTTGCAGTCCTCTGTGTTCACCTTAAGTAATATTGACTTGCTATTCCCTGTACTCCTGCACGTAGATTTATGGAAGCAGGTTCGGACAATAGACGATGTGCCAGGGTTGGGAGATACGTGGGCTAACATGACTAGGTTTGATGGGGAAAGAGCAGCTGGTGAGAAACCACCTCAGGTAATACTTACTTTGCCTGATAGAATTGTCGCAAAATTGAAAGCTATAATTCCAGAAAAAACAATTATTTGGGACAAGCTTACGGCCTGTGTTCAAGGAAAAACTGAAGGTGCCACTGAATTCTTTAATAGATTCGAACAGGTATTCTCTGACTTCAGTGGACAGGACTTGGGCACAGAGTCTGGGAAAAGGTTGTTTGTGGACAAATTTGTACGTGGATTGTTGCCCGACATCCAGTCACAGATTATGTCCTCTGAGAGCGCTTGGCAGGCGAAATCCCAATCTGAAGTTTTGCACATGGCTCAGTATTATGAGAACCGTGTTAATAATGAAAAAGAGAAAATAGAGAAGAGGAAAGGAGATTTGAAGACTAAAGTATTGTTACAACAAATTGTTAGAAATCCCAGAGGAGGTACTTCACAGATCAGAGGTCAATATGTCCCAAAAGGAAACGCTCCTTTGGGTCCTGTGAATGTTAATCAATGTGCCTATTGCCGCCAGGAAGGTCATTGGCGAGCACAGTGCCCCGTCCTTCGAGAAAGGTCAAACAATGCGTTTGGGAGTATGGGTAGACGACCTGGAGGTCGCCCTGGAGCATGGGGCCCTGATAGAGCTCAGTTCTCGCAAGCTCCTCGCAAGATCCTCAGCAACCTTTTACACGGGAAAATCAGACTTCAAGTGTGGACACGAGAAACATATTTGATCACCCTTCTGCTGCCTACCTTTCTGAAGAGCTTCCTCCGACGACATTTTATTTCGTTAGGACTGCCCGAAGCAGGGTTTGGAACCTTCACCTATTCCCGTTAATCAGAAAGGTCCCTACGTTGAATTGTTAGTGGGGAATAGGAAACATCAGTTTTTGATAGACACTGGAGCACAGTGTCTGTTTCTTTGGGTCCCTTCACGGACCGTTGTCCCTTCCTTCTGACTTCGAACTGTGGAGAGAATTTGCTGGGGTTAAATTTGTTGAAGAAACTAAATGCAGTAATTCATTGTTCTTCTGATGGAGTACGACTGACGGTATCACCACAGTAACTTCCCAATTCGACCATTGCCTCCTGAGTTTAGTGTTGTTCCAGAATGTTTATGGGCGGTTGACGACAATGATGTCGTGGTGCTACAGATTGAGCCCGTTAAAATAGTTTTGAAGCATGGAGTTAAACTACCACGCATTCCGCAATATAAAGTATCAGTTGAGGGTGAGCGTGCTTTGAAGTGCATTGTCTCCGATTTTGTGCATCGAGGGGTGATTGAAGAGATTGCAGGTAGTTTATGTAACAGCCCGATTTTGCCTGTATACAAGAAAGGCGACAATGCAATCCCATACCGTTTCATAATTGATCTTCTTGCTATTAACAAAGTTGTCACCCCACAATTTCCAATTGTGCCTGATGTAACAACGATACTAACAATGATCCCTGCTACAGCTACGCACTTTAGTGTTGTGGATCTAAAGAATGCTTTCTTTAGTATTCCGGTACACAAGGAGAGTAGATATTTGTTCGCGTTCACCTTGGGGGGACGTTCATTCACATTTACTCGTGCACCTCAAGGGTATACTGAAAGTCCAAGCATTTATAGTAGAGCTTTGAAAGAGCAGCTTGATACCCTTGAATTGCCGCCTACTTGTACACTGCTCCAGTATGTCGATGACTTGCTTTTGGCCGCAGATTCTGAAAGTGCTTGTAAAGAAGGCACTATACTGTTGCTTGTTCATCTAGCTAAAAATGGTCCTAAAGCTTCGCTCAAAAAATTTCAATATTGTTGTCAGGAGGTCGCCTATTTAGTCTACCTCCTGTCAAAGGAGGGGAGAAGATTGACACCTGAAAGAATAAAACACATTTCTGGCATGTCTGTTCCAAATACACAGAAGGAAGTCAGAGCCTTAATAGGTATGGCTTCTTACTGTAGGTTGTGGATCCCAAACTTTTCACTAGTGATAAAACCGATGTTGGCTTTGACGAAGAAGGGCATTTCTTTGCCGCTGCCATGGAAATCGGAACATCAACGATCATTTGAGCTTCTCAAAACCGCGTTATGCTCGGCACCGGTTCTGGGTACTCCAAATTATGACAAGGCCTTTGTGTTGTTTGTGCATGAATGTGATGAATATGCTTTGGCTGTGTTAACAAAGGAACATGGAGGGAAGAATAGGCCGTGCGGCTACTACTCCTCCGCCCTTGATCCTGTCGCATGTGCTTTGCCACGCTGTTTGCGAGCTGTCGCTGCTGCTGCCGCGTCTGTAAAACAGAGTGAGGGAATGGTCCTAGGCCATGATTTAATTTTGACGGTACCTCACTCTGTAGATGCCCTATTGAATAAAACTCAAACGCAACACCTCACCTCTGCACGGCTGACAAGGTATGAATTAATTCTGTTTGCCCCTCACATTCAAATTAAGAGGTGTTGTGTTCTTAATCCGGCTGAACTCCTACCTTTCCCGCAAAATACTGTTTGCGGTGACGAAGAATTACATGACTGCCTGTGTACCACTGAACAGGAAACAAAGGGCAGGATAGATCTTATAGATACTCCTTTGGGCAATGCAGAAGGGGAGCTGTTTTGTGATGGCTCCTGCTTCAAACTCCCAGATGGTACATCTACAGCTGCTTATGCAGTTACTACATTGAGTATGATTGTTGAAACTAAGAGAATTCCGCATAACTCCACGCAGGCCGCAGAGGTTATAGCGTTGACCTGAGCTTGTGAACTCTCCAAAGGGCATACAGTAAACATATATACTGATAGCCAGTACGCCTTTGGGGTGGCTCACAACTTTGGGAGGCTCTGGTCGGAAAGAGGGTTCCTAACCTCACATGGGACCAAGATTCAGCATGGTCCTCTGATAGTGCAATTGCTCTCGGCACTCTCACTCCCTAGGCAGTTAGCTATCATGAAATGTGCAGCACATCGTAAGGTCATAGATGATGTGAGAAAAGGGAACACTTTTGCTGACCAGATAGCCAGGCAAACGGCCACAGACCTTAGCGCAGACATGTATGCTCTAAAGGAAACAAAAGATGCCTATGTAATAGATGAGGGTATCGGGTCTGTGCGAGATATCCAAACTGATGCCACAATAGAAGAATCTAAAAAGTGGGCCGAAGGGATGGGGAAACTGGATGACGATGGGTGTTGGGTAGATACATCTGAAGGAAAATGGTTGCTCCCTGATTCATATGTGCTGTCAATGGTTACGATGGCACACATTCCTACGCATGTGTGTGCTCAACAGATCACGAAAATGCTAGAATAAGTCTGGGTGAATGATAACATTTTGAAGACTGCACAGCGACATGTTAGAATTGTATGATTTGTTTACAGCACAATGTGGGGAAGGGGACAGTAACTCCAAGGGGTAGCTTTGGGCCCCCTTCTGTTCCCTTCGAGGTCATCCACTTTGATTTTATTGAGATGGAACGGTGTAACAATCTAAAATATGTTCTTATGATTATGTATGCTTTTAGTAAATGGGTCGAGGCTTTCCCCGTTAAGGATGCTACTGCCATGACCACTGCAAAGACTATGGTAAAAGAATTCTTTCCACGATTTGGGCTTCCAAGGGTAATTTGGTCGGACAATGGTCCCCATTTTGTTGCAGCAGTAATTTTGCAGATATGCACAGCGTTACACATTGAAAAGCGATTTCACTCGGCTAGACACCCTCAAAGTGCTGGGTTGGTAGAGAGATATAACGGTATCTTAAAGAATAAGCTTGCAAAAACATGTGCCGACACCAAATTGAAATGGCCAGATGCCTTACCTATTGTTTTGTTAGCCATGCGTATCACACCTCAAACTAAGACTGGGCTTTCTCCATTTGAGGTGGTGATGGGGAGACCTGCTAACATTTGGGGTCTTCCGAAGCCTAAAGCATTGAGGGAGGTAGAAAATGTATTGCTTGTAGACTACTGTAACCAGTTCACTAAAAATCTGTATCTCATTTATCATCAGGTCCAATCAGCTTTACCTGTATGGTTTACGGGCCCAGGACACGATATTCAGCCTGATAGTTGGGTCCTAGTGAAGGTCTACGAAAGGTCTTCCTGTCTCGCGCCTCGCTTTCGGGGACCCTATCAGGTGCTGTTGGTCACCCAGACAGCAGTGCGAGTGGCTGGAAAGAAGCATTGGATCCAAGCGACGCATGTCAAGAAACTTCCTCACCCGACGCCACACGTTACAGAAGAAGCAGAACCCCTCGCTGATGCTACAATCTCTGATCCTGGAGTAGCAAATAGCGCTGTGAGTGCGTCGGAGAATTTCTCTGAGCCCGTGGAGCTTGGGGAACAGTCCATTTCGTCTCCGCACTCTTTGAAAAAGTCACTTCTGGAAAACACTGTTTCAAGTCCTACGACTTCCCTCGACTCCGATACGTTGCTTCCCTCAGGAAGTGCCGTTACCTTATTTCCAGATCAAACAGCATTGGGTACCACCAGGTATGACCTTTGACGAAGAAAATAGAACTACGGCACGGGTTTTGCCTGTGCATCTGGAAAGAAAAGGTCATTGAGAGTTTTTCTCTTGCAAAAGGAAGTTTTTGTTGGAAAAAAGGGATTCTGCTGGCTAGGGTTGGGGAAGGACTAAGAAGTCGCACGACCGTAGTGTCGCCAGCAACGAACATTGGGGTCGTCGATTGAGAAACTACGATGCCTGCCACCTCCACCGCTGCTGTTCGCATTGGACTTGTAAATAAGGGGGTGACCAACTCGGACAACGAACAATGTGCCTGGGCCCCGAAAACGTATTGCTGTGTTGTGTTAATAATAATTGGAATTTGTATAGTTACTGCTGTGGGACTTTGGTACTTCGAAGAAATTTACCCTCTAAAAACTCTACTACCAATTGAAATTGTACCTACTGTTTTGACTCCCTCTGTACACCTTCACACTCTGTCACCTAGAGACTCCCAGCATAGACGAAAGTACCATAATAACACTTTAATGATAATAATAAATTCGACACATGCCATTTTTAATAAGAGTAATTGCTGGATTTGTACCCATTTACCGCAACATGGGAACAAGGGGCTAGGATGGTATATTCACCCTTTACCTTTAACGACTGCTTGCTATGCCTCTCTTAGAGCACTATTCTTTGGCCGTTGGAATGATAGCATCTCAGGGAACTTTGATGGAACTAATTTAAATGATTTTAAAAAACGTGAATTGACTCCCCTGGGATGCTCGCTTTTTGCAAATAGAAGTAAACCTAATGTTGCTTCTATTAGGCCATCTGATAAACTATCTCTTCCTTTTCAAACTCTAATTTCCTTTAAAATGGCTCCGATGGGCAATAAGGACGCCGTGCCTCCTTCCTACTCTATTAATCATAGCCCCGATTCAGTCCCCTTCTGTGTACAAAGAAATGGCACTCGGTCAATGGGAGATTTTGAAGGTTGTGTGAACATTGTAAATTTGACCGGAGAGAACAGGCCTCTGTATGTAGGGGGGCCTGTCTATTTTGTTTGTGGTAGTTCAGCATTTCCCTGGTTGCCCAAGGATTGGCAGGGAACCTGTTATTTAGGAATCCTGTTACCTGGGGTATTCATAGCTAGTACTTTGGAGGTTTCTAAGGCTCGCCCACGGTGGGACGAGAACGGAGATACCCCTGGGCAAGTATTGGGAGATATAGCAAAATCAGTTGTGCCATTTTGGGGACAGATAGCAAATTCTGAAAATATTAGGGGACTAGCAAGGGTACTGGAGAGAACCATCAACCGGACCACGGATATACTCTACAATATGACACTAGAACAAAAAGCAATAAGATTGGTAGCACTCCAAAATCGGATGGCATTAGATGTCATTCTGGCAGAACGTGGTGGAGTATGCAAATTAGTGGGGTCCGCTTGTTGTGTTTTCATACCAGATTCCTCGCCAACAATTTTCAAAGCAATACAGAACTTGCACATCCTTAGTTCTGAAGTGCATGTTCCTGTGGGAGATTGGAATATTAGCGCCTGGTTCTGGGATTCTCTACGATCCTGGGGTTGGAAGGTGCTTTCTGTTATCCTGGTTATTTTGGGAATCCTGCTATTCCTTTGTTGCTGTTTCCAATGTCTACTTAGTGTATGTGCAATGCTAGGGGGATGTTGCGCTCAAGCAGTGAGCACAGTAGGGCACAAAATATATGCCCCAGATACAGCATCTAAAGAGTTTGTGTTACAAGAAGTTCTGATGAACGGCCTAATGGCTATAGACATTACAGATAATGATTCAGGATGTATGGATGACAATGCATGGAGTTATTTACAAAGATATTAGAAATGATATTAGCACTTGGCATAGGCCAAAAGGAGGGTTTGTCGGAATTGAAACAATGTTATGCCTCCTATCGCAACAATTGTATGTGTATTGGCCTACGCCAAATTGTCTAAACATCATATGCGAACAAACTCCATGGCAAGGTCTTGACCTTAGAGAAAGTAATGTAAGTCGCCATCTTGGATTAAGCCGCCATTTTAGGTTCTCTTGTTATATGGAAGTCACCCTGAACATTAAAATGGAGGCCGAATGACATTCTGAGTAAGATTCTGGCCATTGTGACCTCCGTACACACGAATAATTAATATGCCTGCAGGCCACTTGTCGGGGTCGCGAAGTGAGACCTTGTCCTACTGTTGACCTATGTGTAAATGTACAACTATATCAGCGAAACTAATCAAAATGCATATATTATAGGATTGACCTGGCAAGGAACCCATAGGCCCGACTCCTATAATGGTTAACCTGTGAGAGGGTTGGCCAAGGGCTGGATAAAAAGTATAAAAGACCCAAGTATTCCAATGTACGGTCTCTCTCACTAACGCATCGAACCTTCGTTGAAGTTCGTTATATTACTCTGAGAGCCGAATAGCTATCCGTTTGTCAATTGAATTTGGTAACTGTTGTAGCTTTTAAATAAAGCACTTGTATGTTCTTTGTAACCTGTGTTGGTGTGTTTCTTTCTGGGCTTACCGGCCTCATATTATTTTTATGTTTTCACATTCTGGTCATGCCAATGTTTGACCAGAGCGTGACCTGCTTTCAAGTTATCACTAGCATCTGCTATCATGTGTGACATTCTCCTCCGGAGACCTATCAAATAGTCAGTCACTCTGACTGGCTTGGGGGAAGGAGCACTCTCCAACCCCTCCTTAATCAGGGCCAAAGGACCACTGACTGGATGGCCATAAAGAAGTTCAAAGGGACTGTATCCAACTCCCTCCTGAGGGACTTCTCTGTAAGCAAAGAGAAGGCATGGCAGAAGAAGGTCCCACTTTCTTTTAAGGGGTTCTTCTAAAGTACCTATCATGCTCTTACTAGTATGATTAATCATCTCTACCAGTCCATTGGTTTGTGGATGGTAGGCTGTAGAGAACCTGCAAGTGACACCACAGTTTTTTCACATGGCCTGCATGTAGTGGGACATAAAATTGGATCCCATGTCGGATATCACTTCCTTAGGAAACCCTACACTGGTAAAAATACCAAGTAGAGCTTTAGCCACAGCCTGAGCTGTTGTCACATCCATGCCCCTGACCCCCTCAGGTATAACAGCCCCCTGGCAGCAGTGGGGCTAAAGCCCTTCACACTGGCCCCAAGGGCCTTAAAACTCCATCAGAAACATAAATGGAGTCAGCCCTGGAGCCTTCGGCGAGTGGATCATTATCAGGAATAGAGCAATACCAGTTTTGGACCCTAATCCAACATGAAAGCCTATTACACAGCTCAGTTCTTTAGAACCAAGCCATGCTGTCTAGTGTTGTGGGTGTGGCTGGGCCTGGAACTACATGGCTTGGAACTACTTTACTTGAGCTATTTAAACCACACCAAAACAGCAGAACATGCTTTGCGTTATTCTGCACTCCTGCAGCGTAATGCTCACTGTGTCCAGCTCCTGCTCATCTGCTTCTCTGGCGGCCCGATCTTGAAGCTCTAGATCCGGATTCCATTAATAACCTGGAAGAACAAGAACAGCATTAGCGAGCAAGAACACTTACCCGTGAAGTAACCGGCCTTGACTCCATCCTGGGCTTCGCTTACCTCGCCCATCTCCGGAGTTCGCCTCAACCTGAAAAGGTAAAGAAACAAGGACAGCATCAATAACAAATCTTACCTGGGCAAGCAGTGAGTCCTGGCAGCACCCTGTGCTTCTCTTACCTCGCCCATCTCTGTGTTTCACCAAAACCTGCAAGTGAGAAGGAACAAGGACAGCATTATCAAAGCACTTACCTGGGCAAGCAGCGCTTCGCGCATCACTCCAGAACATCACCGCAACCTGTACAAAGAAGGGAAGAGAACACAGGTTAGCAATTAACACCAATAAACAGCGCAGCGCACCGCGCATCAATAACTCATCGTGGTCTTCGCCATCGGCACATCAACTCCTACATTGCAACCATCCCTGTGAAAACAAAAAGAGACATTGTTAGAGAACAGCGTAGTGGAGCAAGACACCGAGAAGACAGAGAAAACAGAGGCATAGAAAGCGACAGAATAAAGACAGAAAAGACATTATAACTCACCTGGAAGACAGCAAGCAGAGTATGAGTCACAGCGGTCTGGACCCGAAAAAGGGCACACGGACCAGTGAAGCAACTAGGTCCACGGGACGCCTGAACCAACCATGCGCCACTCCACAGAGACACAGCACAAAGAGTTCAACGCACAAAAACCTAAGGTGATCAGTAACCCCAAGGGAGGGGATTTGGACCAGACGGAGGTGGGAGTCCACCCATCACAGAACCAGTATCTTAACCCTCCATTCTCCTGTTATAGGCGCTACCCAATGTCTGGCACATAACCAAGCAGAGAGGGGCCTGGGATAGCACTTAGACCTCCATCCAGTATCATGTGGCGCCCCCGTGGATACCAGGTGAGCGTAACAGCCGTAACAGTTCTCATAGGTATTGCCTCAGGATACCTAGAAGCATGGTCTACTACAACCAGGATAAACCTGTTTCCTGAAGATGTGGGAGGGTTAACGGGACCAACAATGTCGATTCCCACCCTCTCAAAAGGAACTCCCACCACGGGGAGAGGCACTAATGGTTCCACATTCTTGGCTTCACTCTTCTGCACCCATTTTAGGCCAGTAGAAGTGTAAAGATAACCTTTCCTTGGTCTTTTTGAAACTCAAGTGACCAGCCAAAGGTATCTCATGGGCCAACTGTAGGAACTGGAGTATGTTTTCTAGGGGCACTACATGTTTTTTACAGTCACTAGGGATAGACTCAGTCAGTTCACTGTAGAAGAGGCCATCAACCCAGTGCATCCTATGCTTCCCAGGCTCCTGCACATCGAGCTGAGAAGCTGCCTGTTGTTGAAGACCTTCAAGAGTAGGACACTCTCTTTGTCCTCTGCTGAAGTCTGCCCTGTTGGATCCACCTTCTGCCAGTAAAGACTGCAGCTCAGGATGTTCAACAGGATTGAGATCTCCAACTAGAATAATGTCTTCTTCCAGATATAATTCTTCAGAGACTGGATCAACCATGCAGGATTGTACCTCACAATCAGCCTCAGCAGGTGGAGGTGTCACAGGTGTGACTTTCGACAATCTTAGGGATGTCCTTGTTGGGAGCACAGGGGTGCTATCTGCTTTCTTCTGTGAAGCATTAGGTTTCCCCTTTGCTTCTTTCTTTCTTGAAATAGCAGTGAGCAAGTCCTGTGGACTGGGGGTGATAGTTCCATCTATCAAGTCCCTTGGATAGCCTCTCAAGGTCCTCTTCCTTGCAGGCCTAGTGAGCTCCTGTCTCCATTTACTGGAAGGCTTTGGGGTACTAGACACATCTCAACAGGACTCTCCCAGGCACTTCACTCTGCACGCTAACAGGTATCTTGACAGTCATGTCATTGCACTGGATGAGAGCTGGTAACTGGGGTAGCATTTGCACAGGACCTCCAGCTAACTTGGTTAGGTGTTTGGGTGCCTTAGCAACACCCTCTACCTTGAAAAATGATTAATCAACCACAGTTATGCTGGCTCGAGTGTCTCTGATGGCAGGGGTCTCCTGGCCATTCACAAGAACACTATCTTTATAATACTCTTTAAATTATCTGGCATGGAATAATAGACATCTAAATTCTGTTGTTCCCACAAACCCAGGGCTCCTAAAGAAACACTAGCTGAGACTATCATGGGTACATCAGCCAGAAGGTGTAAGTTTCCACTTGCCATAAGTACTTCTTCCTCTGGGGGGAAGACTAAGGAGACAGTGTGGAGCCCTGAAGTTTTACCCTTACATCTGGATGCCCTTTCACATGGTCAGTTGACCCACAAACTTTACATTTCCCAAATGTTTTGATGAATGGGTTTTTTTTTCTGACCTCCATCTGGTTTGGGTCCAGATGGGTTACTAGCCTGATTCGGTTTCCCCTTCGGCTCACCCTTATTCTGTTTGGGGCCCTCTTTGGATTGGAGGTATTAGAATTCTCCTTGTTATGTTTCTTTGACTGCTTTCTCTCATCCTTCTTCTGAGTTGCCCCAGAATCCTTGTGAGTAGCCCTGTTGGCAACCCACAAGTCAGCAGCCTTGGCTAACTTATTTGGATCTATCTCCTTAGAATCAAACAAGTGCTGTCTGAGCTCAGGAGAGCAGGCATCATAAATTGACTCTAACATTTTCTCATACCTTCATAAGTGTTCACTCTGTAACCCTTAACCCAACCATCTACGTTTTTCAAACATTCACATACCTAGGCAGCCCAAGGGGTACCATCATGCTTTTTGAAGGTCCTAAACCTCTTAAGGTACTGGGAAGGGGTCTTCCCAAATCGAGCAATTAAAGCTAGCTTTACACACTCATAATCCATCCTATCCACCTCCACCAACTCCATCACAACATCAGATGGAACAGTGGGTAACCTAGAGAAGATCCAAGGACGCAACTGATTCCCTGTCATATCTTGAATCCCATGGTTATACTCAAACATTGCCAACCAATCCAAAATATCAAGCTTAGCCTCATACATACCCACAATGTATTTAGGCATGCATGGTCTCTTAGGACTGGAAGGCCTAGAAGACTCTGGGAAAGAAGCAATCTCAATAGACAACTTTTTCATTACTAATGCATGGTTCATCTGCATTTCTCTGAGCTTAAGTTCTTGATGCTTTTGCTCAGTTTGAGCATTAATACATTTGAATTCCAATTCAAGCCTCATCTTTTCTAGAGCAATGAATTCTGGACTGAGTCTAGAACCTGTAGGGGTCCCAGTGGACAAAGGTTGAGGTTTCTGAGCAAGCAGAGGATCAATCGGGCCTACATTGTGAGACACATCTGCCTCATCTAACTCATCCATAATAACTGACTGTTTATTATCCTCATTATTTTGCACATTTGCTTGAGGGTTAGGTATTTCAGACCCACTCTCCAGACTTTGTTTCTCCAGCAACCTTTCAATTAATTTAGACTTTTTGCCTTTAACTGAGAGATTCCTATCTCTACACAGATTTTTCAAATTATCAATAGTGTAAGTAAGGGTCTCCTGACTGTTGCGTTCCATATCAGACATGATTACATTTGGTTTTAGTGGTGTTTAGCCTTGTGGTTAGTTGAGCCAAGGTAATAGCAGCACTCTAATTGTAATCACTATACTTTAACCCAACCCTGCCACCAGTTTTAGGCAGAACCATATGCAGTATCCTTTGGGAACACCACACACAATTAAGACTACAAGTGCAAGTACAATTCACCTTTGGTTCAAGCCTGTACTACACAGTAAAGTGGTAGCGGTGGAGGAGCAGCCAGACTTATCCAAAGAGTAAAGTGAGCAGTATCAGAAGTTACACAAAGGACAGCAATGACTATTGTTCAAGCAAACACTGATTCGAGGTTTCTGAGTAAAATAATATACATTTATTTACACCATCAGTTATAAAACAGTTCACTAACATAAAACAGCAGGAAATCACAATCGTAATATACTACACACCACCCAATCAATTATGGACAAGTTAAGCTCAAAATGAAGTGTGAGCAAAATGGCACTCCAGCAATTTAAAAAGGGAGGGAAAGACAAGGTTATTCAAAATCAAGCAGCACCAACAAGTAATAGGCAGACATCTAGAAAAGGCTTACTACAACTAGGATTTTAGTCAATAGGCCTGGGCCAGTGTTAATGGTTCAGAATCTTTGCAGAGGATCACACAGTTCAGAGTAGTTTGCGGTTAAGTCTTTGCCAAGAGTTCAAAATGAAGTTGGTCAGAAGAAATGTTATTTAAAAGAGTAGAGAAGGACAAGCCCTCGGATTAGCGAAAGATTAAAAACACATTCACCGCTGTCAGAGGGAACAAACAACTGGATTTGAACAGTATCTTAGTAGAAGAAGAATGCTGTAGCTGAGGCGGTAGTTCCTGGTAGTTCCTGAAGGCTCACGGTTCCTGAAGCGACTGTCAGACTGACAAGAAGGAGGAAGACTGGAGGGCCCTGCACTGCCCAGCAAAGAAACCAGCAGCAGAGCAAAGTGACAAATAAAAGGTGCACGCCTTAAAACCCAAACAGGGTCCGTTCCTCCTGGCTATCGGCTTCACTGCAGCGATGCACAGCAAATTTGACCGGTAGAGAGAGGTCTTGCTTGGCGTTTGGCGCCACCAGCTCAAGGGGAGAAGATTCCTTGCAGATCTTCCCTGTCGTCAAAGTTTCAGGTGATTTGGACCCACAGCAGGGCTTCATCGAGAGGTTCAGTGGTTGCAGTAGTCCTCTTCCTTCAGCTTCTCTTCAGTTCTATCGTTCCAGTGGCGACTCTGCCTTACAAGTCCCAGAGACCTGCTTTTAAGCAGTTTTCCCTCATTCACACAGCCTGGCTGTCAATCACACAGCAGGGTGGCTGTCCTGTCAGGACAGCCACTTAGCCAATCAAACTAGAGTGTGACTTGGTTCTCCAAGGAGACCCTGTGTAGGGGGCCTAACACCCCTGCCTCACATCCTGTCCACTGAGAAGCCCACCAAAGGATGGCAAACAAAGGACCAAACCTGGTTTGGCGCGCAGAGTAAAACACGAGAAAGACCTTTACAAAAAGAAATGGCGAATAAACCCAACCGGACCCAAATAAAATTAAAAGGGGTCCAGCTGATTAAAGTTTGAGGCCACCACCATTATGGTAAAATAAAGATGGGCGATACCACTCCCACCAGCCAAATCTTAGAGAAAGGGGAACAAAATATTGTTCCATGAGAAACAGACAAAAAGGGATAACTATTAACCCTTCCAGTACTCTATGGAAGATAGTTTGTACTGGGTCTGTAAATTTAAAAAGACTAGTAAAGTCATGGGCAACTTCACATGTTCTGGGAGACAGTAGTCAGTCCTAGAATATGGAGTTTGAAGTGGGAAGTCTAAAAGACAACCCTGTGTCACTGCACTAAAGGTGCTGTGTGACACACAGTAAAAAGATGATGCCTATGGAGTAGGTGAGACTTCATAGTCTATGAACACAAAAATGTATAACACATAGCCAAAAACAAATGTAAGAGTGGGAAAAAAGGCTCACACTCTTACCAGGTGAAAAAATGAATCCTAGAAATCCAGCAAAGCTGCTGAGGGACTCAGTAGGTAATGGAAATTAGCCATTCTGGAGAATTCACCCTAACAATGCATATACCAGTAAAGACAGTGAGCCTCATTATGAGAGTTGCAGTAAGGCAATGACGGCATTGATAGTGCTACTGGCGTCGCTGTTACCTCACCGTAACTATCTGAGTTCTGCTCACGAGCCCACTCTGTATGCCTGGTCAGACCAGACGTGCAGAGTGGCACCCACTAGCAGGAAAAGATGGTAGCAACGGTCCCGTTATTAACGGGACCGTTGTTACCATCCTCCCCATTCCCATTGATCCCTATGGGGGCTCAAATGGGAATGGTGACGTACCGGGTCTGGGTCCCGCAAATCGGAATTACCGGGCCCGCAAAGGTCAGAATGGCCCGGCAATTCCCATTTTTCTGGACCCGGACCTGAGTTTGGGGGTAGCCATGCCGTTAAAAACGGCGAGGCTACATCCAAACTCGTAATGAAGCCCGGTGTAGTTGATCTGTCAAAATGTGAGAATGAAAAGAATCCACTAAGTACAGTGCAACGTACACTACTGCTAAAAGAACATGTACAAATGGTAATGTAATCACAAGCAAGCATTCTAAAAAAGTAATTTTACAAAAAATGTTCCACCACAGAATCCTTCAGAACCTTATAACTAGAGGGCTCAACCACGCTCAACCCTCAAAACCTACCGCAGAAAAGTCTTCCTACAAGCTCTTGCAGACAGTGCAATGAGCGTGAACGGAAATTGTTTATAGTAATTTTGAACAGATTGAAACCACTAAGAAGACGAATTGGTAAATTGCAAGCAATACTTCGAAACAAATGCAATGTCAGCATAGATACCTTTGGCCACATCTGTACAGGTGAGTGGAGTCACACCCCCAACACAGAGCCATACTTCAATTAAGAATCATACAAACAAGAGCAAACATACCAAATTGCCTTAGATCGAAGTGGACGAGGGTATGAAAAGATAC
Source organism: Ambystoma mexicanum (assembly GCF_040938575.1). Classification (NCBI taxonomy): domain Eukaryota; kingdom Metazoa; phylum Chordata; class Amphibia; order Caudata; family Ambystomatidae; genus Ambystoma; species Ambystoma mexicanum. The sequence continues at coordinate 890,524,615 of NC_090937.1, read as the reverse complement.
ACAATACCATAATGGAAAAGGAAACACTGCTTTCAGAAATAGCCTCATCAAACTTAGATGGCACTCTCCATTCCACCAAAGAAACACGCCTCACCTACAAATGGCCTTGCACATCAATGTGTAACGTTCGCCAATGCTTAATCAAATCTTTGCAGCAATTCCTCAATCAGTATGTCAAAGGCAACGACAAAAGAAAAAGAAAAATACTACAAACTATGGAATCCTGTCCAGTGTGCAACTACACTGGAATAGAAAGAAGGACATTACTTAGCCTGCATTTCTGGACCTGCTTGCAAAAACACCTTCCACCGTATAAAAATGTTATCAACCCACCATTCAACAGTCAGAAATCTAGTTTACAAACTGTACTATACAAAAGGTCCAGCTTTAGCACTCCAACATTTAAATGATATTCTCCTACACGGTACAGCCAAACAAGTGCTCGATGAAATAGAGCACAGCCAAAGGAAATATTGTGGAACTGAAGAGCACTTACAAACTCCAGCATTTTCAGACAACAGTATTGACACCAGTGCAGCTATCAACTTTATATATGACACATACAGAAAAGAAATACAAAAGTTCAAAAGCACATATGCTGAAATGCCAAATGAAGTATGTGTGTGTTGTTGTAGAATTTTCTATAGAAAGAGCACCAAAACTATAGATATAATACAGAAAATAGATGGCAATGAGGAATCCCAATGGTGTTTAATTAGCTCTGTACCTTATAGCTGAAAACAAATACGAAATTACGAACACCTCCATACTGTGCACATACTACACTGCAAAACTTGACAACAACCCAAGGCCTTCACAGGCAATTAGTAATAATTTGGAACTAGTTCCACTGCCAAACGTACTGCAGCAGCTTAATTTGTATGCGACCATTATAATCCAAACAGTGCACCCATTTCAAGCAATAATACAACTTCAACCGAAAACTGCAAAATTGCCTCCCACCGAATTACTGAGATACTGAGAGGCATTTGTGGTAAAGTAGTTTATTTACCATTGGATATCAAAGAAAATATAGACACTCTATGAGTGCAAAGGCCAATACAAGAATCTTTGATTATCTTGGTAAATGGAGTACCTACAAAAGACACAAACATTTGGCAACAACTAGTGGACTTAACCAAAGTTAGGAAAGTGCTGCAATACCTTAAAGAAAACAATGAATGAACTACAAGTAAATAAACATTCAAGAAAACCTGAGAGAAATAACCGAAATAATTCAGGACTCCTCAACAGCTAGCCAATTTGAACGTCTAGATCCTAGTGCAGCCTCCAATATTTTAGACCACTATACAATTCACCCACTGCACTCCAAAGACACCATAGACGTTGCACTAGAAACATATCAAATGCGGCAAGCCAAAGGAGCGCCAATCAGAATATGGGAAAAAAGTGTAGAAGCACGAGCATTTCCTCTACTCTTCCCGACTGGAAAAGGTGGAAGATATGATGAAAGAGGCTCACAAATAACAGCATCAGAATAGTGCTGTTTACGGATGTATTCTGAAGACCCTAGATTTAGAGAGAACGTGGAGCACATATTCCACCTGCTCTTTGAAAGTGAACTGGCAACGCCATGTTATGGAGTTGCCCACACATTAAAAACATTTTCAAAACATGTCAACTACACAGCTACTTCAAAAGGTCCAAGAGAAGGACAAAGTTTTACAGTCAAATATTACAAATCTGTTGGCAAACGTGCGTGGTACGAAAGAGTACTTTTTCTGATGGCAAGCAGATGTACGGTGTATGCTATACAATCTTGGGACACCCACATTGCTTGTCAATTTATGGTGTGCAGAGTATGCATGTGAAGACTTGCACACTATCCTACGCATAGCAAACAAAAACAAAACAGGTATAAATATGAAAACATCAGGAGAGCTTTGCTCTCTCGATCCCGTAAATGTTTCACGCTACTTTCATCATGGCTTCGTTGCCATGCTGCACTTCATTTGCAATAAAGCACTTCCTCCCCTCAGAGAAGTGGAACATTTCTTTTGGAGAAAAGAAAATCAAGCCAGAGGAGCACCACACATCACCATGCTTTTGTGGATTAAAAATGTTCCTAAATTTCTTGAGGAGAGTGATGAAACTGTTTTGCAGTTCATTCACAAATATGTCACTTGCAAAATCCCTTCGGAAAGTTCACATAGTGACCTACGAGCACAAATTTAGCAATTCCAAAGACACAAGAGAGGCAAGTATTGTTGACGCAAATATAAGAACAGATCCACATACTACACCAAATGCTGCTTTGGTTTCCCTGGACCAGTTTCAACAACAGGCCAAGTAAACAGCTCCATGTCTTCGATTCGACACAGTGTGAAAGGAAAATCTCCTAACAACACATACTGCATAAAAAGGAGTGATGCATCAAGGCACATCAATGATTACAATGCAACTATTCCCTCGTATGGAATGCCAAAGTTGATGTACAGTACATTGCAGACAATTCCACTGCAGTTACTAGATATCTCACTGCCTACTTAACCAAAGCAGAGAAAACAGAGCTCAAAGACCTTTGGGATGACATATCCTCTGACAAAACACTGGCACAGAAATTGTACAGTTTTGGCATTAAAATGCTGTCCCATAGAGAATTTGGCAGCAACGAAGACGCTGACCGTTTAACCGGCACCGCCTTATATGGGAAATCTGACAAAATAGTGTGGCTATGTCTTGGCCCTGCTGCATCCAGAAAAAGAGTACTTAAATCATACAAAGACCTGCAAACAATAGCCAAAAGCGATCCCAACAGCCAGGACATGTTGAAGAACAACTTATTGGACACATACTACCCGAACAGGAGTATTGCTTTAGAAGCCTTGTACCTGTACCAGATACCCAAAACTTTGCCTAAAAAAACAACATTAAACCAAATGAGGAAAAAGGTGGATACATATTGGTAAGTTGTGAAGGCAGCCTGGTGAAACTTACCAAACGCAGCCTAATTAATCATATGAAATTGTCATTAAAAACTCCTGTACACAAAGAACTGTACTGCATGGCTCTACTGCAACTTTTCAAACCATGGAGAAAAGAAGAAGATTTATTAGCCACCTCCTATGAAGATGCTTTCAATGCCAGTGAAAATACAATTACAGATGAAAACGTTACACGGTACAAAACCATATTGCACAATGAACGCCAACAAGCAGAACTTCAAGCACAACTAAATGTAGACACTTCTGAGAGCAGTGAACCCTCTCAAACAGGCAGCCAAGAACCACTTGGACAGCCACTCTTAGCAAATGAGGCAGAATTAGCCATGACAGAAGTAACCACCACTATGCTTCAGTATGAACACTGTGCAGAAGAGGTGGCAGTAGTACTGAAATCCCAACTAAACAATGAACAGCATGCCATTTTTTCAAAGTAAGTGAAACCATTGAACATGATATACAGCACAAAAGTAAAACTTGCACCTATGACAACAACAAACCTGTACTGATGTATGTAAGTGGAGAAGCTGGGTCAGGTAAAACATTCTTAATACAAATTATCAGTAAATACCTCCAACAGTAAACAAAAAACAACCTTTCTGCTGTTGTAACCACCGGTCATGGCCATTGGCCCGGAACCACAGACCCTGCACCATCAGGGGACACGAGCAAGGGGGTAACACAACATTTTATTGTCCCTTGGGGTCAAAACAGCATAGAGGGCCCAGCTGGACTCAGCCTTGGCACCTTTGGCGCCAGGCTCATGAATAAGTGTGCACTAGTACACTTTTATTTTGTACAAGCTACTTCTTTTCCCAGCAGGGGCCTCCACGTGCATTTGTTTGGGTGTGGCATATTGAGAGGGTAGGATTGCACGTGCAGCATCCTTCAGGAGTGGCAGGGTGGGGTCGGTGAGCCAAGACTAATGGCCGTGGCCAGGGATAGACTATAAACCCGCCCAGCCTGCATGCAAGCGCTTTTGCGTTATTCTGCTGATGGCAGCGTAACGCTCACCTCCGCCTGAGCGCATTTTACCTTGTTTCCAGATACCAGCCTTAGCGCATCTTACCTTGTTTCCAGCTACCAGTCGCAGCACTTACCTCAGAATCTGTTTTCGGCAAGCATCATCGTTGACTCTGGTATTCACCATCCATCTCCAGACCTCCGGAAAGCAGCGCTCCTGGCTGACATCGTGTCACTACGAGCAATCCATCGGAAGACGGTACCTGCAAGAGAAAAATATAAAGACAAAGTTAGAATTTGCTAAGACATTATGTTTAAGGTCGCGCTTTGACAAATCCTTGCGCTTAACCTTAAACCAACACTCCCCTTCTGTCGGAGCATCGCGGACTCCCTTCTCTTCCCATTTGGCCTCGCTCCATGCAGTGCAACTACCGCTGGGCCGCATTTCATCTGTTGGGAGAAGCGGAGGAAAGACATTATTAAAAGATACAGACAATAATCAAGAATCAACATCACAATATTTTAAAGCCATAAGACTCTTATCTTCAGGAGTGGGTAAGCCACAGCTGATCTGGGCTGCCACACACAATGGGCCAGTGAAGGAACTCCATCCATCAAGAAGCGCCCTGCAGTGAGAAACAGGACGGAGAGCTCATCATTATTAATCAACAGGTGAGACTATATGGGTCAGCACATGCTCACCACATTTTTGGAAGAATGGTTCGAGAGAGACAGCAGTCACATAGCAGCATTCTCAGGTTCTCTCATATCCACACAGGAGCAGTGTCAACAATTGTTGCAGCCCACAGAATATGAGCAGGGGAAGAAGCCTGACAGGGAGTATCCACTTCCAGGGAGATCTGCAACCGTGCCCCTACGTGCACGCAGAGACCAGGTGAGCGTAACAGAACACGAAGCCCATATGAATCTCTGCCTGGGCGTTATAGAAACCTCGGAAAGAGACCAGTTGGCCCAGCTACTGGGGGAATTACGGGCTGAAGCCCATGCCTCCAGACAGGAAACCAATGCTTTAAGGAGGGATCTTATTGTAGCCCGAGAACGAACTAACGATTTGACAAGACAAATGCTTCAGACCCACGCGGGTCAGGTCCCACTAGCTGGACTTGCCCAACCTCCCATGCCACAGCCATCACCACCAGTTCAAGTGGTTCTTCCAGGTGCAGTGCCACTGGCCCCGCCAGAACGCTTTACTGGCGACCCTAAAAAGTAAACCATTCATGAACCAATGTCGCCTCCATGTTTTGTGCAGGCCTGGGGCTTTTCCTAACGATCAAGCCAAAGTCACCTTTGTACTCTCATATTTAGGAGGTGGCGCAGCAGACTGGTCGATACCATTAGTAAACCAGGATGATCCGCTACTCCAAGACTTTGGGGAATTTCAGTGGGAGAAGGAAAAATTCTTTGCAAGACATACTCAAGGACAAGCTTTGGACAACAAATTATTGTCACTCAGACAGGGAAACCAAGACCTATTGACTTACATCGCAACCTTCAATCATCTCGTAGCACAGACAAACTGACCAGAAGAAATGAGGATGAGACTATTTTATCGAGGGTTGCATGTGGAAATTAAGGATGTTCTAGCCCAAGTGGTCAATCCCCCCAAGGTATGTGTGGAATACATCAACTTTACTGTGCAGCTCGATCACAAATTGCAGAATCGAAAAATGAATCGCACAAGAGCTGAAGGGACGTTGGTCTATATGAGACCTCGGGGCAATCAAACCAAAACCCACAAACAAACTGAGCCAATGCAGATCAGTGAATTATGGAGTCCTATCACTAAGGCTGAAAGGGAGAAAAGGAGGGAACAACAGCTCTGCTTATACTGATGGAGAGCAGGTCACTTCCTCTGGGTATGCCCAGTGAAACCACCCAAGAGATTAGTTGGAGCAACGGACAATGGCAACAAAGAAAAGGAACAAGATCCGGGAAACTCCAATGCCCGACAAGCGTAGGGGTCCACTTGTCGAGCGAAAAGAAGGAATCCATACAGACCTCACATCTAGTCATCCCGGTACTTCTGGTTAACCACAAACAACTTTCAAAGATACATACCTTGGAGGCATATATTGATAGCATAGCTGTGAGAAAATATATTGATCAAGATCTGGCTTCACTAATAGGCCTTCCTCTCTGACAAAAGGTGAAATCGGAAAACGTCACAGCAGTGGATGGTTCTCAGTTATCATCTGGGCCAGTGATGCAGTATACCGAAAAAGTTGTGCTTATGTGTCAGGATGGTCATCAAGAAGACATCTCCTTTGATCTCATCTGTGCTTTTCAGTTCCAGATGATATTAGGAATGCCTTAGCTGGAAACCCACAACCCCAAGGATCGACTGGCGAAAACGAGTTCTGATCTTTCCTCAAGAGTGTGCTAACGCCTGCTACAACAAAAATGTGGGCAACCTAAAACCCAAGACAAAAACCATTCTGGGACTCACTGGTTCATTACCACCTGAATATCTGGATTAACAGGATGTTTTTCAGAAGGAGCAAGCAAACACCCTGCCTCCACACAGGCCTTATGATTGCCAAATGCATCTGGTGCCCGGAGCCCAAATTCCCTGCAGTCGAATTTACACCCTAACAAAGCAGGAAAACCAGCACCTAAAATCTTACCTGGATCAGTATCTAGCAACCAAATGTATCCACCCGTCTAAGTCCCCTGCCTCATCGCTCTCTTTTTCGTACCTAAAAAGGAGGGTGACTTAAGAACTTGTATTGACTATAGAGCGCTTAACCAGATCACGGTAAAAAAACGATACCCACTGCCACTTACTCCTGAGCTTCTGGATCAGGTAAAGAATGCTCAAGTTTACACAAAACTGAATCTACGAGGAGATTATCACCGTGTAAG